>NW_024412422.1:12893562-12967439 GCF_014898765.1 Herpailurus yagouaroundi
GGACGCTTAACCGACTGCGCCACCCAGGCGGCCCTTTCTTTTGTAATTTAAGTAGGCTGGGAGATCAATGTGGGGCTTGAACTCAGAACCCTGAGATCAAGAGTTGCATGCTGTATGGATTGAGTCAGCCACGTGCTGCCGCAGCCCTAGGAAATTAATACAGGTGTCATTGAATTAAGGCTTGAATGATGAGAAAAAGGCAACCATGTGAAGATTTAGAGGGAATGTTCCATGCAAGGGCAGGAAGAGAAGAAACTGGCTGGGAAGTACTGATCCAGGGAGGTGAGATAGGAGATGTGACTGGGAAGTTAGGCAGGGATAGATCTTGTAGGACCATGAAAGGGAGGGGATGCAATTGTGTCATTTGAGCGACAGAAACAGCTGTCAAAAGAGTCACCTAGAGTCTTAGAGGGCAGGAATCTAGGATGAATTAGTTGCAGTAAATAACGACACCGTGAGACGACGGGGCCCTCCTCGGCCTTGCCTGGCGACCTTGTTGGATGGTCAATGTCAGTTCTAGCATTCTGGGCCGTTGGCTTTGGCTCCGGTCAGGCAATGCCAAGAGGTGGTGAGCTTTCACCTCCTCAAAATCTTCCTCCCTCCCGACTCAGTCACCCCAAATAAACACAATCTAAGTAAAATAAGTTTGGCAAATGCAGTTTTAGGACAAGTTCCCTAGCCCCTAGCCCAACTAGGAGAGATTCTGGAAAAGCATAAGCACTCTCAAGGGGGCAGCAACAGACCCGCCAAGACCTGCAGAACTACAGCGGTCCCCCAGCCGGCGCCCGGGGGCGGAGCCGGGGGGAAGTGCGTGCGCATGCGCGGGGCCTGCCTCCCCGGCGAGGGGGTGGGGCGGCCGCCGGGGCGGGGGCTGTGACGTCAGGTGCGCGCGTGGCTCCGGCTGCGCAGGAACAGCTGGTGTCTCCGAAGGCGGCCGGCGAGCGGACGGGCTGTGGTGCTGGCGGCCAGTCGCGCCACGCTGCGGGAGCCGCCGCCGCCGCCTCGCACCGCCGCACCATGTCCGGCCAGCTGGAGCGTTGCGAGCGCGAGTGGCATGAGCTGGAGGAAGAATTTCAGGAACTGCAGGTAGGGCCGGGCCACCTGGTTGGGCAGCTCTGCTACCTGCGGTGCAGTGCCTTTCCCTTCCTGCTTCCCCAGCCGGGGCGGTGGGGCCCGTCAGGGTCGGGGTGGGGGGTGCCCCTGGCTAGGCCCTGGGAGTTGGTTGTCCGCGTGGGCCAGCATCCTCCTATCTTCCAGCACTTCAATTCTTCACCCACTTGGGGCGCCCTGTCGTAGCCCCCCATTATCCCGCCTTCGCACCGGCTCTTTGCTCCCGCGCACCTCCTCCTCTGCAGAAAGTTGGTCTGTGGTCTCTGAGGGGAAGTTCCAGGTGTGTCATGTAAGGGAAGCCTGTGGGCACAGATATGTGCTGGGATTCAGAGAACAGCCCAGCCCCCACCTCCGCAGGGGTCTCTCCTAACCCCACTCTCGGCAGCTCAACTCCTATTCTGGTGGGGCAGCCCTCTCTTCTGCAACTACATTTTAAGAGATGTGCTTGGGAGCCGTTCACCTTGAACCCTTAGGCTTTGCTCAGGGATTGGGGACCCTTGTTCTGCGTCTTTGGGGCTCTGGTGTCTGTGCCCTCCTCTCTGCCGCTGCTGCAGGCTGAGTTTGGCGTTCTGGATGACATCTGTCAGTTCTGACAGCTGGGTTGCCTCCCTCGGTGATAGAGGCTGCTCCCCGCCCTCCCCCATCTGGCCCAGAACCTTACCCGGGGTGGGGTGAGGGCAGATGTAAGCAAGGCCTCTTGAGAGAATGGTATTGCCCCTGTGGGAGCCTGGCCGGAGGAGTTAATCCAAAGGAGGTTCAGAGAGGTCTCAGCTACCTACTGAGGTGACTAGAGACACCTCCTTTGAAACCTTGGGGTTGGCCGAGAGGGACTCCTGGATCATTTTTGGAGATGGGGCTTTTTCCTCTCCAGGTACTTCTCTGGAGTTGGGCTCTGTTTTTGCCTGAAATCATGCACAGCCCCACCCCACTTCTTCCTATTCTGGAGCAATGACATTTTCCCTGTCCATGTAGCTCTTGTCTGCAGTTGGTTGGCCTCTTATAGTGTCTAGAGGAGGGAAGAGGAGATTGTCTGTGATGGGTCTTCTAGACATGTGGCAGTAGGCCCCAATGTTTAAAGAGGAGGGTCCTGAAGAGACTGAGCAGGAAGGTGAGGGGTGGGGGTGGGGGGCTCCGTTTCAGGCATGAGCAGAGGATAGGGTATCCAGAACCAGTATGCTGTTCTTGGCCTGTGCATCATGTGTGGGGTGGTGCCCTCCCCTTAAGTCCAGGGCTTGGGGCCCACCCAGTTCCCAGTGGATCCTTCTAGCTCCTGTCCCATCGAGAAGATTCAGCTGCTTCTTAATACTTTGTCCTACTGGGCTCTCAAGTCACATTCAGCCTTGGAGCCATGGAAGGGGCGTTAGGGTCTGGAGTAGGAGAAGAGTTTTACTGTACCGTTTTGTTCATGAATTCCTTTCCCTTGCCCTGCCTTACACTACACGGAGTTGTCTCAACACTTCAGAGCCATGCAATTAATGCAATCAACAGCAATTAGATAACTAGTCTTGGCAGGCAGAGCTTGCAAAGGAGACGTTTGATTTGTTGTTGTGTTCTTACTTGGTATCGTTGGGGTTCAGTTGTGTGAGAGACAGAGAGGAGTTGGGGATTCTGGATTTTGTCCCGTGGTGCACAGCAAGGGTTGTATAAGGGGAAACTGTGATGTCACCTACTCAGTTCTTCAGCAGTGGAGGAATTGGAATCGATGGAGCCTTTGGGGAAGAGGGACCTTGCTGGCTTCAGGCTTTGGTGGACCACTGCTGGGTCAGAGGTCAGTGATGGATGGAAAGCCACAGAGTCCCCAGCAGCATGGGTCAAGGTCATAGAGCAAAAGCACTGTCTATAACTTCAGTTCATAGATGAGGAAGCTGAAGCTTGGGAATGCTAATGGACTCAACTGGGGTCACACAGCTCTTTTAGTGGTAAAGCTGACACTAGAACTTCGTGCTTTAAATGCTTAGTTCCGATGTCTATCAGTGTGCTGGGAGTCCCTCTCTCTCTCCTCACCTCCACATCCCCCATAATGAATTCGAGAGCTTTGAACTCCTGAGCTGGAAGTCAATGGGATTTGAGGATAGTAAGTAGGGTATAGGGGCGCCTGGATGGCTCGGTCGGTTGGGCATCCAGCTTCGGTTCAGGTCACTTTATCGCAGTTCGTGGTTTCGAGCCCTGCGTTAGGCTCTGTGCTGACAGCTTGGAACCTGAAGCCTGCTTCGGATTCAGTGTCTCCCTCTCTCTGCCCCTGCTTGCACTCTGTCTCTCTCTCTCTCTCTCAAAAATAAATAAACATTAAAAAAATAATAATAAAGGAGAACGCATTTTTAAAAAAGTAAGTAGGGTGTATATTGTCATTGTGTATATGCTGGACAGACCCTCAGATATGAGACATTTATTGGGGAAAAAGGAGGTCACAACAGGTAGTCAGGTGGACAGATTGGAACTAGAAAGGAAGGAGATATATGGATATATAGATTTTTTTTTTTACTAGAAAATTCCTTTCTATCTTAATTTTCCTATATTTGCCTTAGAATCTGGAATTTTGGGGTTTCATGTTTGTGTCTCTTTGATTCTGTCTTTCTTGGGGTCATAGCTAAAGTTTCTGTGTTTCACCTCTCCTTACCTTTTTCAAATGAAGGCAGGAAAGAGGAAACCTAATTGTCAGACCCCAGAGGATTTGAAAGGTCTTTGGAATTCCCCCTCCCCCACTAAAAAAAAAGTTATCATCTCTGGGACTTTCTAGAGGAAAGGATCTGTTTTCTTTTGACTGTGATTTGCCTCTGCCAGGGCCTCACTAGACTCAGGGGCAAGGTCAAGTGGTTATGGGGACTTTGTTTTTGGTTTGGCTCGTTAGGGTTTCAGCTATGCTGGTGAATTGAGCATTGGTCTGAGACCAACTCGTTTGGCCCTGTGGCCTGTGGTGTGACCACAGAAGGTCACTTACAGACACCATGGCAGGTGATTTAATAAGCATTTCCTGCCTTGCATCACTGGAAACCTGACCCCATCCTTCCCCGTCCAGGAAGGAGGTAGCCTGAAGAGGCCTCTCCCTAAACCTGACCTCACAGAAATACAGGGGCCTGGTAGGCCACTGTAAAGATTTTTGTTTTTTTTCTACCAATGAAATGGGCATCCCTCTGGCTGCTGTGTATAGAATAGACATGAGAGAGACGGGATAGATGCAAAAAGGCCAGTATTATTTTATCAAAGCCCTATGAAGTAGATCCTTTTATCCCATTTTACAGAGGGAAAATCATATACCCAAAGTCACATGTCTTATAAGTACTGGAGTCAGGATTCAAACCCAGGCTGCTGAATATCAGAGTCTATACTCTTTTTTTTTTTTTTTTTAACTGTTGTTGTTGTTGTTATTTTTGAGAGAGAGAGCATGAGCAGGGAAGGGGCAGAGAAAGAGGGAGACAGAGAATCCAAAGTAGGCTCCAGGCTCTGAGCTGTCAGCATACAGCCCAACGCGGGGCTTGAACTCACAAACTGTGCGATCATGCCCTGAGCCGAAGTCAGAGGTTTAATCGACTGAGCCACCCAGTCCCCCCAAGATAATTTAAATCTTTAAGGGAAACACAGTGACATCTGTCATATACTGCTTAAACTAACTTGGGATAGTTCACACCTGCACGTTAAATCACACTACATTCTTATTTATTTTTTAATTTTTTTTTAATGTTCATTTATTTTTGAGAGAGAGAGAGAGACAGAGTGCAAGCTGGGGAGGGGCAGAGAGAGAGGGAGACACAGAATCTGAAGCAGGCTCTAGGCTCCGAGCTGTCAGCCCAGAACCCGACACAGGGCTTGAACTCACAAACTGTGAGATCATGAAGTCATGAGCCGAAGTCAGATGCTCAACCAACTGAGCCACCCAGGTGCCCCATGCTACATTCTTATTAATGATGTCATATCTTTGTGTAGTTAGGTTTTTAGCGGTCTGTGATTAAAATCAAGTATTATGTGAAAATCAATGTGGAACACAAAATGAGGGTAAGAGTGTCCAATCCATTTCCAAAGGTTGAGAATTTGTGCAGAGCCCAATAGGCACACACATTCCATTCGTAAATAATTTTGGTTATTTCAGAATGAAATAAAAAAGATTTGTCAGTTTCTGAGTATTCTTTTTTTTTCCCCAAAAGGCTACTAAGTTGTTAGGGCATAAATACTTTTCAATTATTTGGCCTGAGGACTGTGAAAAGTTTACTGAGACATCAAGAGCGTGGTGAACCAGCAAAGTTTGTGAACCTTTGATTTATGTCCTGATTGTGGTGGTGTTTACACAATTGTATATATTTGCCAGAATTCATTGAGTTGTATAACTGAAAATTGATGAATTGATATGTAAATTATACCTCAATAAAACTGATTTTAAAAAAACAGTACATGGCCTGTTACATATACCTGCTTTTTTTTTTTTAAAGTTTATTTATTTAGAGAGCACAAATGGGGGAGGGGCAAAGAGAGAGGGAGAGAGAATCCCAAGTAGGCTCTGCACTGTTATTGTAGAGCCCAATGTGGGGCTCAAACTCACAAACCATTAGATCATGACCTGAGCCAAAGTTGGACACTTAACTGACCGAGCCACCTGGGCACCCCACATATATCTCATCTCCTAACCCTTTCACAAGTTGAGGAAACTGAGGTACAAAGAGATTACATAACTTAGCTAAGAAGTGGCAGACTCTGGATATGAAGAGTTAGGCTCTCCAGACTCCCAAACGTCTGACACACATGTCTAGTACTCTCACTTACTGCTCCTATATCAGACATCACTAATCAATCCTGGCATGTGACATCCTGGCATGTGACTTGGAATATTTTCCAGTATAGAATTGACGCAGTGTAGGTGAAGTCCTCTTGCCATGCTTAGTGTTTTCTTGGTGATGAGTCTTATGTAGGTATACTCAGCATCCAGAAATCTTTATTTGAACTGGATTCCTTGGAAAGAAAACCATATGAAAGTAATTCTCAAAAGCTTACCACTAGAGAGAAGCACAGCTATCAGGCACCACATTTTGGTGGTGGCCGTGGCTCTGTTGCAATGTACTGGGTTGCCCACCAACTCGCAATGCTCCTGGGCCGGAGCTCTATCTGAAAATGCCATGAGGTTCCATTGCTGGCAATTCTTGCAGTAAATGCTGGCTTGGGTTGTGACTTCCCAGTTCTGGATCTTACGATTCAGCCACGCTGTGTTAATCAGGCATTTCCAGATGTTTCACAACCATGCTGGGACTTGGAGTCATTAACCTCATCTTCCCACTGGGGCAGAGCTTGGGGCCTCAGAGAACAGGAAAGGCAGCAGATTGCCTACGCCTCCAATGGAAACTCGCTTGTTTGTCTCCTATACGTGGTTTAAAAGGATGGTAATTACTGTGTAGGAAAGAAGGTATAGGCATTCCAGCTCATAGAGCCAATGTTAGTGCTTCTCTCTCTCTTTTAATCCATTCTACATGTTTAGAAGCAATACATATCCACCAAGTTAAAAATTCAAATAGAGATGTACAAGAATTCTCAGAAAACTTGTTTATAACAGCTAAACGCTGGAAACCTAAATGTTCTTCAGAATGGATTATTCCACTGAACATCCATAGAGTAAGGTGCAATGAGCAGATTGAATAAACTGGAACTATATGTGTCAACAGGGATAAATGTTTTTAAAAGAAGAGCAACATTGAATGGAAAGTTGCAGAGACGTACATATAGGATGACGTGTATGATAAAGTTAAAAAGCATTCAGAACAATACCATGTATTGCTTGCTGATACATATATATAGTACAAGGGAGTGATATGGGCCAGATTCAGTAGGATGGAGATTGGGGGAGGGGGGCTGGTGAGAAGCAAATGACTCTCCCTGAAGGGTGTCACTGAAAGAAGTTTAAGGGAGGAGCTGTTTACAGAGGTGTGGTGGTTTAAGAGTGAGGCCCCTAGAGCTGGGGCCAGTCCTGTTCCTAAAGGGGCAGAGGGAAGGGGGGACCATCACCAGAGCTTGGCCAAAGTCTGTTGCTGGGGAAGAGATGCTGCAGGACAGAAGCTGTGATGGTTGAAGGCTGCAGTAAAGCAGAAAGGAGGCAGAAGGAATAAATACCCCAGTTTCTCTCTCCTCCCACTGTGCATCCATTGGCTAAACCCAAGTAGGAGGCAGGGCAAGGGAGTCTGGGAGATGCAGTCCGTAGGGGTCAGCCTCGTAGGGCACAGAGAAAGACAGGATTGATCTGGGGTGGGCATGGGGGCAGAAATAACCAGCAGAGGGGTCCCCCTCTTTGAGGGCAGAGGATAGGGATACTATATAGAAAGTATACATAGGTGCTTTTAACTCTCTTGCACTATTATTTCCTTTTGCTAATGTTTATTTTTGAGGGAGGGAGGGAGGGGCAGAGAGAGGGGGACAGGGGATCTGACAGCAGAGAGCCTGACAAGGCAATCAAACTCACAAGCCATGGTGAGATCATGATCTGAACCAAAATCAGATGCTTAACCAACTGAGTCACCCGGGTGCCCCAACTATTATTTCTGTCTTTTTTTTTTTTTAATGTTTATTCATTTATTTAAAAATTTTTTTAATGTTTATTTTTGAGAGAGAGAGAGAGAGAGAGCGAGCGAGCATGAGCAGGGGAGGGGCAGATTAAGAGGGAGACAGAATCTGAAGCAGGTTCCAGGCTCCGAGCTGTCAGCACAGAACCCGATGTGGGGCTTGGACTCACACACAGGCTGTGAGATCATGACCTGAGCCGAAGTCAGATGCTTAACTATGCCACCCAGGCACCCCTATTCATTTATTTTTGACAGAAAGAGTGTGTGAGTGGGGGGAGGGAAGAGAGAGAGTGAGAGACATGGGATCTGAAGCAGGCTTAGAGCTGTCAGCACAGAGCCCAATGTGGGGCTTGAACCCAAAAACCATGAAATCATGACCTGAGGTGAAGTCGGCTGCTTAACCAACTGAGCCACCCAGGTGCCCCTCCCCCAACTATTATTTCTTAAACTGAGGGTGAGAATATGGGTGTTCATGTTTATTTTCTAATTATATGATTTTCTTTCTTTTTTTGTATGCCTGAAATATTTCATAGTAAATAAGCAGGAGACCAAAAAGTAACCCAACAGTACCAAAAGGCTTATAAAGAAAAGCAGCTCTGGGGTGTCTGACTGACTCATTCAGAAGAACATACAATTTTTGATATCAGGGCTGTGAGTTCAAGCCCCACGTTGGGTGTAGGGATTAAATAAATAAAACTTAAAAAAAAAAAAAGGGAAAAACAGCTCTATAGGTTCACTGTCAGTCACTTACATGATCATGACCATGCAAATATTATTTACTGCTGAATTGATTATTGTACTATGCTTGTATTTTCTCTTTTAGATATTTTGATTAAATTTATATAGTTAGCATTTGATTCTTTACTGGCAATGTTTGCTTATAATTATTCTCTTTTTTCTCCTTTAAAGCTCCATCCTTAGATAGTCTGTCAAATGTGTTTCTTTTCTTTGGCCTTGAACTAGACAGTTAGGGGGTGGGGGTTTGCTTTGTACTCCCAAATGGAGTACTTTCTTCTGCAGCTGCTTGTCTGCTTTGGTGCCCCCAGCATTCTGGGTTATTTTTAGAGGTTGCAACTTGATGTGGGAGTCAATCACATTTAATAAGCTGGTACTCCCTGCACCCTATGCTAAGAGCGGACTCACAGTGTTTGGTGTTTCCCATGTTCCGATCCACTGCAGCCAAGTTTAGAAACAAAAATAGTGATTTGGCAGTTTGTCATTTTCTTTAGAAGTTAAACATACATTTACCATATGACCAGCAATTCCATTCCTGGGTATCTACCCAAGAGAAATGAAAATCTATCTTTGCAGAAAGATTTGTACATATTCATGGAAGTATTATTATTTTTTTTTAATTTTTTTTTTTCAACGTTTATTTATCTTTGGGACAGAGAGAGACAGAGCATGAACGGGGGAGGGGCAGAGAGAGAGGGAGACACAGCATCGGAAACAGGCTCCAGGCTCCGAGCCATCAGCCCAGAGCCCGACGCGGGGCTCGAACTCACGGACCGCGAGATCGTGACCTGGCTGAAGTCGGACGCTCAACCGACTGCGCCACCCAGGCGCCCCCATGGAAGTATTATTTATAATGGCAAAAGAGTGGAAATAACCGAAATGTCCAATGACAGGTGAATGGATAAACAAAATGTGGTGCATCTGTACCAAATTTTTATTGTTAAGTAGCAATAGAAACAAAGTAATACATGCTTCTGCCTATTGTCCATAAGTACAACCATCCTGCAAAACCTTTCATAAGCCAAACTGGCGTAAAGCAGAGAGTATCCCTTGTTTTCTGAAAGTTTGAGTTACACCACTTTGCTTTTACGACAGACCTCCATTAGTACCTGTTTTCGCTAACCAAAAGAAATCCGAGGAGGAATTTCACTTTTATGGAAAAAAAAAAAAGCCATTACTTTACTAACAGAGGTCTTTCATAAAAGCAGTAACGAAATGAGACAGAGATACTTGTGTGTGCTACAATGTAAATAAACCTCAAAAACGTGATGCTGAGTAAAAGAAGCCAGACACAAGATGACATATTGTATGATTCCATTTATATGAAATATCCAGAAAAGACAAATCTGTAGGGACAGAAGGTGGGTTAGTGGTTGCCAGTGGGGAGTGACTGCTGTCATAGACATGAGGGATCTTACTGGGTGGTGGAAATGTCCTTAAGCTGGATGTGATGATAGTTGCATAACTTGGTAAATGTATAAAAATCACTGAATTGTACATGTAAAATGAGTGAGTTTTATGATATGTGAATCATACTTCAGTAAAGTTGTTAAAAAAGGATGGTTTATCTATTTCTACCAAATTCTTGGTTTGGTAGAAAAACACACAATTTGACTGTTCAGAGATCTGCATTTTTAGGTGCCCATTTAGCTACTGGCTTGATGAAGGATTCATTCAATGAGGCTCCAGGTCTTGTTTTTAGCATCTTTAGGATGATGATAGTGCCCAGGGCAAGAGGCTGGTAATCATGAGTCCAGAGATTTGTGGCTTCTCTTCTTACCTTGTATGGTTAACTTTGCCCAGAAGGAAAACTCTGTTCTTATGCATTTTTGTTTGTTTACTTATTTTGTGTGTGTGTGCGCGTGAGAGAGTGTTTTGTGTGTGTGTGTGTGTGTGTGTGTGTGAGAGAGAGAGAGAGGGAGGGAGAGAGAGAGAGAGAGAGAGAAAGAGAGAGAGAGAGAGAGGACATGAGCAGACGAGCAGGGGAGGGGCAGAGAGAGAGGGAAAAGGAGAGAATCCCAAGCAGGCTCTGTGCCATCAGCACAGAGCCCAGTGCACGGCTCGAACTCCCAAACCTTGTGAGATCACAACCTGAGCCGAAATCAAGAGTCGTATACTTAACGGACTGAACCACCCAGATGCCCCTGTTCTTAGGCATTTTAATCTAGATTCTGACATTTGCTTCTGAAATGAAGACATTCAATTCAAACTGGCAAAGCTAAACAGACTAAAACACCATTTGTTTGCATATGTAATTGGGAGGTCAAAGGTAAACTGACCATCTAGGGGCTCAAATAAATGAACCCTTGGGGCTCAGCTTTCTTCTACCTCTCTGCCCTGTTTTCCCATCAGTTGGATCCGTGCTGAAGCAAGACGGCCCCATGCGCTCTGGGCTCAAATTAGCTCTTCTTCCTTCAAACTAGTGGAGGAAGAACTCTTGTTCAGCAGTTCTGATGAAATCCCCCTCCCCACCCCCCCCAACTGAGTTTTGCTGGTTTTGAATGCCTGTCTCTGAATCAGCCTGCTTGGGTCAGGAGGCTAATGTTCTGATTGGCCAGCCTGGGTCATATGCCCTGAAACCTGGGACAGGTTCAACCTCATTCCTAGTCACATTTCAATAACTGAGTGTGGGGGAGGGGTAGATCTCCAAAGAAACTGTGGAGACATTAACCAGAAGGGGAATAGCTGCGTAGTTGGCAAAAACAACAGAAAGCTTCCATATGGTGACCAGTTCTATTTGAGGCCACAGGTTCAGGGTTGACTGGATGAAAGGCAGATTTGGAGATTGGATTGCTGCATTGTGGTTCATCTTGCTCCTGGAAAAAGCATCTGAAAGCACAGGTTTAATCGAGGGTTTTCTGGAGACAGGTGCAGAGGACAGCCAGGGATTCCAAGGGAGGACAAGAGCTACATCCCACCATCTGACCTCCCAGAACCACTCTGTGGACAATGCATCAAGAGACAGCTGTTAGGAAATGGTGTAGCTGCTGTGGAAAATGGTATGGTAGTTCCTAAAAAATATATTAAATAAATTACTATTTGGTCTAGCAAACCCACTTCTGGGTATATACCCAAAAGAATTGAAAACAGGGACTCAAAACAGATGCTTATATACCCATGTTCATAGTAACATTATATATATATATATATATATATATATATATATATATATATATACTGTCTCTCTCTCTCTCTCTCTCTCTCTCTCTCTCTCACGTGCGCGCGCACACACACACAATGGAATATTACTCAGCCATAAAAGAATGAAATGTTGCCATTTGCACCAATTGGATGGAGCTAGAGAGTATAATGCTAAGTGAAATAGGTCCGTCAAAGAAATATACCATATGCTTTCACTCATGTAGAATTTAAGAAACAAAACGAATGAGCAAAGGGAAAAAAAGAGAAATCAAGAAACAAACTCTTAATTATTAGAGAACAAACTGATGGTTGCCAGAGGGGAAGGGAGTGTGGGGGATGGGTTAAATAGGTGATGGGGATTAAGTAGTGCGCTTGTGATGGCACTGGGTGATGTATGGAATTGTTTGATCACTATATTGTACACCTGAAACTAATAGAATACTCTATATTAAGTAACTGGAATTTTTAAAAATGTAATCATGTATTCCCCCCATCCCCCAAAAAACCCTGCATTTTTTCCCCCAAAGTGTTTCTGAGACGTCAGACCTAAATTATGAAGAACTAGAAGGGTCCACATGTATGATTCAGTTAAACTTATCCGGTTCTTTTTTTTTTTAATTTTTTTTAATGTTTATTTATTTTTGAGAGAGACAGAGACAAAATGCGAGTGGGTTAGGGGCAGAGCGAGAGGTAGACGCAGAATCCAAAGCAGGCTCCAGGCTCTGAGCTGTCAGCACAGAGCCTGACGCGGGGCTTGAACCCATGAACTGCGAGATCATGACCTGAGCTGAAGTCAGCCGCTCAACTGACTGAACCACCCAGGCACCCGTTTGTTTGTTTGTTTGTTTGTTTGTTTGTTTTTTAAGGACAGTATATGGTTCTACTTATCTAAGGTATCTGGGAGAGTAAAATTTATTTTTTTTTTAATTAAAAAAAAATTCTTTTTTTAACGTTTAGTTATTTTTGAGACAGAGAGAGACAGAGCATGAACAGAGGAAGGGCAGAGAGAGAGGGAGACATAGAATCTGAAACGGGCTCCAGGCTCTGAGCTGTCAGCACAGAGCCCGACGCAGGGCTCGAACTCACGGACTGTGAGATCATGACCTGAGCCGAAGTCGGTCGCCCAACCGACTGAGCCACCCAGGCGCCCCTGGGGGAGTCAGATTTATAGAGAAAGTAGGATGGTGGTTGCCAGGGTCTGGGGAAATAGAAAATGGAGTTATTGTTTTATGGGTTTGGAGTTTCAGTGGGGATGATGAAAAAGTTCTGGAGATGGATGGTGGGGATGGCTGCCCAATGATGTGAACATATCTAACGCCACCAAATTGTACACTTAAAATGATTAATAGTTTTTTTTAATTAAACATTTTTTTAAATATTTTTATTTATTTTTGGGAGAGAGCATGAGCGGGGAAAGGGGAGAGAGAGGGAGACACAGAATCCAAAGCAGGCTCCAGGCTCTGAGCTGTCAGCACAAAACCTGACATGGGGCTTAAACCCACAAACTGTGAGATGTGAGCCCGACTTCGGACCTGAGCTGAAGTCCGAAGCTTAACCGACTGAACCACCCAGGTGCCCCTACACTTAAAATAATTAAGAGGGTAATTTTTAAGATGTGTCTTATATAAATCAGAAAAATTTTTTAAAATTTTAATGGTTAAAGTGGTAAATTTTATGTTATATATATTCTACTGCAGTTAAAGAGAGAAAGAGGCAGGTTTCTGGAGGAAAATTAGGATCCACGAGATGAATTGGTAAATGTTCCTACTGCTTGTGGGACTGGCATGAGGGTAGAATCAGCAGAGTCTGAGCATGGGCGAGGAATGCCCTGGGAGTGGAGCATGTGTCACACTAAGGGCCTTGTTTCTGACTCCCTCCTCCCCTTCCCCCCACCCCATGTTGTCCTCCTCGTAGCTGGCAAATCCTGAGCCTGGAGCTGGAGACAAGAGTAGACCAGATGTATGGTCTCGAATATAGGATCTCCCCTGGGAAGTGGTTCTAGCTGATGGCAGAGAGAGAGAGAGAGAGAGAGAGAGAGAGAGAGAGAGAGAGAGAGAGAAAGAGAACACAAACCAGAGGGGAGCAGGAGTGACTCCATATGCCTGGGGACAAAATTGTGGGAAGGCTCGCCGACTTCCTATCCCTACCCAGTCTGATGCCATAGCATTGAGCAGAAAATATCACCAGCAGAGCTTTAGACAAGTGCCTGTAGAAAAGTAGATGTCATTGAGTGTTGTTGAGGTGTGGACAACTGTCATACACTGTGGATGGGAGTGTAAATTGGTAGAGCCACTCTGTGGGCAGTTTGCCAAGATCTATTAAAACTAAAACCAAGGCTGTACACTCTGACCCAGCAATCCTTCTTCTCTGCCCTAGTGAGAGATGCTTGTGTATATGCCCAGGGAGGCAGCGCAAAGATGTTATTCAGTGTTGCATTGTTGGTTATAGGCAGAGACTACAAATGACCTACATATCCAGCGATAGGAGAGTGGCTCAATAAACTGTAGCATGTCCATAGCATAGCACTAAAAAGAATGAAGTATGTGTATCCATATATTCTTATGTTGGTAGAGCTTCAAGACATATTGTGGAGTGAGAAAAGAAAGTTGTGGAATTGTATCTATATTCTGATACTTTTATTATATTTTTAAAAATCAAAAGTATGTGTGTTAGGGTCTAAGCTATGCTGCTTTAACAAAGAGATCCCCAAATTTAGAAGAAGAAGAAAAAAAGGCTTAAATGAGGTAGCTTCTTTCTCACCTAACAGTCCAAAGGGAGTGTGGTCCAGGGTAAGTGGTGTTCAGTTTTGTGTTGCTATATGAAACAGCAGTGATTACATTTTGCTTATGGAGTCTGTGGCTCAGGAGTTTAGACAGGGCCATGGAGTGGCTTGACTGTGCTCTATGATGTCAGAGGCTTTAGCTGGGAAGACTTGAATGGCTGGGAGTAACTTACATGGCTGTGGCTAGAATCATCCGGAGGTTTCTTTACCCGTGCATCTAAATGCCTGAGCTGGAATGACAAGAACCTTTGTCTTAGTTGGGACTATTGCTCAGAGTGCCTACATGTGACTTCTCTATGTGGTTAGGATTTCCATACAACATGGTGGCCTCAGAGTAGTTGAACTGTTTGCTCTAAAAGCAGATGTTCCAGCAAAAAAGGCAGAAGCCACAGGGCTTTCCATATGTATTCTCAGAAACTGTCATGTTGCCCCTGCCATATTCTATCGGTCAAACCAGCCACAAGCCTGTTTGTATTTAAGAGGAGGGAACAGAGATCCCACCTCTTTATGTGAGGAGTGCCAAGGGGTGGGCATTCTGTTTTAAAACCATCACAGGTGAGAAGCTCTGTCACATGAGGTCACCCAAGGTTGGTTTGGCTGGGGAAGGGACATTGGGCTTTGCCATTGACATGTGGCTTCCATTTCTGGTTTCAAGGTAACTGCACCTGTTGTCATATCCCAGCCAGGGAAAGGGACAGTGGAGGGCAAGCATCTCCTTATAAAAAGGTGGTTCAGAACTTGTATACGTCACTTCTACCTGCATCCCTTTGGCTAACTCTTAGTCCTGCTGCTACACACAGCCACAAGGGAGGCTGGGAAATGTCTGTTACTGAGCAGCTACGTGCCCAGCTACAACTCAGTGTGGTCCTGTTACTAAAGGAAGTAAAGGAGAATGAGTATTAGGAACAATTAATTTTTGCAACAGCGTGTATTTTTCATAAATATGTATATATATTTGTGTGCATATGTATATAAATAGGCCTATGTAGAATGCAGAAATACATAGATAAATAGACTGCAGTCTGAAAGAATACATAGAAAAAGGTCTAGAAGAAACTAGTAACAGTAGTTACCTCTGGAGAAGGGGGAGAAGACAGGATGGGGGATATTCATAGCTGGCTGTAGCTGTAGTGTTTTAATTTTTAACGAGGATAATGTCTTCATGTTTTACTTTGAAATTAAATATTAATTTAAGCCCAGAAGGGCCTGGTGAGCATCTGGCTGCTGATGTTGCAGTCTTGGTCTTATCTTTCCGTAGTGGGACCCAGCACCAAAGAGAGCCAGGAGGTAGCATGGCCCTTAATCTCCCAGGAGACTCAGCTGGTGTTTCAGGGGACTTTTGGTTCAGAGGCCCCACATTCTCAAAGTCTGTGTACTCTATTTGGGGTATTTCTGCCCCCATCCTTCCTGTCCAGTTCTAGAGGGTTTCCTTTGTTACTAGCAGATTAGTTGAACGTAGAGGGCTGTTTGGGCACTGAGGAATTCAAAAGTGAATAAATTACAGCCTCCTTCTGTACAGATTACTTGTTCATTACAGATAGGAAGCTGGTCACTGTAAGTGGAGAAAGAAGTGGACAGAGACTTTCCCAGGCAATCAAAGTTAACATCACAGACACTGTGTCCCTTCTGATAGGAGACACTGAGGACACAGAGTCACTCTAATGGCATTTCTGTCCCAAATGCATAACCAAAATCCATTCATGAGGAAATACCTGACAAACTCAGATGGGGGGACATTCTTCAAAACAACTGGACTGAACCCTTTTAAAATGTTCATGTCATGAAAGACAAAGGAAAGTTGAGGAGCTGTTGTAGACTGAAGGAGTCTAACGAGATACAATGATTTGATCATTGTACTGTGAATGTGTAAGAGAATGTCGTGTTCTTAGGAAATATGCACTGAAGTATTTAAGAGTAAAGAAGCATGTTGTCTACAGTCAACTCCCAAACGGTTTAGAAAGGAGTAGGCAAACTTTTTTGGCAGAAAGGCTAGGTAATGAGGATTCTAGGCTGTGGCGGGCCATATGGTCTGTGTCACAACAACTCGCTCTGCTGATGTAACGCCAGAGTAGCCACGACAATATGTAAATGAACGGGTGTGGCTGTGCTCCAATAAAGTTTATTTATGGATAGTGAAATTTCAATTTCATATACTTTTCACGTGTCATGAAGCATTCTTCTTTTGAGTTTTTTCAGCCAGGCAAAAATCATTCTAGCTTACTGCCCATACAAAATCTGGTGGCTGGATTCGGCCTGTGGGTTGTAGTTCACTGATGCCTGAAATAGAAGAACGCACACACACACAATAAAGCAAATACGTATGGCATAATGCTAACCGTAAATCTGGGTGAAGGGTACAGGGGAGTTCTTTTTATTCTTCTTACAGTTCTTTAGCAAGTTGGGAATTATTTTAAAGTAAAAAGTTAGGGGCACCTGGGTGACTCAGTCGTTGAGTGCCCGACTCTTGGTTTCAGCTCAGGTCATGATCTCATAGTTTGCGGATTCGGGCCCCATGTCAGGTTCTGTACTGTCAGTGTGGAGCCTGCTTGGAATCCTCTCTCTCCCTCTTTCTTTGCCCTTCTCCTGCTCGAGTGCTCTCTCTCTCTCTCAAAAAAATAAATTAAAAACAAGAAAATGTTTAAAATAAAATAAAAAGTTAAATAAACAGCATGATTTTCCTCCCTGGGGGGCCCAGGAAGGAGAGGTTGAGGATACTGTGTAAATTCGGGGGAACAAACCCTCTCATCTCAGGGCCAAGGGAGACTTGCTCATAGTGTTCTTTGATGCTGTTCCTCACTGTTATTTGTTCACTTCACTGCCTTCACTTCTTCCTTATTTTCTGGCTTAACTGTCATGTCTAGAGACCCCACTTGGCAGATGTGAGAGTTTGGGCTCTGGCCTCATCCTTTAACTGTCCCTTTTTCTCTCCCTCTGCTAAATACATTTCACCACCACCCAAGAAAACAGATGCTTTAAATATGTTCATTGGGTTATTGTTTTTTTAGTGTCATGGTCCCTGTCCCTAATAGTTTCCTCCAAATTGTTGGTGTTTGTCTTAGATTATCAGAACTCTAGAGGGAAAGGGTTGTTTCTCTGATATGTTGGGGTGTAATGTTGGGGGAGGTGCCCTGTGGCAGTGTGATGGAGAAGTTACTGTGTTCATTCTCCCTGCACTGGGAAGTCTCTTGTATTTCCCCTGGCCTTATGGCCCTGAATGTTTATTTCCAGATACTGGCTTTATTGGAGTGACTGTGCCTGGGGTAGGGAGGGCTAGCTTTACGGGAAGAGGTATGTCCTTTTAGTTGACTTAGCAAGAACTCTCTTCATTGCTAGGATCAGAAACCCAACTCAGATTGGCCTAGGTGAAAAGGAATTTATTAATTCATATAATGAAGAGCATTACATTCAGACCTGGTTAAATCTAAGGGCTGAAATGATGCTGTGAGAATGCTGTCTTGTACCCTGTTGCAATTATATTTGTGTTTGGCTTCATTTGCTCTGCAGCCCCAGGTGTACTTTCTACCAGATTAGCAAACCCAGAAGGAGGGCATTTCTAAACCAATACTTCAGCCAAAGTCCCCAGACTAACCTCATTGGCCCAAATAAGCCACGTGTCTGCCTCTGAGCCAGTCAGTGGCCAGGGGATTGGAGGATACTGATTGGCCAGACCTAGGTCACATGACTGCTCCCAGCATGGAGACTCTTAGCTCTAGTCAAACTAACTCGACCAAGAATTGACAAGAGGTGGCCTCTCAAAGGCATTACTTGGTTGCCTTTACCATTAGGAAGGATAGAACCTATCTAGGGAAAAACAAAACAAAACAAAACATTGGTTCCTTACACAAGTGCTGTGCCATGCTGCCTTTCCTAATTCCAGCCCCAGTTTTGTAAGCCACATCTCTGATAGTGGTAGTTGTATCATCTCAGCTGCCAAACTGACTTCCGTAGTCATGTCCTATGATACAAACTATGAAAAACGTCCCATTCATGTTCTCCCATACACCCTGCTTGGGGTCTCTATCCCTCAGGAAACCCACAGGATCTACAGGCAGAAGCTGGAGGAGCTGACTTCACTCCAGACTTTATGTAGTGGCTCTATCAACAAGCAGAAGACGCGACTAAAGGACTTGAAGCACACACTCCAGAGGTAGGTGAGGCTGCAGCGCCCCTGGTTTTAAGGGCTAGAAACCCAACTCAGCTGTCTTGAGCAGAGAATGGAAATTTTAGTGGAAAAATCCCAGGAGTAATTTCAGACATCACTGGATCCATGGGTCAAAAGATGTTTTTAGGATTTTTTCCCCCCTCTGAATTCTGCCTTCCTCTAGATTGGCTTCACTCTCAGGCCGACTGTCCCATTATGGTCACCAAGGTGGCCACCAACAGTGCCAGACTTGTGTCTTCCAGCCATACTTCCTATTGGTTTGGTTACCCCAGCAGAATAACTTGTTTTTCCAGCAAGAGTTCTGGATGTGATCCTCATTAGCTGGAATTGGTCACGTGCCCATTTGTGAACTAATCACTGAGACTAGGTCATAGGCTTAGTTTATGGACCTGGGGAATGGGACAGCCTTACTTGAACTATATGGAAGGGGAAAGAGGATGAGAGAGAGTTCCCTAGAGGAAAGTTGTTATAGGTCTCTGGTGTAGGTGGTGGGAAATCTGGTATCCCCGGGGGGACATACTTAAGCTCATGATTTAGTTCAGTTCTTGAGGCCAGGATCATATGTCCACTTTCCGATTGATCCTCACGTCCTCATGGTTTGGAAATTGCTCTCATCCCTCATAGGTGAAGGAGCCCAGTGAATGCTGTGATCCCCAGGCAGGCAGGGAGACTGAGACTCTGAGTGGCTTATCCCAGTATACTTAGCTGGGACTCCATATCATAGTGTGTAACTCCTGGTCCATTTTTCCCTTCCCTTGTGGACAGTTTTTGCAAAGGTTGCTGGTTATATCTCTAGCCTTGGCTGACCATTTTGGAAATGGAGGCCCATTAGTCATGGAGTAGAGTATGGATGGTTCCATGTAATGATATCACCACTCTTGGAAAAACACATCTTACTAATGGTAAGATTCAATAGTCTTCATCAGGCTAGGATTTTTCAACCTTGGCACTGTTGACCGTTCTGCTGCAGGGTCTGTCCTGTGCATTATGGGATGTTTAGCAGCATCCCTGGCCTCTATCCCTGTTTGACAAACAAAATATTCCTAGACATTGCCAAGTGTTTCCATTGGGTTAGAGAACCCATGGGACCCATGAGAGCCATTGGGTTAGAAGGTTGACCCATGAGGGTGCCTACTATTCTGAGAGTGTGTCCACTGACTTGTTTTTCTAGTTTTATGAGTTAAATATCACCAAAGAATAACAGACAATGATCATTTAGCTGCTTTTACATTTAAAGCACTTTCCTGTCTGCCCTTCTCATAATCAGGCTATTCTTCTAGAATAGTAAGAAGTATGGTATTGCCTGTAGAGGTCCATCGAGCTCATGCTTGAGTATCAAGGGCCATTCTAAATGTGTTGCTTTGCTTGTGCTCACTTAATCCTCACAACAGTATTGTCCATGAGGTAGGCCTGATGCTACTCCTGATTTTCAGGTATGGAAAATAAGGCAGGGAGGTTAAAGAACTTTCCCAGGGTCACGAGACTAGCAGGGACCCAGTGTCAAACCCACAGGGTGCAGAGGGAGAATTGAGGTTACAAGAAGCATTGAGATAGAAAGATGGGAGGGCAGTGCCCAGAGCTCCCGGATTCTTCCTCCAGTCTGAGTAACACGGCTGCTTCTCCTATGCCCACACTTCTGACCAAACAGGTACAAGCACCATGCGAGTCAGGAGGAGGCAGAGCTCATCCAGCAGATGAGCGCCAACATCAAGGAGCGGCAGAATGTCTTCTTCGACATGGAGGCCTACCTGCCCAAGAAGAATGGGTAGGAACTGGAAACATATCCCACCCCTGCAGGGCAACAAAGAAAAGGAAGCTTCCTTATGTGTTCCTCCATGGAACGGGCGGGGATCTCAGAGTGAACTTCCTGGGAGGGCTTTGGCAAGGAACTAGATGTAAGATCTCGTTTCTAGCACTGGCCGCATGCCTGGGGCCACTCAAGGTCCAGAGGAAAGTTTTCTCCCAAAAAACAAACATTTATTTATTTATTTTTATTTTAAATTTCAGTATAGTTAACAGACAGCATTGTATTAGTTTCAGGTATACAGTATAGTGATTTAATTCCATACATCACCCAGTGCTCATCACCACAAGTGCGCCTTTAATCCCCTTACCTATTCCCCACCCCCCCTCTGGTAACCATTAGTTTTTTTTCTCTGTAGTTAAGAGTCTGTTTCTTGGTTTCTCTCTCTCTCTCTCTCTCTCTCTCTCTCTCTCTCTCTCTCTCTCTTTTTTCCTTTGAGAACAAACATTTATTGAGTGCCTGCTGTATGCCTGGCATTGTGCTGGGGGCTCTTGAATTGTCTACAGCTTGGTGAGTCGGACCCAGATATCTGAATTCTACAAGGTTCAGAGACATAGCGGCTGTTTTGCTCAGGTGGCGCAGCCCAGGTTTGGATGTGAATACCCTGACTCCAGAGCTTGTGTTCTTTCTGTCTTCCTTCTTCAGAGAAGTCCCATCTCCTCCCTCAAGTGACATCACTCCCACCTGTTCCAGAGCGAGCGAGATCGAACAGCGTTGTATCAAAACCTGATGCGGGCTCCCAAGTGTGCTCCCATCACTTCCCTCTGCCCTTTTTCCTGGTTTGGCCTAACACAAAGTCAGAGCCCCTGTGAGGAGACTACTAGCCCTTTCACATTTGAAGTCATTCTTCTTGGCTTTTTTTTTTTTCTTTTTTTGGTGCCAAATTTGGTGAAAATCTCCCTAAGTTGGATGGTGATAATTTTCCATAGAATGAAACAGCATGACCCTCTTTTACAATGTGGCTCAGATCGTCTTTCCAAGCTCCAGTCTCCTCAGTCCTCCGTGCATTTTATACCAGTTGGCAATCTTTGGATTACAAATGTCCTAAAACCCAACTCAAAGTGCTTAAGAAAAAATAGGGGATTTATTGGCTCATGTAACTAAAAGGTCCAGATGTTGCCGTGGGTCTGGCCAGATCCTGCTGCTCAAATGATACTGTTAGGCTCTCTCTCTCTCTCAGTGAGCTTTCATTTTACTCTCTCTGCCAGTGTGTTTAGCTGGCCGGGGTTGCTCTGGGTTTGCATTCTGCCTGCTTAGCAATCCCAGTAAAGAAAGCATCTTTGTTTCTTAGTAGTTCTGGGAAAAATCCCAGGACCGAGTCTTATTGGCCTGTGACCAGTGCGTCCCATGACCATTATTGACCCAATCAGGGATGCACTGCTTTGATCGGCTAAGCCTGGCTCATGTGCCTTACCTTAGGGTCTGGGAGGAAGTAGGGACTATACTGCTAGGCAAAAAACAAAAGATGTTCTTTTCACATCTCTGCTTCAGTTACACCAGACTGGAAATGCCCCCTAGCACTTACTCATAGCTAGAAAGAAGACTCCTCTTTTCTCTTTTCTCCTCTCAGCCTTCTACTCATCCTTCAAAGCCCAGTTCAGATGTTAATCACCTCAGTGAAGCCTTTCTAAAACCCCCTCTCCCTCTGCGGAATTAACCCTTAGGAGATTTCATACATAACCTTTTATTTACACTTTTATTGGTGCATTAGAGTGCAGGCTATTTTGTAACAAAAGCCCAATGATACAAGAGCTCAAACAAGCTGGAGGTTTCTGTCTCAAACATAACAGTCCAGAGGTGAGTGGGCCAAGAGTGGTGGGCTCGTGGGGTCATCTAGGGACTCAGGGTCTTTCCAGCACCAACTCACTGCTTCACCACCCTTCAGAGAGTTGTCCTCATCTGCATGAGCAGAGCTGGCTCGCACCATCACATCCTCAGGAAGTGGGGAAGAGTCAGGGAGTAGAGGGCAAACAGATAACTTTATACAAAAAACAAAACAAAACAAACAATATTTGCCATTTCCCAGTGGAGCCAAAAACATAGATATTCAGTAACCCAGAAATTCCGCTCCTGTCTGCATAGCCAATGGAAGTGAGCACTTCTGTCCTCCAAAAGACACGTATAAGAGTGTTGACAACAAAGACGCCAGACACAAAGGCTACATATTACACAAGTCTTTTTAGAAATCTTTTTTTTTTTTTTAGTGTTTATTTTTGAGAGAGAGAGAGAGACAGACAGACAGACAGACAGACAGAATCTGAAGCAGGCTCCAGGCTCTGAGCTGTGAGCACAGAGCCCGACGTGGGGCTCGGACTCATGAACGGTGAGATCATGACCTGAGCTGAAGTTGAACGCTTAACCAACGGAGCCACCCAGGCGCCCCCACACGAGTCTTTTTATATGAAATGTCCAGAACAGGCAAATCATAGATGTAAAGTAGGTTAGTGGTTGCCACATGCTGGCAGAGGAGGGAGGAAAGGGAGTGACTGCTGGCAGGGGAGGGAGGAAAGGGAGTCCGGGCTTTCTTTGGGGATGATGAACATGTTCTAGAATTAGGTAATAGTGATGGTCATACAATGTTGGGAATATACTGTAAATCATTAAATTGTGTACTTTAAAAGGAGGATGTTATTGGGGTGCCTGACTGGCTCAGTCAGAGGAGCATATGACTCTTGATCCTGGGGTTGTGAGTTCGAGCCCCACGTGAAGTGTAAAGATTACTTTAAAAAAAAAAACTGTAAAAGGGTGATGTAATGGGGGTGCCTGCCTGGCTAAGTCAGAAGACCTTGTGACTTATGATCTCAGGGTTGTGAGTTTGAGCCCCACGTGGAGGGGGTAGAGATCACTTAAATACATAAAACCTTAACAAAAAAAGGGTGATGTTATGGTATGTGAATTACATCTCAATTAAAAAAAAAAAAAAAAAAAAGAATGTTCAGAGCAGCTGTATTTCTATTAGCCAAAAACTGAAAACAACCTGAGTGTTCATCAGTAGCAGAATGAATAAATAAGTTGTGGTATCTCCAGTCACTGGAATACTATGTATAAACAACATGGATGAATCTCACAGACATAATATGGAGGGAAAGAAGCCAGGCATAAATATACTGAAGGTTATACCTCAGTTTTAAAAAGAGCCCTTTTTAAATTGACCTAGAGATTGTATACATGCCTTCTCCATATTGGCTGGAATTTAGTCATATGCTCACATTGGCTGCAAGGGAGCCTGGGAAATGTGGTCTGTCAGCCAGCTAAAATGGGGGGACAATGAGTTTGTCATGACTGTTGTGTGTCACAGTTTTCACATTCTTTAGGTGATCATCATTA
This sequence comes from Herpailurus yagouaroundi, assembly GCF_014898765.1. Classification (NCBI taxonomy): domain Eukaryota; kingdom Metazoa; phylum Chordata; class Mammalia; order Carnivora; family Felidae; genus Herpailurus; species Herpailurus yagouaroundi. The sequence goes on from NW_024412422.1 coordinate 12,917,157, forward strand.
CCATTCCATGTGAGAATTTTACCAATGAGCTTAGCACCCTGTTTTCTACCACCAGTGCTCCATGTGTGCTTACTGAGTTTGAATGGTTTTGGTTGGGGCCCCCTCCCAGGGCTGTTAAGGAACACGGTGGCCCTCACAGGTATTTTCCTTCCAGGCTCTACTTAAACCTGGTCCTTGGCAATGTGAATGTGACCCTTCTCAGCAACCAGGCCAAGTAAGTATCTCAGATTCCCAACTGGCATTAGGGAAGCCAGGCATTTTGTTCTTTCAACTCAGGAGAAATGAACGAAGCTAGAATTTTTGCGTAAATAAAGAAATATTAATAGTTGGGGCTCTGGCTCTTGGTCTTTCTGACACTCTCTTCCTCGTTGGGGGACCATCCTGGGAAGGTTCTTTCCCTCTTTTCACGCAGTCAGTACACTGGGTGAACAGAAGTGCCACTTCCCCATGAGAAATGGCCCCTGCCCCATTCCACTCCTTATCACACACAGTTCTCCTGGGAAGCAGGCAGTACTGTCGCCTGAAATCAGTCAGTCCCAGGGGCAGTGCAGCCATGGTGTTTCTCTTGCGGTAGCTGGTTGGGAAGGAACCTGTGTCCACCCCCTGCCCATCCCTATCACAGGCCCAGAGACCTACCTGAGAGTCTAGCGACATGGGAGCTTTGCGCATTGGCCCCCTTTCTGTAATTGATCATCACTATTAATTCAAGACCAGAGCTTTCCTTTGGTGGGATCAGAAGGTCCTTGTGGGCTGTGGGTAGTGGTAGATGAAGGATCTGATGGGGCTGAGCATTCTGCCCCCAGATGGGATATAGTTATATTACTATAACTATAGTAATAGTTGTGTGACCTTTTCTGGGGGTGTCTATCAATGCAGATTTGCTTACAAGGATGAGTACGAGAAGTTCAAGCTCTACCTGACCATCATCCTGCTCCTAGGTGCTGTGGCGTGTCGATTTGTCCTTCACTACAGGTAACGGGAAGGTGGTGGTGTGTGTAGGCATGGAGTTGGTGGGGCGTCTCTCCTGCATCTGCAACGTTTGGTAGATTGTAGGTAGAGAAGAGCTGTTTCTCATGGGAAATGGCAGCCATGTCCACCCTACATCCATTCAACAAATATCTACTGAACAGCTACTGGAAGAGGCCTTATAACTAGTAGATAGGAAAGAGCCCAGTGGCACACTGACATTGTGGAATGTTATTTGGCCATAAATAGGAATGAAGTACTGACACGTGCTTCGACATGGATGACCCTTGAAAACGTTATGCTCAGTGAAGTTAGAAAAGGCCACATATTGTATGATTCCATTTATATGAAATGTCTAGAACAGGCACATCTAGAGAGGCAGAAAGCAGATCAGTGGTCAGGAGCAGGGCGGAGGGGAAATGGGGGAGGGTACTGTTGATGGGTATAGGGTTTCTTTTGGAGTGATGAGAAGGTTCCAGAATTAGATGGAAGTCATGAATGTGCAACCCTCTGAATATACTAAAACCTAATGAACTGTATGCTTCGGAAGGGTGAATTTTATGGTATGTGAATTATATATCAATTATGAACAGAAAGAGAAAACAGGAAAGAAGGGAAGAAAGGAAAGAAAAAGGAAAATATCACAGACTGCCTGGGTTTGAATCCTGGCTTTGGGACTAACTGGCTGTTACCGTGAGCACATTCCCTCTGGGAGCCTCAGTCTCCCCATCTGTAAAATGGGGGGGGGGGAACACCAGGTTGTGCGAGCTGCGTGTGGAGGGCTCTGCCCACTGCCTGGCACCAGCGATGCCGGTGAGAGTGTCAGCCGCTGCTTTTGGAGCAGGCGAAAGCCATGCTGCTCTGAGAGGCTGCGGCCTGGCGGCTCAGACTGCACTGCCTCATGGGGTTTCATTCCCCTCTCCCCTGCCCTGGCTTTTCTGCCCCGAGGGGAGGTAGCCAAGCACAACTTGGGCATTTGGCCCCGTGTCAGGGGTTTATTTCCTGGCAAGCGCTTGGCTGGGAGTCCGGTTGCTGGTCTGGCCACTTGAATGTCCAAACAAAGGCCCTTTGAGGTCCTGGGCCCGTGCCTGCCTGCTGCCTCGGGGCTGGACAGGTTCCCCGGAGGGTAGAGGCTGCACACATCAGTACTGCCTGCTCACATGCCATTCTGGAAAGGATACAAGTACTCGATGTGCAACCAGATTCCCTTGCACTGGGACATCTAGGGCCCTCAAAAGGGCACACCAGTCGTATGTTGTCAAGTTCTAAAATTCAGTCTTCTCCCCATCCCTTTCTGTGTGCATTTCCTGGGGCTGTAGTAACAGTGCCTCGAGCAGGATAGCTTAGAACAACAGAAATCTATTTTCTCACAGTTCTAGAGGCCGGAAGTCTGAAATCAAGGTGTGGGCAGAACCATGCTCACTCTGAAGGCTCTAGGGGAGAATCCTGCCTTGACTCTTCCAGTTTCTGGTGGTGCCTGCTTCCTTGGCGTTCCTGACTTAAAGAAAGCTGTTCCCTTCCATTCTCAGCTTCATGTGCCTCAACCTTGTCCTGTAGCCTCCTTCCCTGTATGTCCCTGTGTTTCTTTTATGGCCTTCTTATGAGGACGCCCGTCTCTGCAGTCAGGGTCCACCCTAACCCAATATGACCGACCTTATCTTAATTAATTACATTTGCAAAGACCCCTATTTCCAAATAAGGTCATATTCTGAGGTCCTGGGTGGATGTGAATTTTGAGGGAACTCTATTCAACCTAGTATACCTTCTTTGGGTTATAAATAGGACCAGGGAGGGGGGCTGGGCAGGCAGCTTATCTCTCTTCTTTTGCCCTCAGGGAAGCTTGCCCTGCTGTTTAACCTTGGGCAAATGACCTAACCTCTCGCCACACAGAAAATGAAGATAGTGAGAGCTACATGGTAGAATGGTTGAGAGGACTGGATAGGTTATATCTGCAGTGTTTAGTGCCTGGCACATAAGTGCTGCCTAAGTGTGAACAGTTGTGATTGCTGCCATCTTTTGTGCTGGAGGAGATCACAGCTTAATATCCAGTGCCCAAAGAGCAGGATTTTCTTTCCTTACTCTTGCCCCCTTGAGGTGGTTTCCTTGCTGGGTGCCCCACCCAAAGTCCCTTCTGTGGTACCTCTAAGTCTGGAGCTGGGCATGGCTAACGTCCCTCAGAACCATGGGTTCTAGGTCCAGCTCTGCCACTCACAGATCGTGTGACCTTGAGTAGAGCCCTTGATCTCTCTGTGTGTGCTTCCTCGTCTTCCCCATGACCAGAGGACATCTGCCCATGTTGCCGGGCCTTTGGGAGGCTTTGGTGAGGCTGCTGGAGAGTGTGATGTCTCCTTCTTCCGCCTTCAGGCCAAGAGGCTGTGTCTAGTTAGAATTGTCCTCTATCAAGATTGGGTTTTGAAGCTGGCAGGAAAGAGGTGGTTGGGATTAAGCTTGGGTTGGTTGGGCTAGGGTTTGGATTTCACTCCTGGGCAGTTCATTTCCTCTCTCTCAATCTCAGTTTCCTCATCTATAAAATGGGAAGTTGTACCATCTTAGTTTGTGTTCCCCCAGAAGTAACCCAAGCACTCAAGCATTTGAGTGCCAGCAGTTTATTTGGGAGGTGATCCCAGGGAACATTGGTAGGGGAATGGGAAGTGAGACAGGAGGGGCTACCTGTGGGCATCTGGACTCCAGTGCTGCTGGAGAACTGGGGACAGCATGGAACATGCCTCAGTTATCCCACTTGAGGGGCAAAGGAGCAAGGGTATTTTTCTTCCTGCTGCTGTTGGTCAGGGGAGTTGAGGACTGCTTCCAGAGGGTGATAATTCCCCTTCCCTCCTGATCTGCCTCTCGAATCAGCAGAGTGAGCTCTGAGCCCAGGCATGCCAGGAGTTGCAGGTTCTGGCTGTTGGGAGTTCTATAGACGGGCACAGACGCAGTAAATGCACCTGCACAAGAAGCAGTCCTGTAGGGCTGTTCGAAGACACAGACAGGTCATCCATGTCAAGTGCCTGCCCCATTGCAAGTTCCCAGTAATTAGTGCTGGCCTGGTGTGGCAGCCTGAAGGCATGCATGTTCTAATCCTCAGACTGTGCAAATATATTACCTTACATGGCAAAACATCTTTGCAGATAGGTTAAGCTAAGGATCTTGGGAAGAGATTATCCTGGATTATTCAGTGGCCCCAATGTAAGTACAAGAGTCCTTAGAAGAGGGAGATAGGAGGGTCCGAGTGAGAAGCGGAGGTCAGTGATGCAGTGCCACAAAACAAGGAATGCAGGTGCCTCAAGAAGCTGGAAAAGGTAAGGAAATGGATCCTCCCCTACAGCCTCCAGAAGGAGCCCAGCCCTGCTGACCCATTGCAGACTTCTGACCTCCAGAACTATAAGGAAATAAATGTATGTTGCTTTAAGCCACTAGGTTTGTGGTCATTTGTTACAGCAGCAACAGGAAGCTCATACATTTTGTCAGAGCAGGCCGAGGCCAGCACCTCAAGCATGTCCCTAACGTGGTGGGGCCATAAAACTTTACTCCATTCTTTTCTTTACTGATAAGATATAGGAAAGGACCAATGAAAACTATCCTGGTAACCCGGACTCACTCCTGGGCCTGCCTCTTGTTTGGAGGCGAGCTCAGAAGTCAGTATCTAAGTGACTCTGCACTGGGGAGGCCGACCCCACCCCAACACCCTGTTCGAGTAAGCCTTTGATTTCCTCGGAGTTAAGCATCTGAGACTCATTTCTCAGCCTTTGGGTACTCTGTGATACTTCCAAAATTATAACCGGGAACGTATGTAGCCCTTCCTATGCCTCAGGCACTGTTCTACACCCTGCATGTGTGAAACTCAGCCGATGCTGATAGCAGCCTACACGGGAGCTGCTGGTACTCTCCCCGCTCCAGGGGGGGCAGTGATGGCACGGTGGGGGGGGGGATTACCAATGTGCCCCCGGTCCCACAGTGGGAAAGAGGCAGAGCTGGGATTTGAACTCAGGCCCTGAGTTTCCAGAGTGTGCTCCTGGCCCTCCTGAGACCGCCTCTGCAGACGATGGTTCAGGAGGGCTTGGGGTGGAAAGTCTGTCATCTGTGACCACAAAACAGGGTCACATAGCTTGAAAGACACCTTCCAACTTCTACTTATTGTTGGAGTCACACTCTTCCATTTCCCTCCTGGGGTTATCATAGTTGTCCCCATACTTGTCAGAGACAGGAATGGAGGAGATTGGAAGTGTTCTCCCTCCCATGTGCAGATGGATGGTGCCCCGTACAGTCACTTCTGTTCCCACGCTGAATGGATGTGGAGGGCACTGGCAGCTACCGAGGCGCTTCCCTTTGGGGTGGAAGATAAAGCCTTCATTAGCATCAGGGGCAGGGGAGCCCTCCAAGGGGCTGTCTGTTGCTGGCTCTGTCCCAGGACCCTTCACCCAGGAATGTTCAGGTAGGGGGTCGGCCTTTGCATTTTACAGACAGCAGAGCTGAGGCCGGGCAGGTCTCTGACAGGGTCACACACAGCATGTCTGCAAGCTTTCCACCCTGACCGGGGCACAGCAGCAGCTCCAGCCGCTGTGTTCTGTCCACCTTGAAGACTTACTCTGCCCAGCTCTGGTACCACAGAGGAGGCGGGGAGTTCTTAAGTTCATCTTACAGACGAGATTCAGGCCGTAAGAACTGTTTTGTAAGTGCAACGAAGTTTAAAGATGGTTTAAGGGGACAGAGGGAATTTACATTTTGAGGCTGTAGACAGTCTAAAAATAAAATATTAGAGGGGCGCCTGGGTGGCTCAGTCGGTTGAGCGTCCGACGTCGACTCAGGTCATGATCTCACGGTTTGTGAGTTCGAGCCCCGTGTCGGGCTCTGTGCTGACGGCTTGGAGCCTGCTTCGGATTCTGTGTCTCCTCCTCTCTCTGCCCATCCCCCGCTTGTGCTCTGTCTCTCAAAAATAAATAAATTAAAAAAAAAATTTTTAATAAACTATTAGGTTTTCTACTTAGAGTCCTGTTGCCATTCCACCAAAAATTTCACATCAGACAGTGAGAATTTAGAAAGGAGAGAGGGTGCCCTAGGCTGAGTGCTCAGGGAGGGAGAGGAAACCAGCTGGAGCCCTAAAAGGAGACCAGCTGGGTTGGATTTCGGTAGAAAGGTGAGGGAGACAGGCACTCCAGGTGGAGGCCAGGCTTCCTCTGCCTTGCCCAGGATCAGCACAAGTTTCCAGAGGCACGCCTGGTAGGCAGCGCTCATCCTGGTGTGCTTGTTCTATTGCAGCGCGGGTGGGAGATCTGTGCCCGGTTCTCATGCCTGCTCTCCTCCCCGGGGTTGTTTCTTTCCACCAGGGTGACTGACGAAGTTTTTAACTTCCTGCTGGTGTGGTATTACTGCACCCTGACAATCCGGGAGAGCATTCTCATCAGCAATGGCTCGAGGTAACAGGGGACCTGGCTTTGTGGGGGGGGGGGGGCGTCGGGGGAGCCAAAGAAAGATCTGGAACGGATGCAGGGGAGGGCTGTCACCCCCAGCCTGTATTCCCTTCCTCCTCAGAGGGGGCGGGGGGTTGTCTGTGACTGTTCAGATCCAGGGAGGAGGGAAAACATGTCTGCTGGTGCAGCGTCACTCGCCATGGTCAGTCTCTTGCTTACAAAAAACTAACTCAAATGGGTTTAACACAACAAGAAGTTTATTTTCTCGTATCAAGGAACAGGTCTGTTGGGGCTGACTTCAGGTCAAGCTTAATCCAGGTACTTAGACAATGTTATCAGGACCCACTTTCTCTCCACCCTTCACCTCTGCCTTCTAGTATGATGTTTTCATTATCAGTCTCCATGTAGAAGCACCTGGGAGCTCCAGGCTCAAGTCTTTGTTTCTAGCATTCTCAGCAAAATAGGGCACATCACTTTTTTTCCAAGAGCCTCACTGGGTCCCATTGGCACTTGCTGAATCATGTGCCTGTCTCTGCACCAATCACTGTGGCCAGAGAATGCATGGCTGTGATTGGCCAGGCTTGAGCCTCATGCCTGCCCCTACAGCTTAGGAGCTCAGTGTCAGGAGGGGAGTGGTTCCCCAGAGGAAAATTGGGATACTGTCACCATGAGGATGAATGGATTCTGGTGACAGGAGTGACTGGTCCCCCCCCCCCCAGGGAGATAGGGAGGATGGAGAACATGTGGTAACGGCCTTGGTTCAAACCTGCTCTGTTACCCAGCTGGTGCTGAGGAGGAAGACAGTCAGGCTGGGAGTGAAGGTTCCAGAGTCCTAGTCCCAGTGCTATTCCTGAGCAGCTCTGTGACCCTGGGCAACTGATGTCCACTCTCTGGGCTATTTCACAGCCCCCTGGGGGAGTGTGTCTCAGGGTTGCTGAGTGAATCAAGACACTTGGGGCTCCCCATCACTGAGGGCCTTCTATGCCAGGAGCCCTGCTATTTTCTCATTCTCCTTCCTACCCCCACCTGTCTCTGAGCTGAGACCACGACTTGCCACCTGCAGGACCCATTTTCCACAGGTCTGATTCCTTTTTGGGATGGCCGTTTTCATCTCTGTGTGCCATGCTTGCCCCTATTTTCCCCTGGAACAGGAAGTAACAACCGCCCAACCCCTCCCTGCTTCTTTCCCTCTGGACACTACGAAGGAACTGTCATGAACTGTGTATTTCAGATTGGGGGGAGGGGTGTCTGCAAACTCCTAAATAATTTGCCACCTTTCACTTTCTGCCCAGTGGTCTCTTATGGCAGATCCCTGCCCTGCCGGGCCTTAGCCTGCATGTAGAGCCCAGAGGTAAGGAGCAGGGGAACAGCGAGTTTTAGGTATACAGCCCTGCAGCATGTAGCCCTTTAGAAAAAAAGATCAGTGTTTCTCAAACTACACTTGTTTTTTACCCACCCTCTCCATTTTTGCCTTTTCCATGTATCATCTGGTTGATACTGTTCACATTTTAAATCAACCTCTCCTTTTTTTTTAAACTTCAATAAATATTAGTTTATTTTAGAAGGAAATTTTATTTCATCACCATACATGGAAAACCAGCATCAGTCGCAGGAAGGAGGAAGTAGTGTAAAAATATCCTTTTGTTTTCCTTGTATAAGTTATTGAAGTCAATTATTTTTGCTTCCGGAAGGCTCTGAGCCTGAGGCCTGCCATCTCTCTCTTCGTGTGTGTACATGAGTGTGAAAAGGGAGATTTTTGGACCTGAGAGGCATTAAAGAGACTCTCCCGGACTTAGGAGAACAAAGAGAACTAAAGAGATGCCCTTTCCCCACACAGTTCAGTAGAATCTAGTGCGACACTCAGGTGTCATCTAAAACTTGAAATACACGCCCCAAGCTTTGGGAAACACTGAAGTGAAAAATCTCACCAAATAAATAACACTCATAGTCTTCCTTAATTGTAGTGAATAGTATCTTTCTGCTTTTGAGTGTCATTGGAGGGGAGCCAGGGTGGTAGATAGTGGGGAAAGGGGGCCGGGGCAAGTGGCAAAGTCTTCTTGGTCATGAATTCTCTTTCTGTTGTCATGGGCTTGCTGTCAGTCTTACAGTTTTATCCTTCTGATGGACTCTAAGAGTCTTCAGAGGCATGCTACATCTCTAACAGTCACTAACACTTTAGTAAGAGTTACTCTGGTCACCTCTTTATCTAGTGTGACAAGCTGTGGATGGGGCAGGGGAGAGGCATTACCAGAGAGAAAGGAACAGGACTGAGTGGAGGTCCCTGCAAGTGTGGGTCACACCAGGAAAGTGGGAAGGGGGACACAGGGGGGTAGAAGTGGGGTTCCAAAGCCAAGCCTCATTCGCCTAACACTTCAGCAGGTATCTCAAGTTGTAATGGGACTGTTCTTCTGGGCCTCTCTTCTGCTGTGGCCTGGGGCAGGGGTTTGGATGTGGTGGGGGCTGGGATCTGGAATGGGTGGGGTGGGTTTGGTGCTTTATCTTCTGGAATGACTTTGGAGCTGTGGTTCATTAGCTCAGTTAGTGCAATAAGCAAATCAAGTTCCTTTGCAAATCCTGCAAATGAGGGAAAACCACCAGTTAGGAGTAAACCTGAGGGGGAAACATTTATAAGCATACCTTGTCTAATTGCACTTTGCAAACGTAGTGTTTTTTATAAATTGAAGATTTGTGACAACCTTGTGCCGAGTAGGTCTATCGGCATCATTTTTCCAACAGCATTCGCTCATTTGGTGTCTCTGTCACATTTTGCTAATTCTTTCAGTATTTAAAACTTTTTTCATTATTATTATATTTGTTATAGTGATCTGTGATCAGTAATTAAAATTTGCTGAAAGCTCAGATGATGGTTAGTATTTTTTTAGCAATATATATTTTTTAAATTAATTTTTTATTAAAAAAAATTTTTTTAATGTTTATTTATTTTTGAGAGACACAGGGACAGAGTGAGAGCAGGGGAGGGGCAGAGAGAGAGGGAGACACAGAATCCAAAGCAGGCTCCAGGCTCTGGGCTATCAGCACAGAGCCCGACATGGGGCTTGAACCCACGAACTGTGAGATCATGACCTGAGCCGAAGCCAGATGCTTAACTGACTGAGCCACCCAGGCGCCCCTAATTTTTTTTTTTAAACATTTATTCATTTATGAGAGAGAGAGCACAAGCAGGGTAGGGGCAGAGAGAGAGGGAGACACAGAATCTGAAGCAAGCTCCAGGCTCCAAGCTGTGAGCACAGAGCCCAATGTGGGGCTCAAACTCAAGCTGTGAGATCGTGACCTGAGCTGAAGCCGGACGTTTAACCGACTGAGCCACCCAGGAGCCCCACAATATATTTTTAAATGAGGGTATATACGTTGTTTTTGGGGTTTTTTTTTATTTAAATTTTTTTTAATTTTAGAGTGTGAGCAGGGGAGAGGGGCAGAGGGAGATAGAGAATCTTAAGCAGCTTCACGGTCAGCACAGAGCCTGACACAGGGCTCGATCTCAACAACCCTGAGATTGTCACCTGAGCAAAATCAAGAGTTGGGTGCTTGACCAACTGTCTGAGTCACCCGGGAGCCCCTGTGCATTGTTTTTTTAGACCTGCTATTGCACACTTAACTAGACTACAGTACAGTGTAAACATAACTTCTATAGGTACTGGGAAACCAAAAACTTCACTTGACTTGCTTTATTGTGACATTTGCTTTGTTGCAGTGGCCTGAAAGTATACCCACAATCTCTCTGAAGTATGCCTGTGTATTAATAGTTCAAGGTGTTAAAACTGGCTCAGTGTTAACAGTCCTTCTCCCCATTCTGTTCTGCTGCTGCACTGGCCAGCATCACAACAAATCAACAATCTCACAGGAAAGAGCTCTTTCCTCGGAAGATCCAGTTGTAATTTTGAGATTGATTTCTGATTGGCTGGGCTGAGGTCATATGCTCATCCTTGAGCCAATCACTGTGGCTGAAGGGATGTAGAGTCCCAATTGCCTGGCTGTGAGTCATGTGCCCAGTTATATCCCTCAGCTCCCTTTCAACCACCCAGATGGAGTGTGGGGATGAGGTGGTTCACCAAAGGAAGGGCCTGGCGTGAAGCCAGCATGCAGGGAGGATGAGGGTGTGCAGGGGGTTGGGGGGTGGTGATTGACAGAGAGGCAAAACAGCAGATGTCCTCTATAGTTAGTTCTGGGCCAGAATAAGTAATGAATCAGGGATCGTGTTAGCTTTCTTGGCCAGCCAGCCCATGGGTGCTTGGTTCCAATTGGCTGTTGTAGGGGCCTTTCCTAGGATAAAGACTAGGGGTGGCCAGGAGGGAGGGATCCTCAGAGTGGAAGCTAGCTATTTCCCCTGACTGCCCACATGACCCAAGCTCAAAGCCAGAAACAGCCTGTGATTGAATAATTGCTGGTGCCTGTAGATTGTGCACACATGTAAATATGGCTGAGGTCCTAAAGAGAGGACTGTGGTCTCCTCAGGCACCATCCCCAGACACTGGGCCACGCTATTCCTACATTGTGGCTATGTGTATACCACTCTTCATTGGGTATCTACTGTCTGTACATTAAAAAGCCCATTAACCCCTACAAACTTTATTTCTGTGGCAAAACAGGCTCAAAGAGTGAGTAATGGGTGCAGGTTTCTTTTGGGGTGATAAAAATGTCCTAAAACTGATTGTAGTCACGGTTGTGCAGCTGTGTGAATGTCCTGAAAACCACTGACTTGTGGATCCACTAAGTGGATGACGTGTATGATAATCTGAATTGAATCACAATAAAGCAGTTGCACACACACACACACACAGGGCACAAAACCAGCCCAGCACCCTGGAGAGTGCAGATAGATGAGGGGGCTCATGAACGCCATGCCAGGGAAGAAGCAGTTTCTAGCCTTTCCTAGTGCATCTGAGCGGTGCTTACTTATTGGGGGCACCTGTCAGAGCTGGGCTTTGGGCACTGTGAGCTGTGGACTGGGAGCTGCTGCCCAGCCAGGCTTGCTGCATACATCCTGCGTCTCTGGCTGCTCCCACACCGGGAGGGGGCATTCTCGGGGTGGGGGTGGGTGGGTTGGGGAGGAAGACAAAGGGGCACTGGGTTTGCCAAGCCTTAAGGGCTTGTGTGTGTGGCTCTGCAGAGAACTTGGGGAGAAGTGGTTCCGGAGAGGCTTCTTGGGTGCTCTGCAAGCTGAAAGTCTGCGGATGGGGCTAACTGCCTTTTCTATCAGAAAATTAGAGCCAGGGGTCCTTGTAGACTCTGACAGGCAATACAGGGACATTGGGAGGGGGAGTCTGGGCACAAAGAAGTGGGTGGATGTCTCGTCCTGCACCTGCATGCTGGTGGCGTCTAGACCAGCTGCTGCTTCATCGGCCATACCTCCTGGACATCACTTCATTCGTTTCAGCATCTATTTAGTGCCTACTGTTTACCAGGTGCTATTAGTGCTAGGCATAAAGAGTCACCTAAGACCTTGTTCCTAACCATAACCCTCGAGGTATCCACAGGCCATGCCTGAGCCCCTAATTTATGTCCAGGTCTATTGTAGGATTGCAAAGAGGAAAGATGAGTAAGATCCAGTCCCTGCTTGTAGGATGTCTGCATCTGATTAGAAGGTTTTAAGACAACTCAAACCCACTTACTAAGACAATGCAAGTTAAAACCTCAATGACACAGTAATTTTCACCTAATAAGAAATTTTAAAACTTGGAATCCAGCATTGGTGAGGGTTTGGGGAACCAAATTTCTACTGGCCAGTCCTTGGGAGGAAGGAGCCCAGCTGCTCCCAGGCTGCATTTGGCAAAGCAAATCATTGCCACATTGTGTTCAGGTAACTGAGCTCTTAGAAGCTGGAGAAGATCAGAGGCCAGAGACAAGACTCAAGGACTTCGAAGGTTAAAAGGTTTGAGGGTCCAGCTTTCATCCTAGGCTGGAATATTGACACTGAGGAGCGATTGACAGGCTCCCTCCTGTCCTGTGGAGTGAGAGCTCTCAGTTGGGGGAGCACTGGGTTCTGAAAACAGGGTTCCCACAGCTTCTGGACTGGACACAGGAAGTCCAGGGCTGGTCAAGGCCCTGCTGTAGATGGAGGAGCAGATGAGCCCAGGGCATGGGCTCCCAGGGAGAAACTGTCTGGGACGATGTGAGATGCTGTGTGGACAGTCTGTCATTTCTCTGTGTCTGCGTGGGATAACGTAGGTAGCTCCAGCTCTCTGTAAGTGTGTGTGCGTGCGTGCGCTGTGTTTATTCAACACACTGAGCACCTGCTCTGAGCCAGGTGTCACAGATACATCCATGAAGAAGACAGACAAAATTGCTGCTTTTCTCATGTTTACATTTGGGGAAGAGGGTTCAGAGAACAAACAAGGGGAAAAAAGGAGTAATTTCAGATAGTGGTAAGCACCGTGAAGAAAATGAAACAGGGTGATGTCATGTAAAGTGGAGCTGCCTGGCTGTTTTAGATAAGGTAGCCGGAGGCCTTTTGGGGGAGGGGACAGTTGGTCCAAAACTTGAATTTGGATCAGGAGCCAGGCAGGCCAAGTTCTTGGAGCAGAGAGAATAGCAAGTGCAAAGTCCCTATTAGACAAAATACCACAGGCTGGGTGGTTTAAGCAACAGAAATCTATTTTCTTATAGTTCTGGAGGCTCGAAGTCCAAAATCAAGGTGAGGTGCCAGCAGGATTGGTTTCCCCTAAGGCCTGTCCCTGGCTTACACATGGTCACCATGGCTTCATGTGGCCTTTGGGGGCTTGAACTCTGAGCTCTGAGGTCAAGAGTCTGACACTTAACCAACTGAGCCACCCAGGTGCCCTTTTTTAAAATTTTATTTTAAGTTTATTTATTTATTTTGAGAGAAAGACCGAGTGCACAAGTGGGAGAGGGGCAGAGAAAAGGAGGGACAGAATCCCAAGCAGGCTTTGTGTCATCAGCACAGAACCTGATGTGGGGCTCAAACCCACAAACTGAGATCACGACCTGACCTGAGATCAAGAATCGGGTGTTATTTGATTTTTAATTTTTTTTAATATTTTTATTTTTGAGACAGAGAGACAGAGCATGAGCAGAGGAGGGGCAGAGAGAGAGGGAGACACAGAATCTGAAGTAGGCTCCAGGCTCCGAGCTGTCAGCACAGAGCCCGACGCGAAGCTCGAACTCACAGACTGTGAGATCATGACCCGAGCTGAAGTCGGACGCTTAACCGACTGAGCCACCCAGGTGCCCCAAGAATCGGGTGTTTAACCGACTGTGCCACCCAGGCACTCCCCCATCACCTTTTTTTAAACCTTAATTAACTCTTTAAAGTTCCTACTTCCAGGGGTCCTTGGCTGGCTCAGTCAGTGGAGCATGTGACTCGATACCTGGGTCGTGAATTTGAGCCCCATGTTGGGTATGGAGATTACTTAAATAAAGTTCCTATCTCCAAAACCAGTCACATTCTAAGGTACTGGGGGTTAGGGCTGCGACATAGGAATTTGAGAGACACAATTCAGCCTCTAACAGGACCTGAGGTAGCAATGGGCTTGGCAGGTTCAAGGAGAGGACAGGGAGACAGGGCTTGAAGTAGGGTGTGATTAGGGATGTGTTCTTAGGGTAGTGAGAAGCCACTGGGGGCCAGAGTCCTTCTGTGGGTCTCATGGCCAATCTGTGAGTGGTTTATGTGTGATTGTGCATTTCTGTAGGAGAAAAGCACAGAGTCATGGCTTGGGTCTATTTCATGGCTGTTTCTGGGCCGCAGAGTAGCAAACCCACCCCCCCAAGTCTGAGAACAAGAGCCACCTGTGTTTCCTTCCCCACCTGAGCTCCTTTTCCTTCTCCTCTCTCCAAGAATTAAAGGCTGGTGGGTGTCTCACCACTACGTGTCCACGTTCCTCTCTGGAGTGATGCTGACCTGGTGAGTCTCATGGGGGTCCATGAATGGGGGGAGCTGGCAGTAGGCAAGGGGGCACCTTTGGGGCTCCTGGCCTGGGCTGACTTTTGGGCCAAGAAGGAAAGCGTGAGCTTATAGCCAGGCCGCAGGGATCCCCCAGGCCCACTGGGAGGTTTCTGGGGAGGTCCCAATGGCCTGCTGGCTGAGGCAGAGGTAACAGGGAGTGACAGATAGAGCACACGGATGAGGCTCCAAAGGAGACAGATGGAGGGAGTGGGAATCAATAAGAACTTAGGCTTCAGAATGATGATATGTGTCCCCAGGTTGTAGAACGGGCTTAAAGCAATGATGGAAGTAATCTGGTCCAGCCTGAGAGACACTGGTGCTGAAGAAGGGCAGAAATCAGGGACCTCCGTTTAATTTTAAAAGCTTTTCTCTCTTAGTTGGAACAGAGAGGGACAAGGATGAATGTCTGATTTCACAGCATGCCTCACCTTTGCTTTTCCCCACTTCTCTGCAGGCCTAACGGATTAATTTATCAGAAGTTTCGTAATCAGTTTTTAGCGTTTTCCATTTTTCAGAGTGAGTGTCTCTTGCCTAGATTGGGGGGAGGGGGCATGGTTTCCTGTGGCTTTCACTGATGGAGGCCCCTGTCATCCCTCCTCCCTTGTGAGGGGTGCGTCTGGTGTGGAAGGGAGCTCCAGGCAGGGGAGGATCCCAGAAATCCAGGAAAGAGGCATCTCCTCCCAGATCACTGCCCCATCCTGGGGTAGGGGCAGCCTGACCACCCTCACCCCTAGAATCCCCCACCACTGCCTTTTCTTCCACATGTCACAACTGGACTAGTTGTGACTTTTGTGAACTGAGTGGTGTTGAAGGCACAACTCAAAATGGAAATAGAGTATATGTTCTTTTTCTCATTTAAGAATAGCTCTGGATTTATGTACAGTGAACTGGTCCCAGAGGTCACCTCTGGGAATTGGAAACTTGGATAGTTGGGAATAGCAACAGAGAGTTCTGTTTTTCATCCAGTACCTGTTTGTTCCCTTTGAATTTTATAGTGTGTGCGTATTGCCAATTAAAACAATACAATTTGATTTTTAAAAATTTATTTTTAATGTTTGTTTATTTTTGAGAGAGAGAAAGCACGTGAGCAGGGGGGAGGCAGAGAGGGGGACAGAGGATCCGAAGCAGACTCTGTGCTGACAGCAGACAGCCAGATACAGATACGGGGCTCAGATATGGGGCTCAAACTCACGAACTGTGAGATCATGACCTGAGCCCAAAGCAGGAATCAGATACTTAATGGACTGAGCCACCCAGGTGCCCCATGATGGGTATTTTTCTGTGTCAATACAGAGAAGGCTATCTCTTCATTTTTAGTAACTACTAAGTATCTCATTGTATGAAAATGTCTCTTGCTGTCTTAGCATTACACACAGCTCCCAGCATGATGCCACCATTCCAACAAGTATCTATTGAGTGCCCACTGCATGCTTAGGAAAGCTCTAGAAGTTTCTAGTCTAATTGGTGCTTAGCTGGGTCTTCAGATAACCTGCTCCCATTGTATTCTGGATAAGGGATAAAGTGGGTTCAGGCTGAGTGTGTGTGTGTGTGTGTGTGTGTGTGTGTTGGGAATGGGAGGGGGTTGCCCTCTGGGCAGTGAAGACTCCTGGGTCTGCACAGAGCTGGTGCCCGGTCCTGCAGGCTCTGAGCCTGGTGCTGTGCTCCCCCTGCAGGCTGTGTCCAGTTCCTGCAATATTATTACCAGAGGGGCTGCCTCTACAGGCTGCGGGCTCTGGGAGAGAGGAATCATCTGGACCTCACGGTGGGTAAGTAGCCCAGCCTGGGGGTAGGTAGACGAGTACTGGCCCCTCCTTGCTCCCCCAGACCTCACCCCTAATTTCCTACACTGGGAGCACAGACCAATAAAAACATAATAAGACCTACCACACACAAAACCAGGGCTGCTGGCCTCTTGCCTAAGTTGCTTTTCATAATTCATCATGGATTCTGTTTCAGCTGACAAGCTTGAGGCCAGCTGTGTGCCAGGCCTTGATGCATGCTTCTGTGTTACCAAGTGTCTATTTCTTTTAATCTGTGTTTTATATTATAATGCTAGCCTAGTGTTGTGCATGTATAATTTGTGTATAATATACCTACATATAAATATATATAGACACATATATGTATATACATTGGGAAGGTGTGCTTAATTTTTAAAATTTTTTTAAAATTCTCTTTTAATGTTTATTTTTGAGAGAGAGAGAGTGGGGGAGAGGCAGAGAGAGAGGGGGGACAAGAATCTGAAGCAGGCTCCAGGCTTTTAGCTGTCACCACAGAACCTGACACGGGGCTTGAACTCATGAACCATGAGATCATGACCTGAGCCGAAGTCGGACGCTTAACCGACTGGGCTACCCAGGCGCTTCTTTTTTTTTTTTAACTCATGGGGCGATTGCCCAGTCAGAAGAGCTTGAGAACTCTTGTTTCAACTTTCACAGGAAACTCATAAAATTCTGCCATCTTTTGAGATGGTCATTTTCATTGAATTACTCTGCAACGTAGGCCCTACTTTGTCAGGACTCAGTTGAAGTGATGCATGCAAAAGTCCATTATAAAATGCAAAATTCTGTGCAAATTAAAGAACTTATTAAAACACAGTGCCTGCCATGTCAGCTTTCTGCAAGTGTCATCCAGCTCTAGGAGTTCTTGGTGACTTGAAGCCTGAGAGCAGTCAGGCCTGGTGTCAGGTGTTCTGCATGTTCTCTGGGTGATTTTCATAGCTGAGTGCTCACCCATCCACGAGAGGAGAGGGTTGTCCTCCCTGCCCCGTGTGGCTAGTCTCGGGGTGACTGCTGTGGCTAGGCCGCAGGCGCCTGGTGGGGCTGTGGGGGCAACTGAACCCCCTCACATGGGCCCTTGGCTTCCTCCTTCCTCTCCACAGAAGGGTTCCAGTCCTGGATGTGGCGGGGCCTCACCTTCCTCCTGCCTTTCCTGTTCTGTGGCCATGTGAGTCCCCCTGGAGTTTGTGGGTGTCCCCTGCTCTGGGCTGACCCTGGGAATGGGAGGTCTTCAGGCCTCTCCCACATTCACCAGCCATCCCCGGGCTGAGCCCTACAGGGTCCTGGCATGCCAAAGGCAAGAGACAGAAGTGGCCCTCAGCACCAGCATGCTGATTCCCACATCTTCAGGCTGTTCTGGCGTAGGGTGGCCCCAGTTTCATTTTGGGGGGTTCTCAGTGTCTTGGGATAGGTGATACCAGAACCTTGGGGGAGCCTGGCCCATTCCCTGGGGTTCCCCATGTGGGACTCCAGGGGAGTCTGTTGGGGCAAGCGGCGCCTGCCTCCCTCTCTCCAGTTCTGGCAGCTCTACAATGCCGTCACGTTGTTTGAGCTCTCCAGCCACGAGGAATGCAGAGAATGGCAGGTATGGGGTGTGTGTGTGTGTGTGTGTGTGTGTGTGCGCGCGCGCGCGTGCGTGTGTGTTGGTGGGTGGCAGAGGGTGTCCTGCAGAAGGCTGGGCCAGCTTGGAGAGAATTCTTTCCTCAGCTACCCCTTGATTCCCCACCATGGGGCCCTGTGCTCAGAGCTCCCTGCTACTGGGGCCTGGGAGACTGGGAGGGAACTCGGGAAGCCGCGGAACCCCTAAGTGGTCTGAGAGCCCTATTGAATGCTATGGGTGGGGAGGGGCGGGGGCAAGAGAGAAGCCATCTCCAACCCTCCGTGACCCTGAAGATTCACAGCCTTCACACAGTTGGCCCAGATCTCTGCTTTCTGCTGGTGGAACCCTGCAGTTTTCTGGCAGCTTACGCTAAGGGGGTCGCGAGGTCACGGAGGCAGAGTGGGCATCTCAGCCGGGAGCCGATCTGAGCTGGCTCAACCTTTTCCTCCTTTCCCCTCCCCCGTGCTGGGCCTTCCCCTGTCTTCCCGCACGCCCCTGCCCCTGCCCAGGTGTTCGTGTTGGCGCTCACTTTCCTCGTCCTCTTCCTTGGCAATTTCCTGACCACACTCAAAGTCGTGCACGCGAAACTTCAGAAGAACAGAAACAAAGGGAAGAAGCTGTGAGCCAAGGGACCTGTGCACCCCCAGCCCCTGGGGTTCAAGACTGCAGGGGGTTCCAGCTGGCACCTGGCCGCACCTGATTTCCTCCCCACAGTGTCCTTGGCCACTGCAGCAGCCACCTCAGGGGCCAGCGCATCACTGGTAGAAGGGCCAAGGCCCTGGTCCCCGGTGGACAAGAGGAATGTGGCCCCTGCCCGTCTGCACAATGTTAGCCTGCTCAGCCTCCCTATTTATGACATATTTAACACGGGGTCCTCCCGACTGCCCTAGAATCCGCAGTCTTCCCTCGCTGCCCTCTCACGGCTGAGACTGGGTCAGTCTTCCTGGGCGGGGGCCTAAAGCCTCAGGGAGCCCCTCAGGTTGGGGTTTGGATGTGCCTCGCTGGAGTGCCGACCTGCTACTTACTGAGTCCCCAGCAGGTGGAAGGAAACCCCTCGGCGTCCTGTGGAGCCTCCCTCCCCGGGGCAAACCGGCAAACCGCTTCCGCTGTAAGCTCTCCCGGCCTCCGCTGCTCCGTGGTGGGGTATTTTAAGTTCTCAGAGAATCACTGTCTGTCTGTGACTGGTGCTCTTTGTGCTTCCTCTCCCTCCTGCTGGCCACCTGGGGAGAAGTGCCCTGCCTCCCCGAGGGCCTGGTCCCTGGGGTGGGCCTGAGGCGAGGGGGGGTGCTGCTACCACCAGAGGGCGCCCCAGCCTTGGCATCACTTGGGTGGTTTGAGATAGTTTGGTGTTGGGTTTTTTTGAATTTGAAATTTTGGCTTCCTGACCCCCACCCCTCAGCCCACTTTCCTGAATTCTTGCAGTGAGTGGGACCCTTACTTTCAGCGCTGGCTGGGACTTAAGCCATCACAGAGCTCACCCACCCTCCCCCTCAGGTTCTAGAATGTTGGTGGGGAGAGTCTGAGCAGGCTCACTTCTGGGAGGTGGCACTTGGAAGCCAGGACAAGTCCGCTGGTCACCTTGTGTCGGATTCTGTACTTGAATGCTTGTGGGGAGGATGAAGAAGCTAGCAGGTTTGGTTGAATGTTCGGCGCCTTCTCCCACACGCGAGCCTCAGCTGCCTTTAACTATTTCCCTACAAATCCCCTCTGACCAGAGTTCAGGGCTGGCATCCACAGTCATGCTTTGGCTCTCAGAGGAGTTTAAGCTTCTTTTTTAATTGTTACATTTTTAAAATATGAAATTTCCCCTCCACCCCAGTAAGAGTCCACATAAAAACCCAGATTTCTACTTTCCCTAGAAAAATGGAAAGATCTGTCAACATTCCCACAGGGCAGTTCTTGGCTGGGCTGAGCTGCCTGCCTAGGATGGGGTGCTTGCTTTCTAGTATGCCACAGACCCACCACTCCCTTTTGTACCTGTCCAGTTTCACTCGTTTGCACCTCCCATCTGGCCCTAAGGCACTTGAGTTTTCCTTAGACTAGGAGTCGGTAAACTTTTTCTGTAAAGGGCCAGATGGTAAGTAAATATTTGAGGGCCAGATAATCTGTTACAACTACCTTAGCCTGCAGTTGTAGGGCAAAAGCAGCTAATGCATACATAAATGAGCGTGGCTGTGTCCCAACAAAACTTTATTTACAAAAACAGGCAGCTGCCAGATTTGGTCCACAGACTGTACGGTTTGTGGACCTCCGTCCTATATCATTTATCATTTGTCCATGAGGCCTTGGATTGACGACGCTCTTGACTCCCCAGGTCATGGCAGGGCCTTGGGGAACCTGTGTGAGGGGGGTGGAATACAGAAGTCTCTTTCCCTAGCAATTGACTTCAGAGAGGCTCAGGCTTGGGGCTGAGGCAGGAGATCCTGGGGAGGGCAGGAGGCACCTGAAGCCGTTATGCCACGTTCAGTAAGGCTGACTCCTGGCTAACTCAGGAAGCAAGCAGCTCTCAATCTGTGGGGCATTAGAATCACCTGGGGCACTTGTTTAAAAGCTCCCGGAAGTGACTGCAGACCTTCCAGGAGGAGGTTCAGTGGATCTGCAGCTGGGGGTTAAGTGTGTTTTCACAGGAGGTCAAGGGGGTCTCAGCTCCAGAACTCCACATCCTGGCAGAAGTGGAGGCTGTGAGGGACAGAGGAAACTTGATGACTATTAAAATGAGCCAGTGCCGTCCTTTTGCAGATAGGGAGATAGTCCACAGAGAGGAGTGACTTGCCCAAGGTCACTCGGAGCCAATGTCACTTTCATCTCAAGTTCCTGGCACTGGGGGGTTGCAGGTGAGGAGCCCCTGAGCAGGGGTTGGATGTGTGGTCCAGGGTACTTTTTGCTTTTTGAGAGAGTTTCTTGTCCCCCTTGGGCATGTGTGCCGGCTCTGCAAAGATGGTGGCCCAGCCAAAGGCTGAGACTGGAGTCCTCTGGGGGGGGCCGGGGCCGCTGTTGGCCCCCGTGTCTGGGGCTGGTGCCTGTGTTGTCCCGATAGGCCCCTATCCCATCGTGGTCCCCGAGCTCCTGGAGGAAGGAAGTGATGAGCTGGAGAGTGCAGCCGTGCCTATCTCCAGAGCCCAGGGAGGCGGGTGACATGGGAGCAGCGGTCTTGGGGGGGGGGGGGGGGCGTGTGGAACGCTGACGAATCCACACTTATCCACGTACCAGATGTAGTTCTTTGTTTTAAGCATAGGTTTTGAGGACCTATTGGGTGTGCAAAGGGGGATACACGTGGCTGGGGGGAGGCCACGTACTCCTGAGTCCTGGGGACATATGCCGGTTCCAGGTACAGAGGGACTGAGTCCAGCACCCTCACCCACCTCCATGCGGGCCACAGCTCCAGTGTGAACCCAAAGGTGAGTTCATGGTCAGAGCCGCAGCTGGGAAATAAGAGATCTCCAGAATGTTCTAAGAGTCTAACCAGAGGCTCCAGACACAAGGAGACACCCACCTCCAGGTGCCCTTGGAAAGCTGGGGATGGGGCAGGATCTCGGGGTATAATCCGGGGCTGGTGGCCTGGCCCCTGTCAGTCTTGCCCTGAGGGCTTTGTGCCCTACCCAGAGGGGTCAGAGCAGCAGGCACAACCGGTGTTGTTTCTGCCGCTGTGCTTTCTTCAGAGCACTGAGGGCAACCTTGGCGGCCTCTCGGAAAACGTCCTCCACATTCTCCCGAAACTTGGCAGAACATTCTAGGTAGAGGGCGGCTCGGATCTGTTCGCAGGCGCTCTGACCCTGGGTGGGCGGGAGGGGCTGGCATTAGATGAGGGGCCTGGAGCATGGGGCACCTCCTGACACCCCCTCATGGATCTGGGGACTTGGATCTGGCTCTGGGGGGCCCCCCGGGGCGGGAGCCCCCTTCTCCCTATCCCGGGCCCAGCCCTCACCAGTGTGGGTGGATGGAACATAACGGCCTGTCTGGTGTGGCCTGAGGGCTGCGGCTGCTGAGAGAAGCGTCCTGTCCACCTTCAGGCAGAGAGGGGGCCGGATCCCGACAACTGTGTCTGCCAGGCCTCTGACGAGCTAGGGGCCCCCAGACACAAAGGGCTTCCTACTTGCCTCTCTCCTCTTCTCCAGAGCACAACTAAGGAAACGGCTTGCTAGGAGAGTAAAAACTCTCTCTTCTAACATTTGCTTTTATTAATGCTTCTTTTTATTAAACTTTCTTACCAGTGTTCTTTGTGTTCCTTTTATCGTCCCGTGCCTCACCCAGAAAGCCGCAGGGTTTGGTTTTGCCCGTGACTCTCGTGAGTAGGGGAACCCTGCTTTTGAACAAGGCCTGCCTCTCCAGTTCCCTCTGGCAGACAGGACAGGATGGTGGTTAAGGACCCAGACTCCGGAGCCAGAGTGACTGGGGCAGGATCCTGGCGATCTGCTGCAGGTTAGCTGTGTGGCTCTTAACCTCCACTTAACCTCTCTGGGTCTCCACTTCTCTCCCACAAAATAGGGGATGCCAACAGAACACACCTCAGCGTTATAAGGATTAAAGGACAAAGCGAAGAAGAGGGCGGAGAGGAGGGAAATGGAGGGGGAGAGAGGGGAGACCCCCTACCGACCTGCATGTAGGTGATGGGCTCCAGCTGGGCCGCCCTGAGCTTCCGCAGCTGCTCCTTGTCCTTCCTCAGGTCTGTCTTGCAGCCAATGAGCACCGTGGGGGTCCCACGGCAGAAATGTGTGACCTCAGGGAACCACTGTGGAGGGAGAAGGCAGGCATCAGGGCTGAGGCCAGATCCGTGGTCCCCACCCCTGAGGTAGGCTGGCTGGGTCCCGGGCCTCACCTTGATGAGGACGTTTTCATAGCTGGTGGGGTTCATGACGTCATAGCAGATGAGCACGAGGTGGGTGTTCTGGTAGGACAGGGGTCGCAGCCGGTCATAATCTTCCTGCCCTGAAACCGGAGGGTAGGTAGGGGTCAGGGAGGCACCACTTCCTTGTCCACCTGACTCCCCTGTCTGGGCTCAGATGGGCAAGGCGTTGGTGACTCTGTCTCTAAGGCCTCAGTTTCCTCGTCTGCAAAACAGAGGTGGCAACCCCCGGTAGCAAAGATTACACGAGACGAAACCCGTGCAGTGCCCAGAACGGCCTGATTACAGCGCGCTCAGGAGAAACTGGAGAAACTTGCTAGCGATTTTGCCCATGACCATTACCGCTGCCCCCTTGCCCTGGCACCCAGGTTAGAGAGAGAGAGAGGCCGAATCCCTCCCCTCCCTGAAGGCTCAGGGGCTGGTGGGGCCCAGGCCACTGTGGGGCCGGGCAGGCAACCAGCACAGCTGCTGTCAAGCTCACCACATTCAGACTCACGTGGGGAGACTGAACACCCCTCCCCCAGCACAGACTGAATCCGAGGCCAAGGCTGAGTGTGGCTTTTTAATGTTTTTAGTAATTTTTTCTATTGACAAGTTCAAACTTAAAAGTTGCAAAAAGGGTGCCAAGAACGCCCTCAGATCTCCAAGTGTTTACACTTTGCTCCACTTGCCCTTTCTATATGTAAACACGTGAGCCACGCCACAGTAATGGCCGGCGTCCTGCTTCTTCACCCCAGGATAGTGCCCCGCGGATTTTCTAAGAATGAGCACATTCTATATCACCTCCCATAGTACAGGTATCAAACGTGAGCAACCACTCACGTGAGCAACTGACACTGTTCTCTAGCCAAACCCACAGGCTGACTCAGGTGTCACCGGTGATGTCCCGTAGGGGGGATTGCCGTGGTCCAGAAGCAGGCCCAGGGTTATGCCCTGCACTTGGTCACCATATGCCCTAGTGTTCTTAAAGGCACAAAGGTGACCTCCTTCCATTACTTGGGACGCAGAGGCCCAGGAATCCCCTGCCCCTACCCCGGTGAGGCGCCAGCCTACCCTCTGGCTCCCTCCCTGCCAAAGTTGGCCTTTCCACTGAAGGCGGACAGACCACATCCTGCTCCCGCCCCCCAGCTGCTGCCAGGATACTGCCACCTTCTCCCTTCCCACTGGTTCTCCCTCAATCCAGGACCCCTGAGGGCGTGCAGTGAACAGCAGCCACAGCTATGACAGTGGCTGGGCCAGGAGGACTCCATGCAGCCATTCAGCCCGAGTCCCCCCAACACTGTCAGGGCCCGGCCGACCCAGATTCTTCTGTCCTTATCACCACAAAGCTGGAGAAATCCTTGTACAATGGTGGGAAACAGGCCAGGATGCTGCTTCAGCTCATCTCCAAACTGTCCCCTCTCCTAATCTTTGTCCATGTCTTTCTAGACCTGTGCTGTCCCATAGGGTAGTCACTAGCCCCATGTGGCTATTTAAGTTAATTAACATTAAAAATTCAGGTTCTCCATTGCACTAGCTACATTTCAAGTGATTCATCGCCACACAGGGCTAGCGGCTGCCGTAAACGGGCAGCTCAGGTGCAGGACCTGTATCACTGAAGAAAAGTTCTGTTGGGTAGCATGGCACCATCCAAGCCACAGCTGGTCGCCCATGATCTGCTGCCTCTTAACAATCCACTCTCCCTCCACCCAGCAGCTGGATGAATCTAAAACACGAGTGAAATCCTGCCTCTCTCCCGTCAAAGGAAAAACATCTTCAATAGGGGCACCTGCATGGCTCAGTCAGTTAAGTGTCTAACTTTTCGGTCTTGGCTGAGGCCACATTCTCACAGCTCGTGAGTCCCAGTCCTGAGTCTGCACGGAGCCTGCTTGGGATTCTCTCTCTCCCTGCCCTTCCCCTGCTCACTCTCTCTCTCTCAAAATGAATAAACTTAAAAATATATATATCTTCAATAGCTCTCTATTGCCTTTTGTACTAAATCCAAACATCTCCCAGGGTCCACATGACCTGCACCCACGGACCCTGACCATATCTCCCTCCCCCCTCCTCCCCCCCACACTGTTTCCAAACCCACCAAGCTCTGGTGCCTCAGAGCCTTTGTACTTGCTGTCTTCCCACACCTGGAATGCTTTAAAAAAATTTTTTTTTTCACATTTTCTTTTTAGCATTATTTAAAAATATTCAGACTGACAGTCCACGTTATTTCCTTTTCTAGGATAATTGTCTCCTCTCTACTTCTTCACATTGATACCCCCTTATGCTTTATATATATTTTTTAATGTTTATTTTTGAGAGTGCAAGCGGGGGAGGAGCAGAGAGAGGGGCATAGAGGATCCTAAGCGGGCTCTACGCTGACAGTAGTGAGCCCAATGGGGGGCTCAAACTCATGAACCACAAGATCATGACCTGAGCCAAAGTTGGATACTCAACTGACCGAGCCACCCAGGTGCCCCACTTTTTTTTTTTTTTAATGTTGTTTATTTATTTTGAGACAGTGCAGGGGAGGGGCAGAGAGAGGGAGAAAGAGAATCCCAAGCAGGCTCCGCACTGTCACTGCTCAACTTCATGAACCGTGAAATCATGACCTGAGCCAAAATCAAGAGTCAGACGCTTAACACGCTGAGGCACCCAGACACCCTGCTTTAGACACTTCTTAGAGTGCTTTTGCCTAGGGACAGTTAAGAAATCCTTACAGCCACCACCCGATATGCTAGTCAAGAAGTTAAGAATACTCCCATGTATACTGAGCTCAAAGAAGTGACCTGCCCGAGGTCATCAGTGAGCCAGGCAGGACGCAACCCCAGTTTATCAAGTTCTGGGTCAAGCATTCCTTCTGGTGATACCAGCAAGGCTCTATTCTGCTTTGCATTGTGCAAAAATAGGTTCTGGTCCTCCATGATTTAATGAGGTTTCCTAATTCTGGCATAACATACATATCCATTCCCTGTTAGAAATATGGCAGGAGTAGGGGCACCTGGATGGCTCAGTCGGTTAAGCGTCTGACTTTAGCTCAGGTCATGATCTCGCGGTTCCTGAGTTTGAGCCCCATGTCGGGTTCTGTGCTGACAGCTCAGAGCCTGGAGCCCGCTTTGGATCCTTGTCTCCCTCTCTTCTGCCCTTCCCCCCACTTAAATTCTGTCTCTCAAAAAAAAATAAACATTAAAAAAAAAAAAAAATAGGGCCGGAGTGGACAAGTAGTTGTAAAACAGGCCTCTTGTGCTCCAACGGCTTCCCTCATCCTGACTGGCTGGCCCCTCAAGAAAGACCGTCCCTCGTCTCTCACCACACAGAGTCTCCCCCACCCTGGGTGTCCACAATCCGTGCTCAGACACTGGCTTACTGCCTGTCTCCCCATGGACTGTAAGCACCCTGGGGGCAGGGACCATGTCTGTCCTCGCAAATAACCCCTGGCGCCCGGCAGGCGTCCAGTCAAGACTGGCTGGTTGTTGGCGGACGCTGTTCAGCTCTTGTCAGATGCAGCAGAGACCAGGGCCGCGACGTGCCAGGGGGTTTAGCAATTACGGCCTGTGAGGATTTCAGCAGAGCTGATGAGGGCAGAAGTCGGGCAGCCGTGGGTTGAAGGAGGAAGCCAGACCTAGCCTGCTCCCCTTTGGGGGCCTCTGCCCTTGCTGTTTCTAGAAGGTTCTTCCCCAGGTAGCAGCAAGGCTTGCCCCCTCCTTTCCTTCAGGTCTCTGCAGAAATGTCACCTCCTCGGGGGCAGCTTTCCTGACTGCTCGGAGACAAAGCCTTCGACCCAGTCTGTCCCATGTCCGACCATGGCTTTATTATTCTTCTGAGTACGTATCACTACCTGACATTTGGTTTGGGTTTGGCTTTGTCTCCCCACCATGAGCACACTTGCCCCGGAGGACAGGGGCCATCTCTGTCATCCCCTGGGATGCAGGCGCACGCAATAAACGTGTGGTGAGTGAACGAACGAATGAGTGGGTGAGTAGGTGTAACGATAATCTCCCCGGCTGTCAGCAAGGGCATTTCACCTCGATCACCTGTGTTAATTTAAGCAGCCACCCTGGGAAGTAAGCTGGGCGGAGAAAGTTCTTCCTGTTAGGAGCCCATGTGGCTGAGGGGGGGGGGGGGGCCTTTTGCAAGGTCATAGACAGGTTCCCTGTGAGCTGGAGAGCCAGCTCAGTCCCTAACTCCAAGGTCAGCTGCCTGCCGCGCTGCTCGAAAATGGCCAAAAATTCTCTCAGGGAACCTTCCCCAAGATCCCGACTAGTAATTGACCTCTGGACCTTGTTTCCTCACAGATGGTCTCCTGACCTGTGAAACAACACACCTCGGCAGTGCTCACTCATGACGAAGGCTCGTTTGAAGCCCGTGGCCTACACTACCTCATCACGA
The DNA here is from genome assembly GCF_014898765.1 of Herpailurus yagouaroundi. NCBI lineage: Eukaryota > Metazoa > Chordata > Mammalia > Carnivora > Felidae > Herpailurus > Herpailurus yagouaroundi. Next base: position 12,944,035 of record NW_024412422.1, read on the forward strand.
TGCCAACAAGGTAGGGCTGTAGTTATCCCCATTTTAGAGATGCAAGAAAGTGTAGCACAGAGAGGTGAAGCGAGTTGCCTTAAGGTCACACAGCTAAGGGGACACTCTGTAAAAGACAGAGGACCGTAGGTGAGACTACTGGGGGTGCCTCTCTCAGTCCACTCGAGAGGGTAGGGAGCTGTCTTCACCCTACAAGCCCCAGGCCCGACCAAATAAGGCAAAGACTGCCAACACAGGTATCTCAAGACAGAGGGGTTCTGGCAGGGGATGGGCAGCCAGCCCAGCTTCCAGCTCCCTCCTCCAGGTTGCCTTCCTGGCTTGACTGTGCCTGGCTCAACTTTCCCAAGATTCAGTGTGGCCCTCCACATGGGGACCAGGCCAACAAACGATGGACTCCCGCGTGCTGTTGGCCTCATGTCCTCTCGGGAGGTGTGGAGTGTCCTGACACCTCTCCTCTATGAGTCAGGAGAGCCAGGCTACACTCCGACTCTCATTCCGTGACTCGGGTGCCTTCCCTCCCTGGACCTCAGTTTCCTTATCTGGCAAAGGGGGGTGATAACCCTGCCCCTGATACTGGAAATAAAGGACTGGGAGGCTAAGCAATGTCGGACAAAGGGGAAGGACTGTTACTATGGTTACTATTGAACCAGAAACTTCTGGGGGGGGGGGCTGGGCGAGGGTTCTAACCCTGGATCTTTGGACCCACAAGTTTTAGGGGGCCCTCCAGCCACAAGGCGATACTAATATCCTCCCCATCTACCCACACTGATGCCAGGGCTTAAAGGGGCCAAGTCACCTGTCCAGAGGCACACCGGGCTTCCACTCTGGCCTCTGCAGATGAGCTTGCACGGAGTCATGTGCAAAAGGATGCATTTGTTTCTGAAGAGGAAAGGTCTTCTGGGCCCCAGCTCCCCTTGAAGTGGCCCATCTTCCTGAAGCTGGCAGTGCAGTGGGGTGGGGAGGAAGTGAGGCTCTCGCCTAGCACGAGGGTATTTCCTTTGTGGGAAGGAGCTTTGCTGTGTCAGTCATCTCTGCAGGGGCAGGGATCTCTAAGGCCCGGAGCCCGGTTGAGGAGAGAGAGTGTCACTGGGCCACGGTGGTCCCCAAATATTCTGGACCTACCAGAGCAGGTGGTTCCCAGCTCCAGCCAGGACGTCGGTCAGGGGAGGGGCGCAGGCAGCATGAGAAGGGGAAGCTGCCAGAAGAGGAACCCGTGTATTGCTACTGGGGCCCGCCCACCTGTGCTTCCTCCCCAGGCAGGAGGAGCCGGGCCGGGGCAGCCCCAGCCTGGAGCTGAGGCCACATTCTGACCGGCCCTTGGCTTCAGCTCTTCAAGCCTCCAGGGCTCCTCGCCCCTAGATACCCCTCTTGTCCCCGATTCCCTGTCTCACAACTCCTTTGCCCCCAACTTTTCCTATTGTTGCCATCTCAGGCTGGGAAGGGGACCACAGCCCCCCACCTCCCCGGGCAACCCCCATTCCATTCTGTGACACCCTCACCCCGGGGCCCACCCCAAGGCCCGCATAGCTCCATCTCTAGTTGGTGTCTTAACAGCCCACCTCGTCCCCACCTCCCTTCTGTCCAGGAAACTTCAGACCACACCACAGCTTCCTGCCTCTGACAGTGTCAGGGCGGGGTGGGGGGTGGGGGCAGGGGAGCCCGCCTCCCCTTCACCTGTCAGCACTAAGAGCTCCACCTCCCCTCAACCACCCTCAAGCCACCGTGTCTGTATCTGCTTCCGCAGGATGGAGACGCACAGCCAGACTGGCCTCCCACGTGACTCCTGCAGACTGGCCTCCCCTGTGGCCAAGGTCCTGGGTGTGGAGAAATTCAGCCTCTCAGAGGCCACCCCGAGCCCACAGCTCTGGCTGATCAACCAGTGGTTGGTCAGAAAGATGCTACTCTGCACTCCCCTCCACCGCCCCACTATAGGGTTTAGCTCATCAGGTTCCAGAACCTTCTACAATACTTTTACTAGACTCATCTCCAGTATAGTCATTCCCTTCACCCCCTTAGTCTCTATCTTTCTCTAGTAGGTCACCTGGCCACCCTTTTCTGTTGTTTATTTTTGATATCCATCTACCCCACAGGTAGAGAGGATCTCACTGCCTTTATTACACAGGACCTTCTCCAAGGGTATCTCTGAATCCAGATTTATTCTTTCTATTCTTTCTTTTTTTTTTTTTTTTCAATGCTTATAAATTTTTGAGAGAGAGAGAAAGAGCATGAGCAGTGGAGGGGCAGAGAGAGAGGGAGACACAGAATCTGAAGCAGGCTCCAGGCTCTAAGCTGTCAGCACAAGAGCCAGATGCGGGGCTCGCTTAACCAAATGATCCACCCAGGCGCTCCTCAGATTTCTTCTTCATTCATTCCATAAGCGCTGTGCTGGGCACTTGGTGTGTAGAAGAGGAATGACCCAGTCTCTCCTTCATGTTCCTCGCAACAGGGCTTCCTGGGTCACGGTAGGACACCCTTGAAGAAACACCCATGTTTCTTTCTCCCTGAGTATTCCTCCTTGGGCCGTCCTGCTGACTCTGAAGCCATTCTACTCCCCCAGGACTCCACTGAGAGGTTCAAACCCCAGCTCTGTTTTTCTGCTGCTTGGGAGAACCTTGCTGGGAGGGCAGGGCGGGGGGCCAGCACAGATCTCTGCAGGCCACGGATTCAGAACAGGTTGGGTTTGGGTCTGAGCCTGAATGATGGTGGTGTGGGGGGGTGGTGCTTAAAAACTCACAACACTTAGTGAGCCCTTCCTAAGAGCCAGCCCCTGTGTTATACATCACATGGATCTAATTTACTCCTCAAGACTGTTTTAGCCCTGATTACAGAGGAGGAACCTGAGGTCCAGGTGTCCCCGATGACACACAGCCAAGGAGCCAGTGTCAACAAAGCCCAGGTCTGATTCCAAAGCATGTGGCAGGAAGATCGTCGTTGCCCTGGTGGCCGCCCTGGTGGCCGCCCTGGTGCCTCTGATGACTGGGCCTGAAGCTCCGCCATCCCTCCCGCAGCACCTGTTAGTGCAAATCCTTCTTTACACCACGCAGAAACTTCCAGAAACCCCACACCACAATCTGTCCTGACATGTTCTTTGAACATCTTTCTCTGGGCAAGGCCACGATGACCAGAAGTGGTCCCTGTGTTGGGTCTGATGGGGGAGGCTTCCACGAACAGTGAACCCCAGGAATCTGATAGGAGAGGCCCTGAGGTCAGAGGAAGGAATGACCACTCCCCTCTGACTCTCCCTGCTGCACCAGCACCCCACCCACAAAGTGGGGCTAATGGACCTGCCCCTCCCTGGGTCCCCAACAGGAAGCATGTGAAACTAAAAGTGTTCCAGCCACACCATGATTTTTACTGTTCCTAGAGCTATGTCCCTGGGAATTCCTCGACAACCTTTGGCTTTCTCAGTTCACAGGGCTGGAAGCACGGCCCTGCCCTGGGGGTAGCCCTTCGGAGTCCTCGTCCAACAAAATGGGGCTCCTTAGAAGCCGTTACGGGCAGGAGCCACCATACAGTAAAGGCTGATGAAGTCAGGAATGGAGGAGGGGTCTGGGGGCCAGACAGTCCCTTTTCTGATTCTCTCCAGGGTGGCATGAGAGATCCATTGACAGGCTTGGGGTGGGGCATGTCTGGGTTTGGGCTCCGTCCTGTCCCGGGCCAGGGGAGACCTCCCCTTACACATACAAGGCTTGGCTGGCAGGAAAAAGGGCACCTGATGACATGGTTCCAAGCAGATCACTAAACACTGAGTCACAGAGGTTGGGTGAGGTTCTATCCAGGGAACCTGACCTTTGTCCCCCAGTGTTGGCTCAGCTCAGAGGGGGACTGAGGGCAGGATGCAAGCTCCTTGGGGGCAGACCCCCCAACGCCTCCCTGCAGCTCCCAACAACAGGGACTCTAAAAACTGACTCAGATTCGCATAAATCCACTTGCTTTAGGAGCTGCAGGTGGCAGAGAGAACCTTATTTTGGACTTACGTTCCCTATAGCTCTGTTCCTTCCTCAGTGCTTGGTTTATTCGTAGGGAACCAGGAAGACACAGAAAACTGTAGCCACAAAATCCTAGAACCACAGGCTCAGAACTGTAGACCACAGAATTCCAGAACCGTGTATTGTAGCCTATGGAATCCCAGGAGTGTGGGACTCAGAATCAATATCCACAGGTCCCTGGAGCCTCAGGACTGTCAACCACAGAATCCCGGAGTCACAGGCTCTGATCTGTAGCATGGAATATTATAGACCCGACCCAGAAATTCAGCCCACAGAATCCCAGCATCAGTGGACTCAAACCTGCAGCCCACAGAGTCTTAAAGAGACCACAGCATGCAACACATGAAATCCTGGAACCATGGGGTGCAGAAGTGATGCCCACGGTTTTCTAGAACCACAGGAGAGGAACGAAGCCGTGGGTTCTCAGCATTATCAGCGCTAGGAAGGTGGCGGAGGAGCTCCTGTCATTCAAAGACCCTCCTTTCAAAGGGGCAACTGAGGCCCTCTGAGCCTCCAGGGCCACCCTGCCAGCGCCCCTCCGCAGCCTTCAGGAGTGACAGGATGTCAGGGCCCAAAGAGGCTGGTGGGGGTGGGGGGATGCCCGGAGGGGGATACCCGGGCGGGGGAAACCCTTCGGACACCCGGGACCCTCGGCGCGCAGGCGCACTCACCAGCGGTATCGTATAGGTTCAGGGTCACCTCCTTGCTGCCCACATTCACTCTGGCCGTGTACTTCTCGAACACGGATGGGGCGTAGTGCTGTCGGAGAAGGGGTCGGGCTGGTTCTTAAGGGGTGCGACGGAGGCCCGGGTACGGCTGCACCGCCCGCCTTCTCCCCATCCAGCTCACCTCCCCTCACTCTGATGGGCTCTGGAATTCCCGAGGAAGAGCCCCGGGGTGGCGGCTGCCTCTCCGCGCGCTGGACGCCGGGGAGCCGGGATCCAGGCTGAAGGCCGTCCGTCGCCCCCGATGGCCCCAAGCCCATTTCCCCCGTAGCCTAACCCTCACCACCCCCCCCTCCACCCCCCCGGTGGGCCTCACCTCAGGGAAGGAGCCCTGGCTGTACACCATGAGCAATGATGTCTTGCCGCAGCCGCCGTCACCCACGATCACAATCTTCAGCTCTTTCCTGCCCGGGTCCGGGCCCGGGGCCCCGGGGGCGTCCATAGCCGGGAGCCGGCGGCACTGGCAACAGCGCGCGGGACAGACCGCTGGGGCTGAGAGATCGGGGGCGGGGGCGGGATCCAGGGGCGGAGCTAGAGAAGCCCCTCCCACTTTGTGCAGGCATCGCCTCCGCCAGGCAGCCACCCAAGCCCACCTCCCAACCTGTTTTCCTTCTCGTTAGGGTCCTAGCCCGGTGCGTTCACCTGTCATTCCCAGAGAAACTGAGGCAGCTGAGAAACGAGCTCAGCCTGAAGCGCGGCTCCCACTCGCTCCCCTGCACGTCACGGCGCGCCCCCCACCGGCAAGATTCGATGGTTTCCGCGGTACCTCGCTGGGCACCCCTGATTGGCAGGCTCCGCCTTCTGGTAGGGCCCCTCTGATTGGTCGACTCGGCCTCCCCCATCTGACAGAGACTCTTTGATTGGCGGACCGTTGCCCCAGCACCAGAGTTCAGGAGACTGGGTCTCCAGCTCTGGGAAAAGCCCCCTCGCTTTGCCCCGCCCCAGCTGTGTGGCCTGGGGCAAGTCGGCTTCCGACCTCAGTTTCCCCACTAGGTAGGTTGGTCGAGCCAGGAAAGATGCTAGCACAGGGGGCGTGCCTGCCCACCTAGCCCAGCCCTACGGGCGCCAGTGTGGGTGCAGGTTGGGGGTGGGGAAGAGCGGTTCCCCTCACCTACCCCTCCCACTTCCCTAAGAGCGCAAGGTGGGCGTCTGGCGCCCTCTGGCGGGCAGTCATCTTGGGGCGGACGGCTTGGAAGGCAGGTGAACTCCGGGAACAATTTCCTTTGGGGGTTGGCCCCAAACCACGCGGGCGGAAGCCTCTTTCTAGCAGGGGCCAGAGGCGTGAATCGAGGAAGACACCGTCGAGGAAGGGATGGGGAAAGCTAGGACAGATCTAGTTGTGAGAAGCTGGGCCCATTGATAACTTCCACCCCACCCTTAAATTTGATTTGATTAAGCGCTCTCCAGCCATTAGCCACATATCTTCAGGCCACAAGCCAGGCAGTCTCATCAATCCTCCCACGCCCCTTGATTAAAACAACTATTTATTAAGCACTATGTGCAGGATAACACGGGGGTTGCTGGCTGAGACCACCCAACCCTTCCCTCCCTACAACAGTCCTTCGCAAAAGCCAGGCTAGTGGTCAGGAGAGGCAGGAGACCCCTAGAGCCCGTGTGTGGCAAGCAGGCATTGAAGCATGGCTAAGTGAGGGAGAGGGGTCCAACCAGCTGGGGTTGGATCTCTGGTAGGTTCCTCAGAGAGGGCTAGGCAGGACTCAGGATCTTCTTGCCCCACCCCCACCGCATCCCCGGGAAGATTCTGAATTTCCAAGTTCTCAGTAAAGACCAAGTAAATTTTACTTCAGGGAGGAAATTGCCAACCTGGCAATTTTGTTAAGTGCCCCGTCCGTTCTCAGAGGATGCAAGGCAGGTCTGACCACCAGAGGGGAGCAGCGACCGCTCGTGAGAGCTTACAAAAAAGCCTATAGCTGGGAAAAGGAGGTAAGGCCCCCCCTAGTTCCACGCTATTATGTGAAAGTCCCAAGCTTTAGGCAGCCGGTCAGAGAGCCACCTGCTAGGTCAAGCACCCCCCCCCCCCCAACACACACACACACACACACAAATTTACAGCAACTCATTCATTCCTTTTTTACCACGCAAGTTTATTGAGAGGCAATTGTGTTCCTGCCTGGAGGGAGCTGTCTTAGGGGAAGCAGTCTCTTTAAGGGGTCCGGGAGATGTCAACGCTTTAGAGACCAGACCCCTGTAGGGCTCAGCGAAGGCTGAGCCTAAGCTTGGCAGTGTTGGGAGGGCAGACCAACGGGAGCAAGATGGGTACCCTGGACAAATGAACGGTGGCTGGAAAACCCCATCAGATTCTGCAGTGCCTGGGGAGTGAGGAGGGAGGCCAGACATGGTTGTCGAGGTAACCAGGGTTAGATCACGGAGGGCCTTGCTGCCAGGCTCAAGGGGCGGGGGGGTGTCAGACAGGAGACTCCTGAACAGAACAGGAGCCCAGCCAAAGCCAGGCCCTCAAGCTCTCTCTGGTGACCAGGGAAGAGCTGGGATTGGCTGGTGAGGCAGGACTGAGGGTCATCTTTCCACAGTGGCAGCTTGAGGCTGGCAGGAAAGGACCAGGTTACTATCACTCGGGGAGACGGAGGCTGGAAGAAGCCTTTGAGTGAGGGGAAGACCACTTACCTTTGCAGCCAGCCCTGGACCTGACCCTGAATCAGGGCCCCTGAAGCCTGGGGAGAGACAGGAAGGGAAGGAGAGGAGGGGCTAGGGGCAGAATGCGCTTAGGAGGGTCATCCCACTCTGAGCAAACTGTCACCTGGGAGTTAATCACACCTCCTGACTTTCCTCAAAATCCTCAGACCTCGGTTTCTATTTTCTCCACCTGAGAAACAGGGCTACAGTCCCAACTGAGGCAGATCAAATGGCTTCCACAATACAGAGGGGCAGGGGGAGGAGGAGAGGAAGAGCGAGACTTCCCGGGCCAGCCTGCAGCAAGGCACAACAGCTGACGCTGGCCCCAGACCGCCTGCCCACCCCCTGCCTGGCCAAGGGGCTGGCAGCACCCCCGCCCCACCCAGCCTGGAGTGTGTTTCAGCTGGACCCAGCTCCAGTGGTGGTGTAGGGGCTGGATCTGTACCTAAAAATACCCAGGAGCCAGGCCAGCTGCCGAGAGCTTCCTCAGAGGCAGCTGGGCCAGACCCGGCCAGCTGAGGAGCTGGGCAGGCGCACTCGCATGGGGGAACCCTGCTCCCTTACCTGTGACATGTGCTGAGGGGCCCAAGTCATTCACCTTCTATTCACCGGGAATTCCTGGAGAGGTTTAGGAGAGCAAGAAAGATTCTTTAAGTTGGTTCTTGCCATAGAGCTGATGGGCACAGAACAGAAGCTAGGGGAGCAGGCCGGCTGAGCTCAGGAGAGAATAAGGGCCAGATCCACTTGTCTTGTCAGGGCAAAGTCGGGCCAGCACAGGACAGGATGGGGAAGTTAATGACAATTCTTACAGCCTCCACTTCCCTGACACTTCTGCACATCCTGAGAGTTCACCTCACACCCGAAGGGTCATCCACCCCAGATGAGGCAGAAAAAACTGAGCTATTCTTTGACGTCCCAGAGATGGGAGGTGGCCAGGAATGGCCTGGGAGCCCAGGACTCTGTCCAGGTCGCAGCACTTGGTGGCGCTGGTGGGGAGGTCACACTGGAACACAAAAGGCTCCCCTCACAAAGCCAGAATTAAAAACATCTCAAAAAGTCATCATCCACCTTCCTCCTTCAGGTTCACACGGGGAGCCCTCAGCTCCCAGTGGGGCGGGGACTTGCTGAGGTCACTGGCCAGTTGGAGATCGCGCTGGATCCAGGCAGCCTCCAAGATGGTGGGGTGCCTCTTTCCACAGTCCAGGCAGAGGCAGTCTCCACCCAGAGGGTCCAAAAGGTCGTATCCAGGCTGGGGCTCCAGGCGGATGGGCCGGAAGAGGAGGGACCCTAGTGTCCAGTAGCGAGGCAGGTCCAGCCACCTCCCAGCCTTGGGCCGCCTTTCCGCTGGCGTGGCCCTCTCCAGGCTGGCCCCACCGGATTGGCCCCAGGAGCAGCCCCGCCCCGAGCTCGCTTGGTGACCGGGGGCGGGGCCAACCTCTAAGCCCGGAGGAACTACAGCCAGAGGACAGACGGGCTGCTCAGTCTCTCCCTGCCCCCAGGAGGTGGCAGGGGTGGGGGTAGGGGACAAAGAAAGTAGAAAGAAGTAAAGAAGAAATGGTAGTGGGGAGGGGATATGACTCTTACAGGTCACAGGGACACCTCACCCTTCTGAGAATCACACCCAGACCACAGTTTAGCACCTAATTGCTCCCTAATTGTTCCGAGGGCGGGACTGGAGGAGCTGGCTTCAGCCCTTCAGGCTGTGGCTGGGGGGCGAAGTTTAAGTCAATTATTTAATCATCCGACGCCCTTGGGATATAAAGACCCCTGTATCCGGGAGCCCTAAGGACTCTATCCAAAGGGATGCAGGACACCCTTGGACAGCGAGCCAGTCTCGCAAGGATCAAAGGGGTTCAATGAGCAATTCAATGACTACCGAGTTTAAACCTCGTGTTTGGGGCCAGAACGGGAACAGGCCCATGGGATAAAAACGTGAGCCTCCTCAACTTCTACCAAGTGCTTCCCCCTCTCCCCTCACCCTGGATTGGGGGAAGGGGCTCTGGTGCTAGGGACAGTGGAGTGAACCTCCTTTCCCCACCAAAGGACAAGATGGACCAAACCCAACTTATCTGGGACTGGAGACCCTCATGGGGCCAAGGGAAGGGGCCCAGAAAGAGCCAAGAGCACCATGCTGGTTACTTTCAAGCAGACAGCTGGCACGGGAGGGAGCCCGAAATAACCCAGACAGCTGGGGTGGGGGTGCCATGGCCACAGGCGAGAGGCTGAAGTCAGGACACCTGGAAGCCCATACTGGCTGCCAGTGGTGGCCTCGTGACCTTGGGTGAATCACTTATCTCTGGGTTTGGGGGGAGTGACCCTAAATCATGACCCGACCATTGAACAGCCTGTGAAGCTGGGGGCAGGCCACCGCTCGGACTCCAACCACACGGAGGAAAAACGGAGCTGGCTCCCTGCCTACGGAAAGCCAGTCTTCCCCTTGGCCCTGAGGCAGTGCCACGTGCTTCAGGGGTGGGTCAGTGGGGGAGGAGCTCACAGCCAGCCCAGCCCCCACTCCTTGCAGCCAAAAGGGAATGGAGGCCAGCTAGTGTGAAGTCAGAACGTGAGGCCAAGCCCCCTTAGTCACACTTAATTCCCCCCATTCCCGTTTCCAGCAGGCTTTATTATCATTTCACACAGGAGACTCGCCCAAGGTCACCAGCACAGCCGCCTGACTTAAAGCCTCTCTTGACCGAGCGCCAAGATGCTCTCAAAATCTCCAGGTCAAGCCCTACCGGCTCCCCTAAAACCTCAGTTTAGCCTTATAGTGAGTGGGCAGGGCCGACCCCAAGGAAGCCAAACTTCAGCCCAGATGGGGGAGTGGTGCAGATCAGTGGCACCTGGGACCCAAATGGTTCATCAAAGTAATCCCTAACTAGAGACCGCATGGGGGAGGGGTCAGAGATCAAGGGCCACACCATCTCCAGCTGTGGAGCTTCCTGGAGACAGTGGGACACCAGGAGCCAGTCAGCTTGTGTTAGGAGAGTAAGGAGAATTGCCATTATTATGAAGCAAACGCCTCAGTTTCAAAAGCACTAGTTCACGTCCTCCTCACAACACCCCCAGGTGTTACCCAGCCCATGATATGCCCAAATTCGGGTGACCCCCAAGAACAAACCACCAGAGTCCAGAGTCAAAGCCAAGCGGCAAGGGCCGTTTATTGCAGGTTCGAACCCGGACCTCCGCGCACTCGTTGTCAGTGACGCTAAGAGGCCCCGAGCGAGGTTTTTACAGCCTTTTTATAGACAGGCACAAACAAGTTATGGGGAAGTTAGGGATCTTCCACTGTTACAGAGCGGTTATTGGTTGATATTTAAATTTGAACACTCAGCAAAACTTGACTGGTTCCCGCCTTTAGGTCAAACCACAACCTGGCACGCCCTGGCTGGTTCTGGGACCGGCGGGGGGGGGGGGGGGGGTCTTTTCTTTGCAGTTGTGGGTACCCCTGGTAACTTTTCTCTTAGTCTCTCATTCCCCCCTTTCTTTGGTGCCTTAAGAGCCAATCTTGGATCTTACGTGTTTGACTCAAATGTTTCATTAACGATAGGTTGCTATTGGGTTCTGAGGACCATCAGTTGAATAGTATTGACTCTTTCTTTGATAAAAGCTAACATTTTGTTTATGATACATGGCCCTATTGTGAGGAGAAGTAGCAAGCTTAGCAATGGCCCTAAGAGGGGGAGGAGGTATGGGAGGAAGCCGTTGAGTCCGAACCATAAAGGGTTGTCAGCTAATTCTTTCCGACGGTGGGCTAAATCTTCTTGGAGTTGATTTTTGTTCTTACTATTCCTGACTTGTCAGCACAAAAGCAACATTTTTCTTGGAGGGCTAAACATATCCCACCTTGCTCTGCAGTTAACAGGTCTAGTCCCCTTCTATTCTGTAATACTACCTCGGCTAGGGTAGTTGATCCTGTAAGTCTTGGATGGTTCTGGACAGGGCCTGTACATCTTCTATTAGCTGTCGCCAAAGTTGATGGTATGTGTGGACAGATACACCTAAGCCCACCGATCCAGCTGTTACAGCTCCTGTTATTCCTAACCCTACTAATAGGGGGATGACTGCCACTGCTCTGTTGGCTCTCCCTGGTAGATAGTCTAAGCTAGGTATAGGCATCGGGGAACCCCCTGGAACCAGGTCTACATCCGGAAGGAGGGTTGCTGGGACGCAGATTCCTGTCCAATTTGGGGGTAAGTGTGAGCGAGATTGCCCCCACATATAAATACAGTGGTGTTGGAGCTACATAGTGAGGAGTTGATTACTGTATAGTTGGTACAGTTAGCAAAAGAGACTTCCCCTAAATCAATACTGTCGTTAGCGTCTGTGTGATTTTTAACAAGACATGAGATATTGAATACAATGAGAGATTGCATGGGGAAGGGGTCGACGGGGTTAAAGGGATGACAGTCATCAGTGCTATCGAGGCTTAGGGTGGGAGGGACTGCTATAGGTCTGGGCTGCCCCTGAGGGAGACATAGCCAGCAGTCTTGGGCTAGAGCGGGGTTGGAGGCATTTAGGAGCGCAAAGGTAGCCTTAATTATATCCATAGTCTGAGGGTCCAGGTCGGAATGGCTATTTTCAGGCAGAATTAGTGGGTGGTAATTAAGTTGGGGATACATCCCCTGAAATATTTTTTTCAAGTTTCTTCCGGGTTTCAATTTGTCGGACCGTATCTTGGGGCCCACCCCCGTCTGAAACGTGTACCGGGGCTTTGGTATTCCAGCACACACGAGTTCCTACTGTGCCCCGGCATCCTGCCTGCATATATTCATTTTCTCCCGTTACCGCGGCAGTCCTGGCACGCTGCAATACTGCGGTGAAGTAGGTTTTGTTATCCTGTCCTATACACTGCTAGACAGCAGTATAGCAAGCACTGTGCATGGAGTCTTGGTAAGTGCTACAGGGGCATCTAGAGCTAGGGGGGAGAGTTTTAGGTTTAGGAACACATTTCCATGATTGAGAGCCCCCCATTGCTCCATAATTCTGAACTAAATAGGCGGTTGTTTCTCCACAATCCTGTGTGTAGGTGTACCGCTCGGGTACTACTGGGGATTCAGACTTTCCCCCTCTACATTCACATGGTTTTCCATATAAGTTATGTAGTATTGCCTCCTTAGCTGGAGGTTCGAGGCCTCCGCTCACAAAGGGGGTTTGTAAAATAAAAGAGGTTACAAAGAACAGAATGATTATCATGGCTATGGCTTGGGTGGTTTGCGGCGCAGGGTGATTTTTAGGGGATTGTCCTTACTCCGGTTGATTGTCCAGGTTGTTCCTTTCGCTGGAGGTCCGATGAGGTCTGAGAATGGGTGTACAGGCTTGGCGTGGGTGCAATGAATCCAGGTGGCGATTCCGTCTACTTTGATGGCCGTAGGTGTTGTCAGGATGACCTGGAAGGGTCCTTTCCACCTGGGTTCCAGATTTTCCTGCCAATGACGTTTGACGAGGACCCAATCCCCTGGCTGGAATTGATGTGGAATAGGCGGGGGTCCAGTCTCATAGAGTTCCTTTAATTTGGGCCATACATCTTCATGGACCCTCTGCAAGGCTTGTAGGGAGAACCAGAATTCAAGACTATTATCATTCTCAGCTTTGACAAGGTTATCTTTTAGGTTAGGGATGATACGGGGTGGTCTACCATGCATTATTTCATAGGGTGTGAGTCCCAGTTTGTATGGGGAATTACGCACCCTGAACAGAGCGTAGGGGAGAAGGACCACCCAGTTAACGCCAGTCTCCATGGTCAATTTGGTTAGGGTCTCCTTTAATGTTCTGTTCATTCTCTCTACCTGTCCTGAGCTTTGGGGTCGGTATGCACAATGTAATTTCCAATCAGCCCCAAGTATGGAAGCCAGTTCCTGACTTACCTTAGAGACGAATGCAGGTCCATTGTCTGACCCTATCATTACTGGAAAACCATACGTGGGCAGGATTTCTTCCAGGATCTTTTTGGCTACAATCTGCGCCGTTTCATTCTTGGTTGGAAAGGCTTCAGTCCATCCTAAAAAGGTATCTACAAAAACTAGCAAATACTTATATCCATATTTTCCTGGTTTTACCTCAGTGAAATCTACTTCCCAATAGGTCCCCGGTCTGCTCCCTCTTTGTCTTACCCCTGTTGCCTGAGGATTGCTATTCGCATTGTTGAGTTGGCACAGTGTACATTTAGTGACTACTTGATCGACTTTATTGGAGACATTTCTGATTTTTAGTCCAGTCTGTCTCAGTAAGTCCAACATTCGCCGGGAACCTAAGTGGGTGCTGTGATGGATCCACTCTAGAACCTGCCACCCTAGTTTATCTGGGAGTATAATGCTGCTTTTGGAGTCTCTCCACCAGCCATCTTTGACTCGGGTCATAGGAAGTTTACTCATCCATTGAATATCGCTTTCTGAATACTCAGGGCTGGGGGGCAATTCCCAGGGTCCGGGGTCTGACAGCTGTAGGGTCAGTAATTGCGCTGGGGGCCGAGCTATGTCTTTTGCAGTCCAATCGGCCAAATTGTTGCCCCGGGAAACTGGGTCGGTTGCCTTCTGGTGTCCTGGGCAATGCACAATCGCTAGCTTTTTGGGTTCCCATAAGGCTGCTAGCAGGGCTAGAATCTCTTCTTTATTTTTGATGTCTTTCCCTTCAGCTGTGAGGAGCCCCCGTTCTCTGTATATCGCCCCATGTACATGAGCAGTGGCGAAGGCATATCTATCGGCTATCAGTGTACACGGTTAGCTTGCAGTCTCTTCCTAATTTTAGGGCCTGGGTTAAGGCTATTAGTTCAGCCTTTTGGGCCGAGGTTCCGGGGGGTAGGGCTTCTGCCCAAACCACCTCAGTTTCTGAAGTTACGGCCGCCCCCACATACCTTTGTCCCTGGTGAACGGAGCGGCTTCCATTGGTGAACCAGATGGCGTCCGCATCCGATAATGGTTGGGCCTGCAAGTCCTCCTCCGTAAACTTGAGCCAGTGTGTCGGCGCAGTCATGAAGTGGGGTTCCCATGTCTGGGTCTGGCAGCAGTGATGCTGGGTTCAGGGCCGTTGGGGGGGGGGTGAAGATGACCCTGAGGGGGTTCAGCAGCCGTCCCTGGTAATGAGTGAGTCGGGCATTGCTCAACCATCGGTCAGGCGGCTGCTTGAGGATGCCCTCGATGGCATGCGGGGTGGTGACTTGTAGCTCTTGGCCCATGGTCAGCTTATCAGCGTCCTTTACCATTAGGGCAGTGGCTGCAATCATCCGGAGACAGGGTGGCCATCCGGCGGCCACTGGATCTAGCTTTTTAGACAGATAGGCTACTGGCCTGCGCCAAGGGCCTAAATGCTGGGTTAGCACCGCCTTAGCTATGCCTCGGTTTTCATCTACACACAGGTGGAAGGGTTTGGAGACATCGGGGAGTCCCAGAGCAGGTGCTGATAGCAGAGCAGTTTTAATTCGTTGGAAGGCCTGTTTGGCTTCTTCCGTCCAACTATAGGGCTGTTGGTCCTTTGTTGCCTGGTATAAAGGCTTTGCTAATTCAGCAAACCCTGGTATCCATAGTCTGCAGAACCCAGCCGACCCCAGAAATTCCCTCACCTGTCGTGGTGTCTGCGGTCTGGGAATACGAAGGACGGTCTCCTTCCGGGCATCCGTTAGCCAGCGTTGCCCCCCTTTCAGTAAGTAACCCAGGTAAGTTACCTCTGACTTGCAGATCTGAGCCTTCTTTGATGAGGCGCGGTAGCCTAAGGTTCCCAGAGTTCGCAGGAGACCTTCGGTTCCCTGGATGCAGGCTTCGGACGTCTCGGCAGCTATTAAGAGATCATCAACATACTGCAGGAGAGTTATATTACGGTGTTGTTGTCTGTACTCACTTAAATCTTCGTGTAGAGCCTCGTCGAACAGGGTCGGAGAGTTTTTGAATCCTTGTGGCAGTCTGGTCCAAGTGAGTTGGCCATTTATGCCCCTGTCTGGATCTGTCCACTCGAATGCAAATAGCTCCTGACTTTTAGGCGCTAGTGGTAGGCTGAAAAAAGCATCTTTTAGATCCAGAACAGTATACCATTGTTTTTCTGGGCTGAAGGCGCTCAAGAGAGTATAGGGGTCAGGAATGGTTGGATGTATGTCCATCACCCGCTTATTGACTTCTCTCGGGTCCTGCACTGGTCTGTATTCCCCGCTGTTGGGTTTGCGCACGGGCAGCAGGGGGGTATTCCATGCTGAGTGGCAGGTGCGTAGGACCCCGAGGTCAAGGAAGCGGCGGATATGCGGTGTGATGCCATTTTTGGCTTCCATGGGCATAGGGTATTGGCGCACGCAGACGGGGTCCCTCCCGGGCTTGACCTCTATAAATAGGGCTGGGCAATGTTTTGCTAGCCCCATACCACCCGTTTCTGCCCACGCGTCTGGGAAGCGTTGAAGCCAGGGCTTAGTGCCCTGATCCAGAGGAGTGCGTTTCTGATGGAGCCTGTATTCATCTTCTAGTCTCACAGTGAGTACAGATATGGGTTGGTTGTGAAAGTCAGTCACTGTGGGTCCTCCCGGTTGGAAATGAATTTGGGCCCCCATTTTGGTAAGCAAATCCCTCCCCAACAGGGGGCAGGGGCTGTCGGGAATGACCAGGAAGGAGTGGGTTACCTTCCCAGTTCCCAAGTCCACAGTCCTCTGAGTTGTCCAGGGGTACTTTTTTATTCTGGTGGCTCCTTGTACCCAGGAAGATTTTTCAGATACTTTTCCATGGGGCTTGACCAGAACTGAGTGCTGTGCCCCGGTATCAACTAGGAACTGGACCGGGGTCCCCTCCACTTGCAATGTTACCCTAGGTTCGGGGAGGGGATCTGAACCCCGTCCTCCCTATTCTGTATCTTGGGTAAACAGTATGGGGGCTGTTTTAGGCTGCCATTGCCCTTGGCTGGGGCGGGGTTGTTTCTTTTTGGGGCATTCTGGTGCCCAATGGCCTTTTTCTTTACAACAGGCGCACTGATCTTTATCTAAGTGCCGCCTGGGAGGGCGTGTTGTTTGAGTGCCTTCTGGGGGTGGCTGTTCTTTCTGGACTATAGCGGCCAGGACTTTAGTCATTTTCTCTGTGGCCTTGATCTGTCTCTCTTCTGGGGCGTCCCTGTTGTTGTAGACCCGTTGTGCTATACGGAGCAGATCCTGGATCTGTTTACCTTCTAAATCCTCTAGCCTTTGGAGTTTTTTCTTAATGTCAGCAGCTGCTTGATTTACAAAGGACATAACGACAGCAGCCTGGTTCTCAGGGACTTCTGGATCCATGGGGGTAAACTGTCTAAAGGCTTCCATTAGTCTAAGTAAGCAGCTGGACTCTCTGTCTTTCCCTGTACGACCGAATATACCTTAGCCAAATTGGTGGGCTTGCGAGCTGCAGCCCGGAGACCCGCCATCAGAGTCTGGCGATAAATGAGTAGCCTTCCCCTACCTTCTGCAGTGTTGTAGTCCCATTCGTCCTGTGGAGGTCTGGTTAGGGGGAAAGCCGCATTAATGAGGTCAGGGTTAGATGTCGGCTGACCGTCGTCTCCAGGAACCAGCTTTCTTGCTTCTAATTGGATCCTCTCTCGCTCCTCTGTAGTGAACAGGATGCGGAGGAGCTGCTGACAGTCGTCCCAGGTGGGCTGGTGGGTGAACGTGACACTGTCTAAAAGAGCTATTAGGTCTTTAGGGTTATCAGAGAATCGAGCGTTCTGTGTTTTCCAGTTGTAAAGGTCACTGGTGGAAAAGGGCCAATACTGGAGTCGGGGGTTGCCTGTTTCATCTGGGGGTCCTATTTCCCGCAGGGGTAGGGCCACAGTGGAGTCGGGGAGGCGAGGGTTTAGCTCACGCTGGGTGCACCCGCGGGTTCGGCCAGCTGGCCCCTCGCGGTCAGTTTCGTTTTCAATGGGGCCCGGTGCAGCTATAGCCTCCCGTCCTCCTGGTTCCGGCGCGGCTGCTGCTTCCCGTCCTCCCGGTTCCCCTAGGGGGGCAACTAGCGGGGCGGCTGGTGCTGGTAGGGACTGGGGTACGAGGGGAGGGGGATGATAGGGTGGAGGGTCTAGGGATAGTAGATCCTGACTATCAGGCAATATGGGATACAAGGGCGCAGATGGCGTCTTTGGTTTTGGGGGATCTGCAGTCCGCATGGCAAGGACCTTACACGTTCCTGAGGACAGGAAGGGGGCCAACCAAGGGGGTGGATTTTCCACCAAATCTTGCCATACTAGAATGTAAGGGAATCTGATCCGGGTGTCCCTCGCGACCCGGTAGAAAAATCTTTGACTTCACCTTAGCAATTATAGGGAGGCAGAAAGTTCCTTCGGTTGGCCATCCAACGCCGAAGGTTGGCCATTCGGAGCGGCAGAGGGTTATTAATTTTCCCCTCCGGATGTCTAGACTCAAATTCTGTCCTCTGGTTCTAACATCCCTGAAGTTAGCAACAAGGAGAGAAAGAGGAGTGCTTTGAGATTGGCCCATCTGTATCCTGGAGGTGGAGAAAAGGATTAAAAAGAAAAACAGTAAAGTTATGAGGATTTCTGGTTGCGCCAGGCCAGGTCACCTGTGAAAGAGAAGGGGTTCAACACTTAAAGGTTATAGAATAGAGAACATGAAACATAGGTCGCTAGCGCGTTTCGGGTGTCCGTAACCCGAACAGAAAAGCTCCGATGGGCCAAAATGGTGCCCCAGACGGGTGCCAGAGGACGTCTCCTACTGGTCCCGACTGACTGCCCTATAGCGAGTCTGCCAGGGCTGTGTCAGTCCCCGATACAGATCCCGCGCGGGAGAGAGCCAGAAATGAACAGACGATATACAGACAGAAACAGACAGAGCCGGCTCACTTACCGATCGGCTTCAGGGACGACCCGTTGACTTGGGGTCTGGAGGGCTTGGGGGTATCCCAGATGAGCCCCCAAATGATATGCCCAAATTCGGGTGACCCTCAAGAACAAACCACCAGAGTCCAGAGTCAAAGCCAAGCGGCAAGGGCCGTTTATTGCAGGTTCGAACCCAGACCTCCACGCACCCGTTGTCAGTGACGCTAAGAGTGCCCGAGTGAGGTTTTTACAGCCTTTTTATAGACAGGCACAAACAAGTTATGGGGAAGTTAGGGATCTTCCACTGTTACAGAGCTGTTATTGGTTGATATTTAAATTTGAACACTCAGCAAAACTTGACTGGTTCCCGCCTTTAGGTCAAACCACAACCGGGCATGCCCTGGCTGGTTCCGGTACCGGGCGGGGGTGGGGGGGTTGGGGGGGGTCTTTTCTTTGCAGTTGTGGGTACCCCTGGTAATTTTTCTCTTAGTCTCTCACCCAAAGGCTCTCAAAACATATCTTCAGATTGCAGCATCGGCATCACCTGGGAACTTGGTAGAAATGCAAGGTCTCGGGCCCCACCTACCGAATCAGAAACTTGAGGACTGGGCCCCAGCAGTATGTTCTAATGAGCCACCTGTATGACTCCGGTGCACACTCTAGACTAGGGATCAGTGACCCAGCCCCATTGTGCAGATGGGGAAATGGGCTCAGAGACTCAGCAGCTCATGCAAAGTCACAGCACATAAATGGCTAGCCAGGTTTCAAATCCCAGTTTGTCTCATTTTAGAACCAGGACTCTTGGGGGGGGGGGGCGGGGGGGGTGCAGAAAATCGTGGGAATTCCCAAGAAGGGGGAGAAGAATCCAGAAGCCTCTTTCTCGGAGGAAGCTGGCCCAGATCTCAGGTACTTGTGTTCACCTCTGTAGCAGCCAGACATCAGAGGGCAAGAGACCAGCTCACGGTCACCCCACATGCCCCCACTAGGGCCGGAAGGGAGGGCCAGAGCAGGGCTGAGCTTCCTGGCAACAGACTACCTTTCAGAAGAGACATCCATGGCCCTACCCCGCCCACCCCGAAACACACAACTGGGAAATACTTGCAAGTTCAGCCTCTCCTATGCTGCTCAACACTGCAGAGAATTGCACGCCCCAAACTCTTGACAACAGAAGCTGACAGGCGGGGATGGATGGACCAAGCAGGCCCAGCAGGCAGCCGGTTTCACACACAACAGTCCCACACATCTGTGGGGGGGGGGAGGGGCTGCAGAACCAGCCTAGCGGGTTTGGGGTGCCCGCCCTCCCTGGGCTCCAGGCCCAAGCCCCCCAAATCTTCCTCTCAGACTGGGAAAAGACTCACACCTACCTTAGAGTATTGTCAGAGTGAAATTAGGCCTGATCCTGATGTCCAAAGGAAGATGGTTCACCCTGGGGATACCTGGCCGTCGCCCTTTCTCCAGCCAAGAGCCTGGCGGGGAAAAGTCGGATGGTTTCTCAGGGTGTTGATAGCCACAAACCGGGTAGGGTCTCCTTGAGGGAAAGGGAGCCTTACAAAAGCCCCCCTTTCCCATCTGCCCAGGGGGCCCTCACTCTGGAAAGGATGGGGGTGGGGGGTGGCTGAGTCAGGAAGGTTCAGCCAGGGCGACTAGCAGCAGGAGGCGACTCATCTGCATTTCCAAAGGCCCGCCCCGTCCACGTCCCCGCCCCGTCCACGTCCCCTCCCCGAGAATGGGCCGGAGATGTGAGGGCTTACCCTGGAGCCCTCCGCCTCAGGGGATCCCGGGGAAGGCCCGCTCGGCTTTCCCAGGCCACAATCCTCCCTCACCCCCCCCCCCCCCCCCGGCCTCTAGAGCTCAGGGTTGGGGGGTGTGCCCTGCACGACTAGATCAGTGGCTTCCGTGAAGGCCTCGAGCCCAAAGTGGGGACAAAGTGGGGGAGGGAGCTACCCCTCGGGCTCAGCTGTTAACGGGCGTTGAGAGCCAGACAAGGTCGCCGAGGCCCGGGTAGGCAGCGGGGGTCGGCCTAGGATCAGGGTCGGGCCGCGAGGGAGGCTTCCGCCGCCTCCGGAGGCGCCGGGCGGTGTCAGGGGAAGCCTCGAGGCCCCGACCGTCCCCATGGCCCTTTGCTACTGGCTCCCGCTCCCCGGGCTCGGAACGAGGTCTCCTCGTGCCCCCCACCCCTCCCCGGAGTCGGGCGCGGGGTCCGGGGCGGTTGCGGAGCCCGCGCTCGTCGTCGAGGCCTCCCCCGGCCAGGGGCGTCCACGCGGGCGGCGGCCTGAAACGCGGGCGGCGGCGCGCCGGCCTCCCCTCCCCCCCGGCCCCGCCGCCTCCTTCCCTCCTCCCGCCTGGCGCGCAGCAGCCGCCACCGCCCGAGCCGCGGGCGGCGCGCGAAATGGCGCCCGTCTGGCCGCCTCGCCCGGCGGAGGCGACAGTGGGAGCCGGGGCGCGTGACGCCCCCAGGCCCACGGCCCCCGCAACAGTCTCCGCGACCACCCTCCGGCGTGGGGCGCTGTGCCCTGGCGGGTTCTCGGGCCCGCCCAGCGAGGGGCCGCCGTCAGCCCCGGGCCCCCAACGACAACCGGGGAAGGAGGGAGGAAGGAGGAGGAGGGCGGCCGCCATTAGCCACCCGCAGCCCGGCCCGCCCGCCGGCCGACCCCGGCCCTGGCCCCGGCCTGCGGCTCTGCTCTGAACCTGAAAATAAAACTCGTGTTTGGGAGGGAGGAGCGAGCGCGGTCGGGAGAACAGGCAGCGCTTGGTGGCAGGCGGGAGAGATGCTGCGTCATGGTGCCAACATGGACGCCGGCCTTTTGTCCTTTTTTTGCTTAGGAAGCGCAGGCCCGCCCAGGAGCCCCGAAAAGCCGGCTTCAGAGTGCGAGCCCGACAATCAAAAGAGAGAGAGGCCCTAGGCCGAGTGGGGAGCTTTCCTCGTTTTTCGAGCCCCCCCAATCTCCAAAACACTTCAACTTTCTCCTCCCCAGGAAGGCTCAGACCTAGAAAAGCGAAGGGGATGAACGCAGGCGGCTCCATGGATGCCCGAGCTCGCTGGGGAGACCCTCCCCACGCCTCCGGGGCAGAAGGGGCAAAAAGGTCTGAGGAGTCCTCGTCCTCCCACCCCTCCCCATCTGGCTGCCAAACATAAAGCTCCAGAAACCTTCTCCCTTCAGCTCCCAAACATCTGCAGCCCTTGGCCTGCTAGAAAAAAGATTTCCTCGAAGGGGCAAAAGGCACTTTTTTTTTTTTTTTTTTTTTTAAACTTACCGGCTCTGCCCGGTGCCATGGAGTCTGGAAGATCAAGCTGGGCGGAGGTTTTGGACGTGTTATGTAAAAAATATCTTTTGGCGGGGGAGGGGGGATTGTTTAGTTAGGATTATTGGGGGAATGGTGGTGTCTTTCTTGTTGTTACCTTTTTGTAAGTTACACTCTCATGGCATTTTCTGCTCCTTCCACTTCTGCAAACTTTCCAGGGTTGGGTTGGCAAAAGGCGGCTTCGCTGAGGACTGTTTACTGCTCTGGATATAGCAATGGTGTGATCGTCATTAAGAGACAAAAGGCGAAAATACACAGTCAAATCAAACAAAAGGCAAAAGACGCACGGCCATCCCAACCACCATAGAAAATACCCGCGAGTTAACGTTGGTGTTTGGCTCGAACCAGCTAGGACTTGTTTTCCAGTTTTAATCTAGTTTCCTGTGACGGCTTTAGACTCTGTACACAAAGAGAAGGTCTTCCTTTCCCTCACCCACCCCCCTACCAAGACGAGAAAAACAGAGCTGTTTTTCTTCAAATAGATCGATTTTCAAAGAACGTGTACATGTTACTGGGAAGAAAGCTGACTAACATTTATTGCTTTAAACATTTTCAAAAGCTTAAAGCTAAAAAACCTTAGCTTTATAAAAGCAAAATCGTCTAAAAGCATTTTAACTGGCTTATATTAGACAAGAGCGACAAAGACATACATGCAGATGAAGGTTCAGAAAATTAAGGACATCTCAGCAACATTAACATGAAAACTGCACTGCGTAAGGACAGAATGGATTGGGTACTTACAACGTAAAAGGTTTTTTAAAAGCTTAAAAGTAACAACTGCTTACAATTTTTTGTTGCTGCCATTTCGCTAGTCCTAAAACTATACATTTAAAACATTACCTTGTTAAAAAGAGAGCAGAAGGAGTTAATAAGATGGCCAGGTTTAAGTGTTTAATAGAGGAAACTATATATATTTAAAAATTTATTGTTCAGTCAAGAGAATACAGATTAAGACAGCTCCAAGCTCCCCCCACCCACCCAAGAAAAAAAAGAGGAAAAAAATTAAATATGTCATTTACTTAGGTTTTTTGGAATTCAAAATTGTTAACTGCTGACATTAATGGTGTGCTATGACCTAGTTATACAAGACAAAGATGGATTCCAAGTCATAAGGAAAAATCCAGATCTTTTTAAAAAGTCTTCTTCATTCTTCCAATTGTGAGTCCTTTAGCCTGTTGACAAATGTTAAACACAACACTGAGGCGTCCTGAACTGGATGGTGGAGTCAAAGGAAAAGCATTCCCCATTTGCAACAAAGGAAAAACCCACTTGGCCATTTAATTCCATTGCAGAAAAATGGCTCCCCTCATCTGTTGGCCTCTCCTTGGTGTCTGATGAACGATGTTTTGAGATCAGCGTCTAATAACTCAAGCCCTATAGAAGCCGCGCGCTGATTGGCTGCCGCGCCCTGCCGCCCTGCTCCAGCCAATTACCTACCCACGGCCAAATTACAAACCCCGAAAAGAGCCCCAATATGAAATACACCACCACGAAGCCCCAGAAAGGCGGCTCCTTCGCCTCGGCCGCCCGAGAGGACAGGCAGAGGGGGCTGCAAATGCGTCCTCGCGAAGCCCGGGAGCCTCGGAGTTGAACTCACAAAATGGAAGCCGCGCGCTGATTGGGCGCCGCCACTCCCGGACCTTTAATAAAGAAAGGGGAAGGAAAAGATAAATGCAAAAAAGGGGGACTCTCTCCTCCGTTGGTGGCTGGAGGAAGAAGGGGGGGGGTGGAGAGAGAAGCATGTGTTTAGGACAATTACAGGGCGCTCCTCTCCAAAAATAAAAACAGAGCAAAAAGCTTCTATCACCCAGGTCCAGGCGAGGGCTACATCCTCCCAGGAATGTGAATGCTAATTTGGTTAAAATCCTGGTTTCCCCTCCCTAGCTCAGCACCACGGGGGAGGGGGTCTCGGGGCAGAAGGAGGAAGCCGGAGCGAAGATACCTCGATTGCAACTCGTCTCGAGTCGTCTTGCCTCCCCCC
>NW_024412422.1:12967839-12980531 GCF_014898765.1 Herpailurus yagouaroundi
CAGCGCGCGAGCCGGGCCGAGCGAGCGAGCGCCACGCCGGGCGGCCGGGAGGCAGGACGGGCACCATGGGCCGGAGCCCGTGTCCTCCGGACGCCCCGGGCCCCGCCAGCACGCACCGGGGGCCCCCGGGAGCCCCTCGCTGCCGCCCCGAGACGGTGGCCGAGCGGGCGGGCGCCTAATTCTCCCGGAAGGGTTATTCTCTCGCTCTATTCTTATTTTGGGGGGAGCCAGCGAGACAGCTCCTTTTGGGGCGCGCTGGTAAGGTGGGAGGGGGTGGGGGCTGGACGATTTGATTCTTTCGCGTGTGTGTAGAAGCGGCCGCCGCCGCCGCCGCCGCCGCCGCGGCGGAGACGACAACAACTTGCTCGTTTTCAGGTTGGGTTAACGGCATGGAGAACAGTCACCCCCCCCACCACCACCACCAGCAGCCCCCGCCGCAGCCCGGCCCTTCGGGCGAGAGGAGGAACCACCATTGGAGAAGTTACAAGTTGATGATTGACCCGGCTCTGAAAAAGGGGCATCATAAACTGTACCGCTACGATGGGCAGCATTTCAGCCTGGCGGTGAGTAGCCGGCGCGCCTCCCCGCCGCCCCCACCCACCACCAGCCGTGCCCGGGGCGGAGGGAAAGGGGTCCGAGCTGCCCAGGGACCCCCCCTTCCGACCACCGGGCCAACTGTCAGCCGGGTCCCCAGTCCTGGAGTTTGACAAGTGCTTGGAGAAGGGGGGGGGGTGCGTCTGCCTCTGCCCCTGGGGAGTGGGACCAGCCCTCCCATTCCGCCCCGCCCCCCCCATTCCTCCCCACAGATGTCCAGCAACCGCCCGGTGGAAATTGTCGAAGATCCCCGGGTCGTTGGGATCTGGACCAAAAACAAGGAGCTGGAGCTGTCGGTGCCCAAATTCAAGGTAGGACCCCGCCCCCCGCCCCCGCCGCCCGACCCCACTGTCTCTCCCCGCCTCCCCAGTCCCGGAGTTCGAAAATAACGCCAGTTCTGCCGGAGCCTAGCCTGGTTCTGAGTTCCCGCCGTCCATGGCCAGGGAAGTTTTGGCGGGGAGGGGGAGATGGCAGCGAGAGGGGTGTCCTCTCTCAGCTACTGTAAACAGAATAACATTCAGTGAAACTGTAATCAAGGATCTGATACAGTGTCCTGCCGGCCCAGCTGGGGGCTCCTGGTCCCCACCTGGCTCCTGCTAGCCCCCGAAGCTTGGCCTAGGGACCCACGCCCCTTCTCAGTCTTGTGGCTTAAGAGGGGACAACTTCATAGACCAAGGGTTCGCCCCTGACCCGGCTGCAGGGAGAGGAGGCCAGAATGGGGGGTGGGGAAAGAGAAACTGTTTCTTTTTCCCCTTTCCTTTCGAACCCAGAGGACTTCCACGTTCCAAACGATTTAATCCTCCGCTTCCCGGGCCCGCCCGCGTGCATTTTTTTTTTCAAAAAAAAAAAAATATTTTTTAACCTTCATTGTTTTCATCGGGCACGCGAGTGGGGAATGTTGTGTTTCCCTTCGGTTTCAATGTTCTCCAAACTCCCTTCCCCCTCGTCCCTGCCAGATCGATGAGTTCTACGTGGGCCCGGTGCCTCCGAAGCAGGTGACATTTGCCAAGCTGAATGATAACATCCGAGAAAACTTCCTGAGGGACATGTGCAAGAAGTATGGGGAGGTGGAGGAGGTGGAGATTTTGTACAACCCTAAGACCAAGAAGCACTTGGGCATTGCCAAGGTGGTCTTTGCCACGGTCAGGGGAGCCAAAGAAGCGGTTCAGCACCTGCATAGCACTTCGGTCATGGGCAATATCATCCACGTGGAGCTGGACACTAAAGGTGAGTGGAGACCCACTTGGGACAAACTGCGATGGAGGGGCAGTGAGACCTGTCACTACGACTCCTTTCCCTCCCAGAGCCCCTCTTGCAGTGTTAGGGACCCCCCAACACCCCCGGGTTTTTTTTGGGCCCCGCCGCCCCGAGGATAGAGTCCCATGGAGCTAAATGTGTTGTGTGTTGCTAGGAGACAGGCTATAATTTACCAAATGTGCTGTCCTTGGCTACTGCATGTACCCCTAGGGACCACCCAGAGGCTTCCCCACCACTGACACCCCTGCGGGCCCCTCCTGGAGCCCTAGTGGCCTGGGTTTAGGCAGTCTCCAGTGATGCCATCTGTGTTAGGGGAAGAGGCAGGGTTTGTTTATTTGTGGGAGCTGAGAGGGAGCCACTAGAATGCCTTTAAATACATATAGAGTAGGTCCTTCAACTAAAAAGGGAATCCTCCAAGGATCCAGGGTCCCCCCCTCCCCCATGCTGCCCCTTCCTTCTGGAGTGGGAACCAATCTGGGCTCAGAGTGTGGTTTCATTGATAATGTTCTGATAGAGCTGGGCGGGCTGCTGTGGGTGCTCAAGGGTTGACACTGTGCCTTCCCTCCTCTCTCTTAAAGAGACAGCAGCACCTCCCATGCGCCGGGAATCCCGCTATGTGCTCACTCTGAGCTCACTGCTGGCAGAGTGGGGCTGGGGAAGTCACCCTTCCTTCCTTACATTCCTGGGAGGCTTCTTCTCGACTGGATGGAGGGGCTTGCAAGACTCTAGGGCATCCCCCAAAGTTTGCCTGTGGCCTCTCTAGGGAAGTTCCCACCCATATGAAAGAAGGTGCTGGGTGCCCCAGGACCAACCTGCCCTGTGACTGGGCAGGCACTGTTGGGTCCGGTGCTTCTTGAGGTTTTCTGGGAGACACTGTCTGGGAAAGCTTAGGTGGCCAGCTTCCAGGAGTTTTGTGAGCATGGTGTTTAGAGGCAAATGGCACACCAAACCCAAACAGGAAAATCTAAACCTTTCTTGTGCTTTCAACGATGAATACATATTGACTAGGTCTCTAAGACCTTGCTGGGGGCTGTGGAGGGATGCTGGAACTGGGTGGGCACCGTTATCCCACAAACTCTTGCCAAGCCCATATCTAGTTCTGAGTTTCCTCAGGGCACAAGCCTGGGTTCCTGTCTCTGTCAGGGGAGTACAGACCCTTCAAACTCTACACATCCCTTGTGTGGCTGCAGTCTCATTTCTCCCTGAGAACTGAATGTGGAAACTTCTTCCCTGTCACATGCCCATTTTAAGGAGCAGCCAGCTCTTCCCAAAATTTCATTTCTGAAAAAAAGGAAGAAAAAAAAAAAAAGTGAGAGGCCCTCAGAGACTGCCAACTAACTTTGTATTTCAAGAAAGAGACCAGCAAAGTGTAAAGTGTAGCTCAAGGAATGTGCCTCCTTTGCATATGTAAGCAGCTGCCTCAGAGGGCTCTATAAATATCAATAATCTGGGGCCCCAGGGTCTATAGAGGCCTCTCTCTGCTGATGGGGGAGGGTTACCAGACAGGGCCCAGTGGGACCAGCCCGGCAGAGCTGGGGAGGCCTGGTCAGCCAGGTCAGCGGAGGAGGCCCATGGAGTTCACAGTAACGTGGTACTAGACTGTGTTTTACAAACTCTGCTGGTCACCTGGCCTCAGATAGTTAACAATAAAGTGAACTGTCACCTCTGTGTCACTGGGTCTCTCCACCTGCTACAGGCTCTGGCTGTTAAGTGGGAAAACCTGACTTTTTTCAGGTGCTATGGCTCAAGTGACAGGGAGAGGCTCTGTGTTGGGGGTGGTGTTTCTGTTTTGGGGGGAGTCCTGGCCCCACAGAGGATTAAATTCTGAATCTTAGGGTCAGAAAAATCATACAGGTGAGCAGCTTGGTTGAACAGATCGGACTCCTCAGTGAGGTACAGAGAGGTGGTTCCCCGGTCAGGGTCACAAAGCTTCTCAGGCTTGGGGGTCTCAGGCGCCAGGGGCCCATAAGCCAACCTGTGGGGTCTGCCCCATCCTGGAGCCTCCCTCAATCCTCCCTCCCTTGCCCTTCCCACAGGGGAAACCCGCATGCGGTTCTACGAACTGTTGGTCACGGGCCGATACACACCCCAGACCCTCCCAGTGGGTGAGCTGGATGCTGTCTCTCCGATCGTGAATGAGACCCTGCAGGTGGGTTTATTACCATTCAGTACCCTCCCCCCCACATACTCACACTCATCACCAGCTTCTGATGGGCCCTTCGCCCCCATTCACCATCTCTAGCGTTGGACGCCAGAGCCTAGGAGGCAGAGGAGCCTGGCCTTGTCCAGCCTGGGATTCCCACAGACCCACAGCCTACTTAGGGCTTCGTGTTAATGCTGAAACATTGCTGTGTCTGATGTCCTGGGCACTGCTCTAGCCCTGCCCCCAGAAAGCAGACCTCAGTGGTCCCCATTCCAGAGCGAGACTGACGTGACTCCTTACCCAACCACTGCCTCCTACCTAGGCCACCCTCACACAGGGAGATTCTCAATCCAACCCTTCCCTGGCATCAACTCACCTACCCTCAGGAGTAGCTTTTCCAGAACGCAGCCTTCACCGACTTGCTGGTCAGCTAGGTTATTCATTAGGCACTTTTACCTAACTAAGTGTCACATGACTTAACTCCTAAAACATTGGGAGACCAGAGGGAACAGGACCCTTGGCCACCCCCTCACTCCCCAAACTATAGTTCTCCCTGCTGGAAGATCCTTGACTTCTGACAGTCTGAGATGGGAAGGAAATCCCAGTTTAAATCAAGACGTCAGGATCTTCTCTTCTCTCTGCTTTAAGGATTAGAAAAAACCCTCAAGGTTCTTTGGGGATAGCTGGCTATTCTATGATTAGAGAAAAGTTAGGACAATCCAGAAGCTCCTCTTCGATCTCCTACCCCTCCCCCCCCCCTTCTTCCACCATGCTGCAGTTCTAGAGTGACCAGCTTGGCTCTGAGATCCCCAGAGTGTAGAGGGAAAACAGTCCCCATCCATTGCATGCAGCCCCCTCCAGCAACCTCACTTGTCTCTCCCTCTCTCTCTCTAGCTGTCAGATGCTCTGAAGCGCCTCAAGGATGGTAGTCTGTCTGCAGGCTGTGGCTCCGGCTCCTCCTCGGTCACCCCCAATAGTGGTGGGACACCCTTCTCGCAGGACACGGCGTACTCCAGCAGCCGCCTGGACACCCCCAACTCCTACGGACAGGGCACACCGCTCACGCCACGTCTGGGCACCCCCTTCTCGCAGGACTCCAGCTACTCCAGCCGCCAGCCCACACCCTCCTACCTCTTCAGCCAGGACCCCACGGTGACCTTCAAGGCCCGGCGCCACGAAAGCAAGTTCACAGATGCCTACAACCGCCGCCACGAGCATCATTATGTCCACAACTCCTGTGCGGTCACCGCAGTGGCCGGGGCCCCAGCTGCCTTCAGGGGCTCCGTGGACCTCCCGTTTGGGGCAGTCAGCAGCAGTGGGGGCAGCAGTGGCCCTCCATTCAAGGCCCAACCACAGGATTCGGCCACGTTCGCCCACACTCCACCGCCTGCCCAAGCAACCCCAGCTCCTGGAGTCACGTTCAAGTCGGCTTTCTCTCCGTATCAGACCCCTGTGCCCCCTTTCCCCCCACCCCCTGAGGAGCCCACCACCACAACCACCTTTGGGGCCCGTGAGAGTGGGGAATTCCGGAGAGCACCTGTGCCCCCACCCCTGCCACCCACCGAACCCCTGACCAAGGAGAAGCCAGGCACACCGCCCGGCCCACCGCCCCCTGATGCCAACAGCATGGAGCTGGGTGGCCGGCCGACCTTTGGCTGGAGCCCTGAGCCTTGTGACAGTCCAGGCACACCTACGCTGGAGTCCTCACCTGCGGGGCTGGAGAAGCCCCACGACAGCCTGGATTCACGCATAGAGATGCTGCTGAAGGAACAGCGCACCAAGCTGCCCTTCCTTCGAGAGCAGGACTCGGATACGGAGCTGCAGATGGAGGGCAGCCCCATCTCCTCCTCCTCCTCCCAGCTCTCCCCACTGGCCCCCTTTGGCACCAACTCCCAGCCAGGCTTTCGAGGCCCCACGCCACCCTCCTCACGCCCCTCCAGCACCGGCCTGGAGGATATCAGCCCCACGCCGCTACCCGACTCAGACGAGGATGATGAGCTTGACCTGGGCGTGGGGCCCCGCCCCCCTCCGGAGCCAGGCCCCCCGGACCCTTCTGGTCTTCTGGGCCAGACAACTGAGGTAGCCTTGGACCTGGCTGGAGACAGGACCCCAACCTCAGAGAAGATGGATGAGGTACCACCATGTCTGTCCACCTCTGTCTTGGATTGGTTTTGTCTATCTTGTGTCTCCCTTTCCTCCTTTGAAACGTTATCCCCTCAGGACAATTAGCTAAAACACAGAAGTAACAGGGTTAGGGCAGCTAAAATAACCGGTCAAATACAGAGAATAAAAAGCCAACGCAAAAAGCACCAGGGGCTGTGACTGAGCAGCTGCTTTGGCTCTGAGCAACCTAGCAGCCATAGAGAGAAGGGAAACATGACTTGGTTCTGTTGCTCTCCTGTTAGGTATGGGAAGTTAAGACTTTTCCTAGGGATCAATTCTGACTTGAGCTTCTTTGGTAGGAGTTTGCCGAGACCCCAGATAGTATGGACTATGGTAATGGTTCTGGATCCCCTTGTCTGTTGGGTCGCCTGAGGGTGACCAGGGCTGATCCTGACACTCATATTTGGGGGGAGGGATTAGCCAGAGCATTCTGCTAGGCTAGGCCAGATGGGAGCTCTGGAGCACTGCCTCCTAGAACCTGGTGCCCTCTGAAGAGAGGAAGCCATGGTGGGCAGGGAGGGCATTGAATTTTCCCTTAGCTTTTCCTCTGTTTCCAGGAGTCGGGACTTCAGGGTTAGCCTAGGGGGAAGGCCACAGCCAGAAACAGGCAAAACTGACCATTCTCCAGCCTCTCCTCAGCCATAGATCTTTATCTGGGGTCTTATTACCCAAATCTCCAGCCTCTGGGTTGGGGTGGGGGCTGCTGTGTGCTACAATCCCTTGGAGGGATGGATTAGGTCATCTTCCTTGGCTCTGCTCCTCCCCACTCCTGGTCCAGGCACCTGTCCTGGTCCTCCTGAAGACCTGTGTTGGAACCTGCGTGCCCAGCGGGCATGAGCAGCCAGGGACTTAGACAGAGCTCTGTGCCCTTGTGGGCAGCAGGAGGGAGGGTCCCCCCTTCCCAGGCCCTTTGATTAGGCAGGTTTGGCTGCCTCGGGGAGGAACAGAGAGGAACTTGGCCTGCCCTGGAGGGGACTGCAGGTGGCCGGGGCTCCAGAGGGCCTCCAGGCAGTTCTGGGGAAGTGGTTTCTGGTGCCAAGGGGTCCGGGCAGGAGGAGTTGACAGGTGTGCAGAGGTGGGGGGCTGGCAGCCCTGCCATCTTTTCTTCCCTTCCTCTCTGCTGCCTGGGCTTGGGGGATGTTTACCATGCTGACAGAATGGTCCGGGACTGGGAATCCCAGGGTAGACGGAGGGACTGGGCTCTCCCATCATGTCACTGTAGGGAAGCGGGAGACTGAAGCCGAAGAGAGATGGGGTCGGGATGCCCCTAGATCTTAGCGGTAGGAAGACCAAAGTACAGATAACCTCCAGGCTGGCCCTCGGGAGCCCCCTGCCGGCAGCCTGGAGAGCAGCACCCGGACTCCTCCAGACTGAACCTGGAGGGAGTCCCAGCTAGCTCAGGCTGAAGACCCCGGAGACAGAGCAGGGGCACCACTGAGGGAGATTCCCTTTCTTCACAGAAGCTGGTGGTTAAAAGTTCAGGCTCCAGTCCGTGAGCCTGGAAACCCAGCTCTGTCGCTTACTGGTTATGTGACCTTGGGTAAGGCACTTTCCTTCTCTGAGTCTCAGTTTCATCGCCTGTGAAATGGGACGGTGAAAGTACCTGCCTCACACGGTCTTCGGCTTAACTGAGGTGCCCGCAAGGGAAGCTCCCGGCACCGCGCGCGCGCGGGCTGGTGCTGAGCAGTGTGCGCTCGGCTAGTTCCCGCTGGTTCTCACCCCCACCCCCTGGCGCCAGAGGGGCGGAGGGAAGGGCAGGGCCGAGGGCTGGAGCGCAGGATCCCGGGTCTCCTTGTGATTGGCTGGCCGCGATGCCGGGTTAACCCTCTATGTGCTGCGCTCGCCCCGCTGGGCGCTGTCCGGGACTGATCTCCCGGGCGCTGTCCCGGAGTATTGGGCTGAGCCTGCCAGTCCCTCCTGCTGCATGTGCGTGCGGACCTTTAGAGACAGAGACAGAGACAGAGACAGAGAGAGAGAGAGAGAGAGAGAGAGAGAGTGTGTGTGTGTGTGTGTGTGTGTGTGTAGTGGGGGTCTAGCAAAATCCTGAGCTTCCTACTGCTGCTGAAAGTTTAGTATTCCTCTTCTCCCCGCGGGCGCTCCCCCCCATTTCCCTTTGAGGACTCCCTCACCTGAAGATCTGACCTCTGACCTTACAGCCTGTACAGACCGCGCCCCCTCAGCCTTCAACTGCATTCCCTGTCTGTGGCAGCCTACAAACGCTCTTGTCACCTTACCGAGATCTTCTAGGGCAGGGCCTGAGCCACCTTCTCACCTCTTGTCCGGACACAAAAGCCTGGGGGTGACGTAACTCTCCTCTCCCCACCCCTGCTCTGCCTTCTCACTCCAACCCTACCAGGTACACCCCAATGCCTCCTTCCAGTTCCAGGCCTGTGTCCCAATGTAAAGGGGCCCTTGCCCATTTCGGAGCTGGGGTCATCCTTGGCTTCCCCACTGTTTGCCTGGTACAGTGAGTGTTCCTGGATTCCATTCGGCAGGCATCCTGAGCTTGAGTCCCAGCCTTATTTCTGACCGGCTGTGCCTCCTGGGCTTGTGGCTTTTGGCTCTGTTTCCTCACTTGTCAGAAGGGATTGGAGTAGAGCCCCACCTTGCAAGGCTACAGTGCTGATGTGAAACAAGGTGTTGTGCAGTCTCAAGACCAGATGAAAGATTAACTAAGGAAAATAAAAAGACATACCTCCTATTTATTTATGCAGCCTTAAAACTGCTAACTCTCCTTGCTCAAATGTCGCCCTTGCCACCAGGCCCTCTTTGCAGCAGTGAAGACAGCAGGCTGACTGGGAGCCTAACTGGTTTGAATCCTGACTCCATCTCTTATTGGCTCTGTGGCCTTGGGCAAGTTACTTAAGCTTTCTGTGCTCCAATTTCCTTGGTAAAAGAATGGCCTTAGAAAGATACCGAGCACGAGCACGAGCACGTAGGAAGCACTATAGAAGTGTTAATTATTAGTATTCTCCAATTACAAATTGAAATAGAATCTCTCAAGCTGACATGGAATCTGTTTCCCTCTTTACACCCTGTCCCCCTCCCCAGCTTTCTTTTCCTCTAAGGTGGGCTCTATATTTCTCCTCTTCATCCTGGTTTTCCTGTGTCTCTTCCCTCTAGAAACTTAGCTCCACAAGAGCAAGAATTGTGTCTGTCTTGTTCAATGCTGTGTCCCCAGCACCTAGGACAGTGCCTGGCACACAGCAGGTGCTAAGCAAGTGTTTACTGAATGAATGAATGAATGAATGAATGAATGAATCCTCCTAAACCAACTGGCAGGTATTAAGATGCCCATAATGCAAATGGGGAAACTGAGGCTTAGCAAGGTTAAGTGACTCCCCAAAGCCACATGGTCCCAAAGCCACATGGTCCAGAAGGGAGGGGACTAGGACCCAAACTGCAGAATCCGTTTTGCTCATTAGTCTTGCAAAAGGCTTCTCGAGGTTTCTGGTGTTTGGAAGGGGCTCTAGGAGCCAGCTTGGCCTCCCAGGCACAGCCTCACCGCTCTCCCCGGCTCTCCCCACAGGGCCAGCAGTCCTCGGGCGAGGACATGGAAATCTCGGACGATGAGATGCCCTCAGCCCCCATCACCAGCGCCGACTGCCCCAAACCCATGGTGGTGACCCCAGGGGCGGCAGCTGTGGCAGCCCCCTCTGTGCTGGCTCCGACGCTGCCGCTGCCCCCACCCCCCGGCTTCCCGCCGCTGCCCCCACCCCCGCCGCCGCCCCCACCACAGCCAGGCTTCCCCATGCCCCCGCCTCTGCCGCCTCCCCCGCCCCCCCCACCCCCCGCCCACCCAGCTGTGACGGTGCCCCCCCCACCCCTGCCAGCGCCCCCCCCTGGTGTCCCACCCCCACCCATCCTACCACCGCTGCCGCCCTTCCCTCCAGGGCTGTTTCCCGTGATGCAGGTGGACATGAGCCACGTGCTGGGTGGCCAGTGGGGCGGCATGCCCATGTCCTTCCAGATGCAAACGCAGATGCTGAGCCGTCTGATGACTGGCCAGGGCGCCTGCCCCTACCCGCCCTTCATGGCCGCTGCTGCCGCGGCCGCCTCAGCCGGGCTGCAGTTTGTCAACCTGCCGCCCTACCGGGGCCCGTTCTCCCTGAGCAACAGCGGACCGGGCCGCGGGCAGCCCTGGCCACCACTACCCAAGTTTGACCCATCAGTGCCGCCACCAGGCTACGTGCCACGCCAGGAGGACCCACACAAGGCCACTGTGGATGGCGTCCTGCTGGTGGTGCTCAAAGAGCTGAAGGCCATCATGAAGCGTGACCTGAACCGCAAGATGGTGGAGGTGGTGGCTTTCCGCGCCTTTGACGAGTGGTGGGACAAGAAGGAGCGGATGGCCAAGGTAGGCAACAAGTGCGGGGTGCCCCCGGGCGGTCGACAGGCACGCTGTCCTCCCCCGAGGGACACTGATCCCCGTAACCCCCAAGTAGGAAAGCGTGAGTGTTACCTTCTAAAGCTTGTGTGTCCATGACACGGATGTGTCCTTGCCGCATGTAGCCTGCTCTGCAGGCGAGGAGGTTGAAGTTCAGTGAGACGGAGTTGGGCGCTGGGAATGTCCGGCGGGCACGAAGCCCAGCCGACTTGGTGGGAAGGAAGTGCCAGTTACTGTGTGGCTGTCACTGTTGAGGGAAGGCGGGCTGCTTAGGGAGGGCCACCCACTGGGGAGGTGGGGGTCCACCGGCAGCACCGTAACCATGGTGACAGTCCCCTCCTCTCTCATACCCCAGGCCTCTCTGACCCCAGTGAAGTCAGGTGAGCACAAGGATGAGGACAGGCCAAAGCCCAAGGACCGCATCGCCTCGTGCCTGCTGGAGTCGTGGGGCAAGGGCGAGGGCCTGGGCTATGAGGGCCTCGGCCTGGGCATCGGGCTGCGCGGGGCCATCCGCCTGCCCTCCTTCAAGGTCAAGAGGAAGGAGCCGCCGGACACAGCCTCTTCTGGTGACCAGAAGCGCCTGCGGCCCTCAACCTCTGTGGACGAGGAAGATGAAGGTATGTGTGCCCCCTCACGTGGCGCTGGGCTCTCCTGTGTTTCCCCAGCCCAGTTCGGACACCCCTCTCTCCCCTCAGAGTCAGAGCGAGAACGGGACCGGGATATGGCGGACGCCCCTTGTGAGCTTGCCAAGCGGGACCCCAAGGGCGTGGGCGTGCGGCGCCGGCCAGCCCGGCCGCTGGAGCTGGACAGTGGCGGGGAGGAGGATGAGAAGGAGTCACTGTCGGTGTCCTCATCGTCATCGGCGTCCTCATCCTCGGGCTCCTCCACGACCTCACCCTCATCCTCGGCCTCTGACAAGGAGGAGCGGGAAAGCACTGAGGAGGAAGAGGAGGGGGAGGAGGAGGAGGAGGAGGAGGAGGAAGAGGAGGAAGAGGAGGAGGAGGAGGAAGGCCCCAGGAGCCAGGTCTCCTCCTCCTCGACCTCATCCACATCAGATAAGGTACCTTCGGGTTGGGGAGGCCTGGGGTGCTGGGCCAGGTGAGGGGGGCCCTTCTGCTCAGCCTGACCTCCCCTCTCCCTCCTCCTCCCCCAGGATGATGACGCTGAAGACAGTGATGAGCAGGAGGAGTCTGAGAATGAGGACGAGGACATAGCCCTGTCAGAGGCGAGTGAGAAGGAAGAAGGGGACTCGGACGGAGGTGAGCGGTGTGGGCCGAGGCACCTGGTCTGCCCCAGGGCCCCCGTGCAGAGACCAGAGCCCGAGCAACTTTCAGCAGTACTTTTGGGGCAAGATTTCTTGTCTTTGAAACGTGAGCTCATTAAAACATGCACAGTACTCGCCCTACGATTCCATTTGTACGCAATGTCCAAAACAGGTCCCTCCACAGAGACAGAAAGTAAGCTAGTGGTTGCTTGGGTCTGGGGATGGGAGGCTGGAGGGGCGATAGCTAAAGGTGTTGGGTCTCTTCTTGAGCTCATGAGAGTGTTTTGGAACTAGAGATAGTTGTAATGTACTAAATACCACTGACTTATTCACTTTAAAATGGTTCGTTTTATGCTACGCGGATTTCACCTCTGTTTTCTTTTTTTTTTATTTATTTATTTTTAATGTTTATTTATTTAAAAAAAATTTTTTTTTCAACGTTTATTTATTTTTGGGACAGAGAGAGACAGAGCATGAACGGGGAAGGGGCAGAGAGAGAGGGAGACACAGAATAAGAAACAGGCTCCAGGCTCTGAGCCATCAGCCCAGAGCCTGACGCGGGGCTCGAACTCACGGACCGCGAGATCGTGACCTGGCTGAAGTCGGACGCTTAACCGACTGCGCCACCCAGGCGCCCCAATGTTTATTTATTTTTGAGACAGAGACAGAGCATGAACGGGGGAGGGTCAGAGAGAGAGGGAGACACAGAATCCGAAGCAGGCTCCAGGCTCTGAGCTGTCAGCACAGAGCCTGACGCGGGGCTCGAACTCACGGACCGAGAGATCGTGACCTGAGCCGAAGTCGGACGTTTAACCGACCAAGCCACCCAGGCGCCTCACCTCCGTTTTTTTTTAAATGCTGACTAGTTAACACGCAGGCGCCCC
>NW_024412422.1:12980631-12988139 GCF_014898765.1 Herpailurus yagouaroundi
CGCCGAGATATCAGGTCCGCGTTCAGCCTGGGCGCCATCAGTCTGAGATGTTTGGGGAAGCATCTAGCCGGAGCGCATAGCAGACGCTGAAGGGCTCATGCCTGTGTCCCCTGTGTCCCCTGCCCAGAGGAGACGGTGAGCATCGCCACGTCCAAGGCGGGAGCTGGGTCCTCCAGCGAGAGTTCTGAGTCTTCTGAGTTCGAATCAAGCTCCGAGTCCTCGTCGTCATCCTCAGAGGATGAAGAGGAGCTGGTTGCAAGGGAGGAGGAGGAGGAAGAGGAGGAGGAGGAGGAGCAGGAGGAGGAGACCGCAGCAGCAGACGAGAGTATGGCTCCTGCTGCTCCCGATGAGGACTTTGAGGAGGATGTGGCCACGGGGGCACCTGTGACAGAGTCCTCGGTCATGGAAGGGGAGGTGGACACCGAGGCTGAGGACGGAGCTCCCGAGGAGCGGACTTCCGTGCTGGAAGAGCCCCCCTTGCCTGTGTGTGTCGAAGAGCTGGCAGGCTGCAAGGAGCCCTCGGAGGAGCCGTGCCTGAAGCAAGAAGGGGCCAGGTTGCTGTCTCCAGAGCCCCCTGCTGGAGAGACGGAGGCCCGGCCCCCGCCTTCCCCGGAACCTGCCCCAGGTAACACCTGCAGCCCGCAGCCCGTTCCCCCACCCCCCACCTTCTCCCCTCCCCCCCCCCCCA
The DNA here is from genome assembly GCF_014898765.1 of Herpailurus yagouaroundi. Taxonomy (NCBI): domain Eukaryota; kingdom Metazoa; phylum Chordata; class Mammalia; order Carnivora; family Felidae; genus Herpailurus; species Herpailurus yagouaroundi. The sequence continues at coordinate 12,981,320 of NW_024412422.1, forward strand.
CCCCGGTTGAGGTGGTGGGGATGGAAGCAGGATGTCCTCACCGGCAGAATGAGCCCAGGCTCCTTTGGGTAATTCATGTAACCTTCCCAAGCTTCAGTTTCCCCATCTGTAATGTGGGATCAGTGGTATGTCCCCCATGAGGTCGTGCGGGAGGGCAGAGTGAGATGACATAATGTGCCAGCACGGAGCCTGGCACCCAGCCGGAACTTCAGATAGCTGCCTGAGAGAACTGCTCCTGTCACCGTTCCTCAGTGCCACATTTCCCCACCGTTTGCTCCTTGGACCATTAGTCCTGTGAGACGCACTCAGAAAGGTGTGGCAGGGGTGGGGAGCAGGTGTATATGGTCATTTTAGTGACAGGCAGGTGGGGGAGGCCTGGGGTGTTGGGCCAGGTGAGAAGGGCCATGGACACAGCATTCTCTGCCACCTTGATGGAGCCACACAAAGCATATTAAAGGCTGTAACATACTGTCCAGTGGAACTTTCTGCAGTGATAGAAACGTTCTTTATCTGCTCTCTCCAATATCATAGCCATTAAATACAATGTTGCTAAGAGCACTTGAAATGTGGCAAGTGCCTCCTGCCGAGCTGAATTTGTAATGTTATTTAATTAACTTAAACTTATGTAGCCACTGTGTGGTCAGTTCCATCCTCCAACACATCCTTCGGGAAAGAAACCTATTATACTTTGTTTAATTCTGTATTGTTTGGCTACAGAACCTCAGGTCTTTGAATATTGCCATAGGTATGTATTAAGCCTATGTTGTGTCCCCAGTACTGTTTTAGGCACTGACAATACAACAGTGGCCAAACAGACAAAAGTATCTGCCTTCATGGAGCTTACATTCGAAGACAGGGTGATAAATGACAGTAGATAAGCTAGAAAATACATTATATGATGATGGAGATAAATGCTGGGAGAAAGGCACTGACAAGTCCTGCAGAAAAGGGACTTGTTGAATTTTATTCAATAGCAGAGCCCATTTTCTGGATCCATGGGACGTTCCCTGTTCATAAGAACACCATTCTAAGGACGTAATGCCAAAGGCTAAGAACCATATCTCCTACATCTTTAGCTTATCAAGCACCCACTGTGTGCCAGACATTGGACTGGGCACTAAGAAGCCTTGAGTGGTTTAGTTGTGGGGGGACGGTCCCCACACTCACAGAATGCCAGGGGGCCCAGAGGGGTGTGAGGTCGGGTATCAAGCACAGAGTAGGGCAGCATAAATAGGGCACCACGAGATGTTTGACTCCAGTAATAACGGTCTGGTTTCTGCCCACCTCTCTGCAGAGGATGACCTGGAAGTGGCGCCCGAGTCCCCTACGCTGCTCTCCTTACCACTGCAGCCGCCATTGCCACCCCCTCGACCACCCCGGCCACCTAGCCCACCGCCAGAGCCCGAGACCCCAGAGCCCCCACACCCACCCGTCTCTCTGGAGCCGCCTCCCGAGGAGCAGCCCCCACGTACTCCGGGTCTCTGTGGCAGCCTGGCCAAGTCACAGAGCACAGAGACGGTGCCGGCCACGCCAAGCGGGGAGCCCCCGCTGTCAGGGGGTAGCAGTGGCCTGTCACTGAGCTCCCCGCAGGTGCCCGGCAGCCCCTTCTCCTACCCATCCCAGTCCCCCAGCTTGAGCAGTGGGGGCCTCCCGAGGACACCTGGTCGAGACTTCACCTTCACGCCCACCTTCCCTGAGCCCGGCGGACCTCTGCTCCTGCCTGTCTGTCCCCTCCCAGCTGGCCGGCGCGATGAGCGGTCTGGCCCCCTGACCTCCCCGGTGCTCCTGGAGACGGGTCTGCCTCTCCCCCTGCCCTTGCCCTTGCCCCTGCCCCTGGCATTGCCCGTCCCTGTCCTGCGGGCCCAGACGCGGGCCCCCACCCAGCTGCCGCCCCTGCTGCCTGCGCCCCTGGCCCCCTGCCCACCCCCTATCAAGAGGAAGCCGGGCAGGCCCCGGCGATCCCCGCCGGCTGTGCTCTCCTTGGATGGGCCCTTGGTCCGGCCACCAGGGGGGGCCACCCTCGGCAGAGACCTCCTGCTCCTGCCAGGCCAGCCACAGACCCCTGTCTTCCCCAGCACCCATGACCCCCGGGCCGTGACCCTGGACTTCCGGAACGCGGGGATCCCGGCCCCCCCTCCCCCTCTGCCCCCCCAGCCTCCTCCGCCCCCACCTCCACCCCCTGTTGAGCCTACCAAGCTGCCCTTTAAGGAGCTAGAGAACCAGTGGCCCTCCGAGGCCATCCCTCCAGGCCCCCGTGGACGCGATGAGGTCACCGAGGAGTTCATGGACCTGGCTAAGGTTCGGGGGCCCTGGCGCCGGCCGCCTAAAAAACGCCACGAGGACCTGGTGGCCTCAGCCTCGCCCGAGCTCTCACCACCGCAGCCCCTCTTCCGGCCCCGGTCGGAGTTTGAGGAGATGACCATCCTGTACGACATCTGGAACGGTGGCATCGACGAGGAGGACATCCGCTTCCTGTGTGTCACTTACGAGCGGCTGCTACAGCAGGACAATGGCATGGACTGGCTCAACGACACACTCTGGGTCTACCATCCCTATATCCTAGACGACGTGGTGGGGTCCTTGCCCGCCTCTCTGGGCCCTGTCTCCCACGACACCCACGAAGGCAGTCGCCCGACTCCCCACCACCTACTGAGTGGCGTCTGCTGGCACCGTGCCAGGCTCCACGTGGAGTCATCACTGGCACTTTTAAAACACCTTTTCTGTGCCAGGCCCGTCTCACCCCCAGAGTTAGCGGGTCTCAGGGCCAAACGTAGCGGCGTGATCGCACAACATCAGAGTAGCAGAGGCTGACGGATGGCCAACTCCTCCTGGCCCCCCGTCCCCCATCACCTAATTTGATCTTCCCAACAGGTCAGTGAGGTGGGAGCTATTCTTCCCATTTCACTTATATGGAAACCAAGGCTCAGAGAGGTTAAGCGACCTGCCCAAAGTCACACAGCTATGACGTAGCAGAGTTGGGATTTGAACCCAGGCAAATCTGGTTCCAGAGTCTGGGCTCTTAACCATGATGCTAATCCTGATAGTTGTGTTACCAGCACAGACAGAACTATCAAGTTGGAGCTGTCTTTATACCCCTTATACCAAACTAGTTTACTGAGCACTTCCTCTGTTCCAGGAAGTCTGCTAAGCACCTGAACGTGTGTAATCATTCAGAGAAGCCTTGTTATTGCCCCAGTGCGCAGGTGGGAAACTGAGGCAGGAAGCAGATAAGAAATACACCCAGGACCGTGCAGTCAGGTACCCCTGACAAGAGTTCTGACCCTCAGTGGAGGTGGTGTAGGTGTGGGGGGTGGAACCTCCTGGAAATTAGCCTGAGGGTAGAGAGGCCAGGCCCAGTGGGGCTGTCTCTGGAAGGACTGGGAGGGGCTTTTCAAGAATGTCCATGTGGCCCTTGACCCACACCCACCCACCAGCCTCTCTTCAGCTAAGAAAAAGAAACGGGACGATGGCATCCGTGAGCACGTGACGGGCTGTGCCCGCAGCGAGGGTTTCTACACCATCGACAAGAAGGACAAGCTCAGATACCTCAACAGCAGCCGCGCCAGCACCGATGAGCCCCCGACAGACACCCAGGTACTGCCCTCAGGTGCCTGGACACTGGAGCCTCCCAGGCTGCCATGGGTGGGGACCTTCTGGAGGGGGGCGTACCAGGCAGCATGAGGGGTTGTGGGGTCAGAGGGGCTGGCACAGGGGGCGTTAGGCGTTAATTCACCCGGGTACCCTGGTTGGAAAGGTGAGGAGGCTGGGAAGTGGGAGCCTCTGAGATTTTCATCAGGGATGTGAGCAGAGTGGAGTTGTGTTTCCAGAAGTTTCCTTCTCTCCTCTTTAAATTCAGCAAATGTCTCCTGAGTGCCTGCTGTGTTCCAGGCACTGTTCTGGGTCTACAGCAGTGAACAAAACAAAATCCTTTCCCTCACAGAACTTCCATTTTAGCAGGGAGGTGGGAAATGATCAAGCGAACAAATAAACATAGAATTCCAGGTGGGGAAAACAGGAGAGGAGGTTAGGGACTGGGGAGTCAGAGGGGTCACAGAAGGTGACAGTTGAGCCAGACCTGAATGAAGTAAAGAAATGAGCCACGTGAATAACTGGGAGAGACCACAGAGAAGTAGAAAAAGGCTTCAATAAAAAGTTAAAACAGGAGGGGAGCCTGGCTGGCTCAAGTCAGTAGAGCGTGCAGTTCTTGATCTCAGGGTTTTGAGTTCAAGCCCCATGTTAGGTGTAGAGCCTACTTTATTAAAAAAATAATAATAAATAAAGGTTAGGGGCCTGGATGGCTCACTCAGTCGGTTAGGCGTCCGACTTCGGCTCAGGTCATGATCTCATGGCTCGTGGGTTTGAGTCCCGCATCAGGCTCTGTGTTGATAGCTCGGAGCCTGGAGCCTGCTTCGGATTCTGGGTCTCCCTCTTTCTCTGCCCCTCCCCTGCTCATGCTGTCTGTCTGTCTGTCTCTCTCAAAAATAAATAAACATTAAAAAAAAAAAAAACCACGTTCTTTTAAAGTTAAAACAGGAGGGGGGATGGGGTGCCTGCATGGCTTAGTTGAACATCTGACTCTTGGTCTCAGCTCAGGTCTTGATCTCCAGGTCATGAGTTCATGCCCTGCATTGGGCTCCACGCTGGGCATGAAGCCTACTTCAAAACAAAACAAGACAGGAGAGGGGGTCACTAAGTCTGGAAGTCATGCTTTTCAAGAATGACTTGAAGTCATGCACAGAGTGAACAGGATGTGCAAAGGCCCTGAGGCGGGGCGCCCCCCCCCCCGGATCTCAGCGGTGTGAGAAAGGAAAGGAAAGACTAGCTGAGACCAGAGACAGAACAACAAGTCCTCAGGGCCCTGGAGGCTGTGGTGATGAGGTGAGATTTGTATTCTGTGTGTGACAGCCACATGAGGGCTTCCAGAGAGAGGGTGAGGGTGACGTGGCTCGGCCCACGATTTTCAAAGCTTACGCTGGCTGCTGTGTGGAGAGTTGACCCCAAGGGTCCACAGGGGAGACCGTGCACAGCTGCTACATTTCCCAGTCCAGTCATTTGGGTAGGTTCAACTTGATTTGCTGTGAGAAAAAAGTGGATGTTTTTGAAAGAATAGCAGGAACAGTGGGATATCGGGAAGCCAAAAGGACAGCACTGGGGGCTGGATTGGCTGGAGGAGACCAAGGACCTGGCTGGGATGCAGCTGGGCCTGGCTTGGGGGACTAGGGAGCTGGATGCCAAGCTCTGAGGTGGGAAGCTTGCGTTTTGGGGTTTGTGGAACATCCAGGGAGTGAGGTCTTTTAGGCAGTTCGATTTACGGGTGCAGTAGAGAACTTGGGGCAGGGGAGAGACTTCCAGTCATCGGGATGGAAATGTTCATGGGAGGTCACGGCAAGGAAGCGCTCACCCAGGGAGAGGGCGTGAGGGCAGGAGGGCAGAGGACGAGGGCGGCCGAGGGAAGGAAGAGAAGGAAGGGTGCCAAGGAAAGAGCCATGATCTCGAAAGCCTGGGGAGGTCGGAGGGCCCGTGGTGAGAGCCACGGGGGACAGGGTGGAGGGACACGCACCATCTTGCCTCCCGGAAGTGGAGTTCTTTCCAAGTCTTCTAGCTGGGACAGGAGAGACGGCAAGTGTGAAGGGCAAGTTGTGTTGTTCTCTGACCGGAGGCCGTCGAGGACGTTCACATTCTGGCAGGAAGGGCCAGGGAAGAGGAGAGGGGACACGTAGGGATGGGACAGGCATGGCCAAGCCCAGAGCAAGGAGGCTGAGAAGGTGGGACGACAGGAACCCGGGGCTTAGGGTGTGACAGGGACCCCGGTCCCGGTGCCACGGTGAGCAGGGCGGTCCCACCCCTCCTGATCCGTCCCCCCGTCCCCCTCACAGGGCATGAGCATCCCGGCACAGCCACACGCCTCCACTCGGGCCGGCTCGGAGCGGCGTTCTGAACAGCGCCGCCTCCTGTCCTCCTTCACTGGCAGCTGTGACAGTGACCTGCTCAAGTTCAACCAGCTCAAGGTGAGGCCGGGCCCCGCCCAGGGCCCCCGGGTGGCAGCGGGGCTGAGGCCAGGCCTTTCACCTCTCAGCTCCTTCCCTCCCCCAGTTCCGGAAGAAGAAGCTCAAATTCTGCAAGAGCCACATTCACGACTGGGGCCTGTTCGCCATGGAGCCCATCGCGGCTGACGAGATGGTCATTGAGTACGTGGGCCAGAACATCCGCCAGGTAGGCACCGCCCGGCAGGCTGGGAGCAGGGGTGGGAGCGGGCCGGGCCAGCCCCGACTGAGGCCTGCTCCCGGCCAGGTGATCGCGGACATGCGGGAAAAGCGTTATGAGGACGAGGGCATTGGCAGCAGCTACATGTTCCGGGTGGACCACGACACCATCATCGACGCCACCAAGTGCGGCAACTTCGCGCGCTTCATCAACCACAGCTGCAACGTGAGTGCCTGTCCGGAGGCCGCTGCTGCCCCTGCCTCTGTGCCCGAAGGACCCAGAAGCTTCTGGCACGGAATCGGCACGGCCTCCGTCCCAAGCTCTGGTTGCCCGAGGGTGATGGAGGCAGGGTCGGGGGGGGCGTGCGGAGGCCTCGTTCGTACACCGCGTTTTGCTCCCCTGAGCTTCAGTTTTCCCTTCTGCAAAACGGCATGACGAAACTCGAGGTGCTCCGGAAGTAGTCCCCCTCAGTTCACTCCGGAAGTAGTCCCCCTCAGTTCACTCCGGAAGTAGTCCTCTCAGTTCACTCCGGAAGTAGTCCCCCTCAGTTCACTCCGGAAGTAGTCCCCCTCAGTTCACTCCGGAAGTAGTCCCCCTCAGTTCACTCCGGAAGTAG
>NW_024412422.1:12988239-12992301 GCF_014898765.1 Herpailurus yagouaroundi
CTCAGTTCACTCCGGAAGTAGTCCCCCTCAGTTCACTCCGGAAGTAGTCCCCCTCAGTTCACTCCGGAAGTAGTCCCCCTCAGTTCACTCCGGAAGTAGTCCCCCTCAGTTCACTCCGGAAGTAGTCCCCCTCAGTTCACTCCGGAAGTAGTCCTCTCAGTTCACTCCGGAAGTAGTCCCCCTCAGTTCACTCCGGAAGTAGTCTTCTCAGTTCACTCCGGAAGTAGTCCGCTCAGTTCACGTTTACCCGGTTCCTCCCCCGTGCTGGCCTTTTGCTGTGCTGCCGGCGGTCAGGCTCGGCCCTCAGAGGCCTTCGGTCTTGGGTCGGTGCTGTCCGGCGGAACTCTGTGAGCGGCACAGCATCCGTAGTGGCCACTGTTGTGGTACCGGCTGCTCGTGGGGTTGAGCACTTAAAATGTGGCCCCTGCCACTGAGGAACTGACTTTTGGTTTTGGGTTTTTTTTTAACTTATTTTTTAATGTTTGTTTATTTTTGAGAGAGACAGAGACAGAGTGGGAGCAGGGGAGGGGCAGAGAGAGAGGGAGACGCAGAATCGGAAGCAGGCTCCAGGCCCTGAGCTGTCAGCACTGAGCTCCACGCAGGGCCCGAACCCGTGAACTGGGAGATCATGGCCTGAGCTGAAGTCAGACGCTCAACCGACTGAGCCACCCAGGCGCCCCCTGAGGAACTGAGTTTTTAATTTAATTGAGTTTAATTTTAACTTAAATAGTCTCGCGTGGCTAGTGGTGACAGTGGTGGATGGCACTGGTCCAGGGGGCAGTGAGTGTTGACAACAAGGGGGGTTCTCACGCCGAAGACAGGCACAGGGAGCTTCAAACAGGGGACAGGCTAGTTCCAGAGCAAATATGCCCAACTCTTGTTTCGAGTCATGATCTTGCTACTTAGCAAGTGACTGTAGGCTAGTTAGTTAACGTCTCAGTGCCTCGGTTTCCTGATCTGTAAAACAGGGATGGTAATGGTCCCTCCTTGTAGGTTGTTGGGAGAACCAGTGAATTCTCTCTCTTTTTAAAATGTTTATCTATTTTTGAGAGAGAGAGAGACAGAGCTTGAGCAAGGGAGGGAGGGCAGAGAGGAAGAGGGAGACACAGAAACCGAAACAGGTGCCAGGCTCTGCGCTGTCAGCACAGATCCCAGTGCGGGGCTCGAACTCACAAACCGTGAGATCATGACCTGAGCCGAAGTCGGACGCTCAATCGACTGAGCCACCCAGGCGCCCCAATGAGCTCCCTTTGACACAGCGGACACAGCTAGCTCTCACGACTGTGACTGGAGCATCACTGGGGCCGGTAGGGACTTCCTCTTGCCTCCCTGTGGCACCTGAGGGTTAGGAGGGGATCACCCAGGTGGTAGTGAGTGGGGCAAGTGCTCCATTCAATGAGGCCCTGAAGGGACAGTAAAGCGGACAGTAGGGACGGAGTAGGGGTTGAGAGGGCGGGTAAGAGAATGAGGTTGGCAGGCTTGGGGTGGCCAGATCACTCAGCCTTGCAGGCCGGGCTGAGAAGTTTCTCTAAAAGCCAAGCCAGCGGGCCACTGTCAGGTTTCGAGCCATGAGACCACCGGCTCTGCTCTTCCTTTGGGAAGATTTCCCTGGCTGCTGGGTCAGGAGTAGATTATCTCAGGGGACAGCGAGGTAGCGGGAGCTGCTGAGGTCCAGCTGAGTGATGAGAGAGGCCTGGCTGGGGCTGCGGCAGTGGAGGTGAAGGGCAGAGAACCCTCTGGGCACAGCAGTGGGCCAGAGCCAGCCTTGGTGTAAGAAGGAGGTGTGGGAGCCGGCTGCTTGGAGGCCTGGGCGCCCTACAGTTGAGGTTTGAGCTTACTGAGTCAAAAACGTCTCCAGGAGCTGCCGAAGGCAGATATCAAGCAGACACTTGGATTTCTGGGTCTGGAGCAGGGTCCAGCAATCCTTTTCTTTAAAAGGCCTTATAGTAAATATTTTTGGCTTTGTGGCCCAGACAATCTCTTCTTAGCAACTCCTTAACTGCCATTGTAACAAAAGCAGCCTATAGACAGTGTGTAAATGAATGGGTGTGGCTGTGTGCCAGGAAGACTCGACTTGCAGTAACAGGCAGCTGCCGGCCGGGGTTGGCTGACCCCTTCTCTGGAGCTCAGAAGTGAGGCCTGAGCTAGAAATACAAAAACTTGGAAGTCGCCTGTAGTGTAAATGGAAATCGCAGCCCTGGAGAATAATTTAGTATCATCACCATTGGCATCATTCTTATTTATTATCCGAGGCAAGGGTCCCTGTCACCCAGACAGGGGAGCCGGGGGCCTGGAGCAGGTGGCCAGTGGAAATGGGGGGCAAGAAGCAAGTTAGTCAGGCTTTGAGCATGGAGCGTGGTCGGGTTTGGGGGGCCCGGGTCGGGTGCCTGGTGGGTCATTGGCTCACCCTCCCCTCCCGCCTCACCCACAGCCCAACTGCTATGCCAAGGTGATCACGGTGGAGTCGCAGAAGAAGATCGTCATCTACTCAAAGCAGCACATCAACGTCAATGAGGAGATCACCTACGACTACAAGTTCCCCATCGAGGACGTCAAGATCCCCTGCCTGTGCGGCTCCGAGAACTGCCGGGGGACCCTCAACTAGGCCCCGCACCGGCGCCCCGCAGAAGGCCGCCTGTGCTGCCCTGGGGCTCCTGCGCGTGGAGCCCCTGGCCCCCGGGGCCCAGCCCCACCTCCCACCCCCATTTCAGGTGCTGTCCCCTACCCAGCGGCCATGTCAGGGCCTGGCGCCCCCAACACTACCCCCAGAACCCAGCGCAGCTCCAGCCCCTCAGTGGGAAAGGGCTTCTGTGTCTCTCGGCCCATGTCTCTTTGGTTTTTTTAAAATGCTCCCTTCAGGATTTTTGTTCAACTCCAGCGTAAACTTCTCTCTGTCTGTGTCTCTCGCTCTCCGTCTCTGTCTCTGTCCTTCTCTTTCCCGGTCAGCCTCTATCCACGAATGCTGCTATGTTGTTTTGTCTTCTCTTTACTCTCTTCCTCGTCGTAAGAAAAGACATTTTAACCGTTGAAATGTGAAGGCAGAATCAGAGAGCGGGGACCCCTGGCGGGGGCTGCAGAGGCCTTGGTATGGTGGTGTGTCGGCCCGCGTCCTGGAACCCCCGGGCCAGGGCGCTGGGCCAGGTGCTGCAGAGAGGAGGGGGGTCAGCCCCAGGCTGTGACCTCAGAACACTACGCAAGGCCCCCTCTCTGCTGGCAGCGACTCAGTGAGGAGAAGACACCCCCCCCTTCTGTTCCTTCCCCAGCAGCCTGGGGGCGCCATTTCCCCTAGCAGACCCTGGTGGAGCCAAGCTGGTCCCAGGCAGGAATTTCCCCTCTGGGCTCTCCCTGCCACCCCATACCCTGCCACCCCCAAAATCTTGGGTTCAATGTTTACTTTCTCATTCGAATGCCAGCAATGAGGGAGCCTCCCGGAGGCCCCAATGTGGGCGTGGGGGCACTGGGAAGGGTCCTGTCTACTCTCTCCTGCTCTCACCTCCCCCCCCCCCAGGGCAGGAGGAGGGCCTCCCAGGGCAGGCGGGTCCCCTAGTCCCGCCACTTCGGGTCTCTGACCAGATGCGTGTGGCATTTTTTTTTTTTTTTTGTCTATAAGCTTCACCCGCTTGCCCCTGGCCCACACCCAAACTCACCCTGCCAGCAGCCCCCTCATCCCAAGGAGGCAAGAGCATATTTATTTTCAGAGTGAGATTATTCTCCCAGAGAAAGGAAAATCTTGGAGAAGATTTTTAAAGCTCAGATCTAAGTCTGACAGTTTTTTGTTTTTTATTTTTTAACTCCTTTTACCCTCTTCCCCATCATCCTCTTCAGGGTTTATTTCCATAGATTTTTTTTTTTCTTGTGCGTGTATAAAATCAAAACGAAGGGAAGAAATAGGTTTTTGAAGTTCAGAACCAACTTCTGTATATAGGCTGCCATAAAGGACTTTTTCTCGGGAACATTGTTTCTTGTAGAAACATGTGGGGAGACTTTTTTGCTCATTTCTTTGTATTTCCAAAAATCTCTCTCTCTCTCTCTCTCTCTCTCTCTCTCTCTCTCTCTCTCTCT
>NW_024412422.1:12992311-13027564 GCF_014898765.1 Herpailurus yagouaroundi
TCTCTCTCTCTCTCTCTCTCTCTCTCTCTCTCTCTCTCTCTCTCTCTCACACACACACACACACACACACACACACACACACACACACACAAGCAAGTCCCTCGCACCCCAGAAAGCAGAGCAGGCATGTAAATAATTTCTGGAAAGTGACTGTTGTGACCAGGAGTCCTCACCAAGACGGGAGAGCTCCCAGCGGGGAAGCCCCCACCCTGCGGATGGATGCAGGCCCGGAGCCTCTGGTATCTCAGCTTGTGTCAAGCTTGTTATCATGTAAATTCTGTACAAAGAATTGTTATTTCTCTCTCTCTTTTTTTTTTTTTGTCGTTGGTGGTTTTGTTGTGTTCTTTTTTTTTTTTTTTTTTTTTTAATTTCTTTACCCCATGCCCTCTCTGTTTGAGATTGTGCCCACCAGTTTCAAGGTCGAGGTCGATGAAATCGGGGGCATTAAGACACAGAGGAGGGACCTGGGCACAGCGGTGACCTTCTCTTCCGTTTGCGGTTTTCTGCCTAATTGTGCAACTGCGAAAATATTTATTTTTCACATGAGGAAATGTGTAGTTTGTAGAGATGGTTGATTTAAGTTACTTGTGCGGCCCCCGAGGGGCTGCCTTCATTCTCTCCCTTCTTCCCATAGAAGTGGAGGGGGATGTGAGGAAACCAGGCTTAGGGGCCACCCTCGTCCCTCACCCTGGCCTCACTTTGCCCAATGGGCCAGGGGCTGCACCCTCACCGGTACCCGGGAACCCCCCGCCCCACCCCAAAAATGGTTGGCCATATCCAGAAACGTGGCTCGTTTTTCTTTCGATGCCTTCATTTTCATTGAACAAATCTTTGCTTTTGAAAAGTTGGGGGTTCCTACTTTTTTTTTTTTTTCTTATCCCTCCCTCTCTGCCTCTCTCCTCCTGCAAAGAAGAGAACCCATAAGTTTTAGGGATGTTTGTGCATATAGACTCTGTCATCCGTACGTAACTTGTTTTGAAGAGAAGTGTTTCCGTTGTGGGTGTGTCTTGTTGTAAATATTTGTTCATATTTTTGTGAATTCAATACTATGTACCATTGTATTATAGTAACTTTTATAAAGCAAACCATAAATATACTGACTTTTCTTACAGATACGCCGTCTCTCTGGCTCTCCTCTCTCCCTCTGCTCCTCCTCCTTCCTTTCTGATTAGGTACACCCTGCTCACACGGAGGTGGGCTGGCTGGGCTCACGAGGTACAAGGAGCTAAGTGTGGTGTGGTCCAGTCAGACCCGTGGTTCTTAAACTCCGAGCCTGTTAGGTGGATTCTGTGAACTGGGCCAAGTTATAGTCAGACCAGAACTTTTAATGCTTTGTCGGTTTGTTTGTTTTTCAGATTATTTATTTATTTTGAGAGAGAAAGCATGAGCCAGGGAGGAGCAGAAAGAGGGAGAGAGAGAATCCCAAGTAGGCTCCGCACTGTCAGCGCAGAGCCCAATGCGGGGCTTGAACTCACGAACCTTGGGATCGTGACCTGAGTCGAAATCAAGTCAGACGCTTGGCCAACTGAGCCACCCAGGCGCCCCAAGTTGTTTTGTGTGTGTGTGTGTGTGCGTGTGTATGCGTGTGTGTGCGTGTGTGTTTGCTTTTTGTTTTTGTTTTGCCTTCAAGTTTTGTTTCTAGAACTTTAAAAATCTTAGGTATCTGACACTGCTAAAGGTTTGCAATTAGGAAACAAGCTCAAATATCCTATTGCTATCACTGGAAGAAATTGGAAAACTGGTAGGTATCTCAAAAATGTGTAATACTCCCTTTAAGGAGATAGCCCTCTAATTTGCATTTGAGGGGAAAGGAACTAATAAAATAGTCACAAGCTGAGCAGCATGAAGTGTAGCCAGTGTTATGGTATCCCAGATCTTCTGTGCCCCGTGGGTCTCAACCCTGCCTGATCCAGTGGTGGGGTAGCCCAGGGGCCCGTGGAGAGTTTGTTAGACGATATCCACTTACCTGGGAGAAGGACGGATGCAAAACCTCAGCAGTAAGCAGCACGACTGAAAAAATGCCATACCTCACTCTTTACTAGAGAAATGCAAACAATACCACGAAATGGTCAATGTTGGCGAGGCCGGGGCAGGGGGCATTCGTGCACCATTAGTGTAAGCTTAAATTGCCACAAAGTTTAGGAGGAAAAATCAGATACAACCAGCTTCAAAGTGCACATAAACCTGCACAAATGTTCCACTGTCTGCAATTGCGCCTGAAAGCCACAAGCAGACAACAATATGTACAAGAATGTTCTTTGCAGCCTCACTCGTGAGCAGAAGAAACGAAGGCGGGGGAGGGGTCCTCGGTGGCAGGCTGTTTTTCGGAAATGTACATCCGGACAGGTGAGCACCACTGAGGGTGGACTGGGGGGGGGGGGGACGGAAAAGGCTGAGGGCGGAACTGAGCCAGGAAAGGAAAAGAGCACCTGCTGGCCATTCTTCTGTTCATTCACCGGCATCACTGAGCACCTACTATGTGCCAGACAGTCCTCTAAGTGCTGGGGGTATAGGAGCGAAGAAAACACATTCCCTGTCTTTATGTGATTGTGTTATTGCGAGTGATCCAAGCAGACATAAAGAATAAATGTGGTGGTGTCTGGGTGGCTCAGTTAAGTGTCCAACTCTTGATTTCGGCTCAGATCACGATCTCGCAGTTTGTGAGTTTGAGCCCCACATTGGGTTCCACGCCGAGAGTGCAAAGCCTGCTTGGGATTCTCTCTCCCTGCCCCACTACCACTCCTTCTGTCTCTCTCTCCCTCTCTCTCAAGTAAACTTAAAAAAAAAAAAAGCCATGATAAAGGAGAAAAACAGCTACAGAAAGGGGAGAGCAGTTGGGGCGGGGGGGATTTTAAATACAGTGGACACCTGGAGGGAGGGTATTCCAGGCAGAAGGAACCATGAGTGCAAAGGTCCTGAGGCTAATGCTTCCTAGGGCATTTGGGGACCAGCAGATCTGTGGAGCTTCTGCTGAATGAAGGAAGGGGGAGTAGAGGAGACGAGGTCTGGCTGGTACCCCACTGGGGAGAGGGGGGACCAATGCTGTAGGGCCTTGCAGGGCAGCCTGAGGACAACCCAGGGCATGTAGCTCAAGGCACAGAATGGAAACACATCCAAATCTGAGTCTCCTTCATCTCTCCTCTTGCACCTGCCTCTCTTGCCATAATTTCCACCTTAGTCCATGGCACTTCTGTTTCTTCCCTCCACCCACCACTGCTGCGGATTGTTGCTAAACTCAAATCTGAAAAACTCTGGACTTCTTTTCCCTCCACTACCATGTGGGACAGTTCTCCTCCCTTATTCTTCAAATCCATTCACCTCTCTGCCTCTCAGTCCCAAAGGACAAGTCCTTTCTTCTCTGGTCCCGCTGTGGGGACCAGAAAGGGAGTCCCAACTTGAGCCATCTCCATGCAGACCAGGGTGGAGTGGGGGAGGGGAGGTGCCAGGTAGACTTGGGCAAGACCCTTCACCCAGGCCCCTCTCTCAAAATAACAACAGCAAACATATAGCCCCGGCACCACACCAGGCATTCTTTTAAAAGCCTGATACTAAACGTACAGCAGTGCTAGGAGGTGGGTATTGTTTAAGATGAGAAAAATTGAGGCACTGAGAGGTCACGTAGCTTGCCCAAGGTCACAGAGCTAACACGTAGCCGATCTGGAGTGTGAACCTGGGCAAACCCACTTCCTAGTCTGTGCTCAGCCGATGAGGGTCTGTCGGCCCATGTCCCGTCCAAGGAGGCATGCACCACTTGGCACTAGTTGATTATTGCATAGGAAGGCAAGCCCAGAACTGCCTAGTTGTTCCGAGAAGAAACAGAATCCTAGAATTTATATGTGAAATAATCCTACTTTCCGAAATGATTCAAATTTGTTTAAAACTATACAGACAGGGGCATCTGGGTGGTTCCATCAGTTGAGCGTCTGATTCTTAATTTCAGCTCAGAGTCATGATCCCAGAGTCATGGGCTCTAGCCCCACATTGGGCTCCACGTTGAGTGTGGAGCCTACTTAAGATTCTCTCTCTCTCGCTCTCTCTTTCTTGCTCTCTCTCTCTCTCTCTGCCCCTCTCCCCACTCGAGTGCACTCTCTCTCTCTACAATAAAAAATTGAGAAAATGTATAACTATACAGACAAAATAAAATACAACTGTGAGCCAGATTTGGCCCATGAGCCACCATTTTGTAAACTTCTGAGATACAGAATTTCTCTGCTTTGCATAAGCCACAGGAAAATAGAGGGAGGATAGTTTTTAACTAGCAGCATGGGCCTGGGGCTGCCATTGTTCCTCTGGCTTCTCAGTGTTGTTCTTTTCATTTCTGAAGTTCATGATCCCAGAAGCCCTGACTTCTGTCATCTTCCTTTCTCTAGTTTTTATTTTCTCTCTCTCTCTTTTAAATGTTTATTTATTTGTGGGGAAAGCGCAAGCAGGGGAGGGGCAAAGAGAGGGGGACAGAGGATCTGAAGCTGGGCTCTGCGCTGAAGGCTGACAGCAGCGAGCCAGATGTGGGGCTCGAACTCCTGAACTGGGAGATCATGACCTGAGCCAAAGTCAGGTGCTCAACCAACTGAGCTACCCAGGTGCTCCTCCTTTCTCTGGTTTTTAAAACCAGAGGGCAGAAGCTGAGGGGCTCCGATCCTTCCCACCTGCTTTACTTCTCAGGCTGGGAACCATGTCTCTAGGTTGCTGAGCGGGAGTCCCTTGGCTAACATCCTCCTCTCTCTGAGGTCCGTAAGTTTGGGCACGGGGCAGGAAACCTGGGACAGAGATCGTAAAGCCATCAGATAGGACGCTGTCCAGCGCGGTTTCACCTCAAGGCCTCCACCCTTGTTTTTCCCTCTCCCTGGAATGCTCTTTCCCCAGATTTCCCCATGGCTGGCTCCCAAATGTCACCTCTCCAGAGGGGCTTTCTCTCGGTTGAAATTAGTACCCCCTCCCAGCTTTACCTCTGCTCAATCTCATCATCACCCGCTTTATCTTCATAGTATTTACCACTCTATGAAATGATACTGTCTTCCCCTCTAGAGTGTCAGCCCTCTGCCCTCCTCGGTTCCAGAATTCTCCCTGGCCTGCAAGGTCTCAGCAAAACGCTTGCACCGTGCCTTCCTCGCTCGCTCTGGGCTGCGAAGCTAGAACGCAGACGCCTCCGGCAGTGCTGACGCCCTGAGCACCCCCTGCAGGCCAAAGGGCGTCACTGCTCCAGCCAGGCACAAACACCACGACCCCGCACGGGACCCCTGTCCGCTTTATTCTGAGGGCGGGAGCAAGGAGCTGCCCGACCGAGGGGGCGTGGTCAGAGCCTGGTGCTTCGGATTGGTGGGCGGGGCCTAAGGGAGTGGCCAGTAAGGAGGGCTTGCAGTTCAGGGTACGTGGTGGGGTGGGCGTGTTCCAGGTCTGGGGGCGTGGCCCACCGGGCGCCCGCAGGCGGGCGGGGCCTCGCTAGGTCCACCCGCGGCCTACATGCCCGGCACTATCCCGTTGTTTTCTAAGTCTGTAAGGTTGCCCCGCAGGTTCTGCTCCTCTTCGAAAGCCTTGAACAGTGAGTTGAAGTTGCCGGCTCCAAAACCCTGGAGCGGGAGAGAGAAGGTGAGCTGCGGGCCCAGAAAGCCAGCCATGCTACCCTGCATGCTCCCGAGGGCTGTCGGAGACAGGTGGTACCTGATGGTTGTGGCGCTGGATGACTTCCAGGAAGAGCGTGGGACGATCCTGCACGGGCTTGGTGAAGATCTGCAAGAGGTAGCCTTTCTCATCGTAGTCTACCAGGATTTTCAGCTCCTAGGTAGGAGACAGGGGGCAGGGTTAGGGGGGCGGCTGGCTCACCCGTCTAACGTGGCACGGTGGGGTCTTTAGAAAGTCCCTAAGGGGATGCCTGGGTGGCTCAGTGGGATAAGCGTCTGACTTGATTTCTGCTCAGGGCATGACCTCATGGTTTGTAGGATCGAGCCCCGCCTCCGGGCCTGAGCTGATAGCACAGAGCCTGCTTGGGATTCTCTCTCTCCCTGTCTCCCTCCTCCTCCCCACCTCTCTCTCTCTCCCTCTCTTTCTCTCAAAGTAAATAAACATTTAAAAAATAAAAACCAAAAAAAAGAAAGTCCATAAGAGCTCCTGCACCTGAAAGCCAAGAAAAGACCCCATTCTCCTGCTGTTCTAGACACTTCCAAATAGATCCCTAAATTGTCCTATTACCACCCACCTGCCTCAGTCCCTATGCCAGCCACCATCAAGGCTGTCCTGGACCACCCCAGTCGCCTCACCTCTACACAGGTCCTCATGTTTCTCTCTTGCTTTCTTGCAATCCATCCTCCCCACAGACATCCAAGGGATCTTTCAAAAATCAGATGGTGTCAGGGCGCCTGGGTGGCTCAGTCGGCTAGGCAACCAACTTCAGCTCAGG
Source organism: Herpailurus yagouaroundi (assembly GCF_014898765.1). Lineage (NCBI taxonomy): Eukaryota > Metazoa > Chordata > Mammalia > Carnivora > Felidae > Herpailurus > Herpailurus yagouaroundi. The sequence goes on from NW_024412422.1 coordinate 12,998,706, forward strand.
TCATAATCTTCACAATTTATGGGTTCCCAGCCCTGCATCTGGCTCTGTGCTGACAGTGTGGAGCCTGAAGCTTGCTGTGTCTCCCTCTCTCTCTGGCCCTCCCCTGCTCATGCTGTGTGTGTCTCTCCCTCCCAAAAATAAATAAACATAAAAAATAATTTTAAAAATTGGATGGTGTCATTCCCCTGTTTAAAATCCTCCAGTGGAAATCAGAACTCTCATATGTTGCTTGGTGGGAATATAAAATAGTGCAGCCTTTATGGAAAACTGCGGATAGGGGCGCCTGGGTGGCGCAGTCGGTTAAGCGTCCGACTTCAGCCAGGTCACGATCTCGCGGTCCGTGAGTTCGAGCCCCGCATCGGGCTCTGGGCTGATGGCTCAGAGCCTGGAGCCTGTTTCCGATTCTGTGTCTCCCTCTCTCTCTGCCCCTCCCCCGTTCATGCTCTGTCTCTCCCAAAAATAAATAAACGTTGAAAAAAAAATTAAAAAAAAAAAAAAAGAAAACTGCGGATTCCTCAGAAGGTTAAACATAGGGTTACCATATAACCCAGCAATTTCAGTCCTAGGTATAAACCCAAGAGAATGAAAAACATGTCCACACAAAAATTCGTATGAGAATGATCACAGCAGCATTACTTACAATGGCCCCAAAGTGGAAACATGCCAATGTCCATCAACTGATGAACAGATAAGAAAAATGTGATATATCCATATAATGGACTACGATTCAGCCACGAAAAGGCAGAAGCACTGACACCTGCTATCACACAGATGAACCCTGAAAACATAATGCTGAGTGAAAGAAGCCAGACACAAAAGATCACATATTGTACGATGCCATTTATATGACATGTCCAGAAGAGGCAAATCCAGTGAGACAGAAGATGGGTGAGTGCTTGCCTAGGGCTGCAGGGAGGAAGGTGATGAGGGGTGTGAGGTTTCTTTTTAGGGTGATGAAAAACGCCCTGAAATTGATTTTGTTGATAGCTACACAACATAGTGGGTAGTTAAAATACCACTGGATTGTATCCTTTTAAAGAGTGCCTTATATGTTATGTGACCTATATATGGATAAGGCTGTTAAAAACAAACCAAACAAACAAACACACACAAAAACAAACAAACAAACAAACAAACAAAACCCCCAAACCCTCCACTGGTTTCTGGCCATAGAAGAACAAGATCCAAACTCCTAAAGAATCTACAAGAGGAATCAGCCCCAGCCTACCTCTATGACCTAGGCCAGTCCTCAAACACTTCCTTTCATCCGTTCTTGCCTTATTTCCATTCCTCAGACACTTGGAACTTGCTCCTGACTCACGACCTTTGTGCTTGCTCTTCCCCTAGCCCTTCACACAGCCATCTCCTGCTTATTGTTTCGAGTTTACTGAAATGTCACCTCCTCAGAGAGGCCCTCCTAGATCACCTCTGGTGCAGTAGCCCCAGATCATTCTCTGTCGTAGCCTGTTTTAACTTTCTACACAGCACCAACTCTCTCTCTGATGGTGTTTGTGTTATTACTTGTTTGTTATCTGTCTCCCTGCTAGACTGCAAGTCCCATGATGGCAGGGACCCAGTCTGGTTTTCCTCTTGTGTCCCAGTGCCTGATGCAGGGTAGAGGCTTAGACAATATTTGTGAGGCAAGATGAAACTCAGGGCTCATTCTCCCCATCTCAAACTCAAGGATCCTGCACTCGCCTCACCTCCAGGACATCAATGTTCTCCTTCACTCGGATCTTGGCAGACTTGAGCTTCTCCCGCAGTTGTTTGTAGTATGTTGATGGAACACCCAAGAACTCCATGCCTCTCTCTCTCAAGTGGCGAATCTGTCTCAGAGTAGGGTCAAGGTCAGTCTCCTCTCTCCATGCTCAACACCCCTAGCCAGGAGGAGGCAGAGTCCCTATCCTAGCTTCCCCTACCTGCCAGGATGCATCCCTGTGACCTCATGCCCCTCCTCTTGTGGACCTTGTAGGCCCCGTTAGAACCACAGCAATCGCAGGGCACCTGGGTGACTCAGTTGGTTGAGAGCCCGACTTCAGCCCATGTCATGATCTCACGGTTTGTGGGTTCGAGCCCCGCGTTGGGCTCTGTGCTGACAGCTCAGAGCTGGAGCCTGCTTCGGATTCTCTGTCTCCCTCTCTCTCTGCCCCTCCCCTGCTCACACTCTGTTTCTTTCTCTCTCTCAAAAATAAATAAACATTAAAAAAACTTGTTGGGGCGCCTGGGTGGCGCAGTTGGTTAAGCGTCCGACTTCGGCCAGGTCACGATCTCGCGGTCCGTGAGTTCGAGCCCTGCGTCGGGCTCTGGGCTGATGGGTCGGAGCATGGAGCCTGTTTCCGACTCTGTGTCTCCCTCTCTCTCTGCCCCTCGCCCGTTCATGCTCTGTCTCTCTCTGTCCCAAAAATAAATAAATGTTAAAAAAAAAAAAAACTTGTTAAAAAAGAACAGCAATCACTAACATTTATGGCATTCTCATTATGTATCTATCTCAAGCACTTTCTGTGTGTTGCCTCATTATGTCCATGCAGTAAGTTTTTGAGGTATCCAAACAATTATCCCTATTTCATAGCTGGGGACATTGAGGCATTGAGAGATTAAATATCTATTCTCAACATAGTAGTCAGAGTGATTTTATTAAAAAATGCAAGTTAGGAGGTGCCTGGGTGGCTTAGTTGGTTGAGCGTCCGACTTCAGCTCAGGTCATGATCTCACGGGCGTTGAGTTTGAGCCCCGTGTCAGGCTCTGTGCTGACAGCTCAGCTCCTGGAGCCTGCTTTGGATTCTGTGTCTCCCTCTCTCTCTGACCTTCCCCTGCTCACACTCTGTCTCTCTTTCTCAAAAATAAAATAAAATAAAATAAAATAAAATAAAATAAAATAAAATAAAATAAAATAAAGTAAAATAAACTTTAAAAAAATTAAAAAATACAAGTTAGGGGTGCCTAGGTGGCTGTCGGTTAAGCGTCCAACTCTTGATTTCATCTCAGGTCATGCTCTCACGGTTCATGAGATCAAGCCCCACATCGGGGCTTGGGACTCCCTGCTTGGGATTCTCTCTCTGTCTCTGTCCCTTTTCTGCTCATGCTCTCTCTCTCTCTCTCAAAATAAATAAATAAATAAATAAATAAATAACTTTAAAAAATAAAAAAAATAAATTAAAAATACAGGTGAAATCATGTCACTTCTCTGCTTACCTCACAGTGATGTCCTCAGAGTCAAGTTCAAAGCCCTCACCATCTGCCCTCAATTCCACCTTCTGACCTCATCTCCTACCTCCTCTCCCTTGCTCATTCTGTTCTAGCCGCACTGATCTCTTGGCTGTGCCTTCAACCTTCCTCTGCCCTGCTTGTCTCTTCTGCTTGGGGCACTTTTCCCAGGTGTCCACAGGCTTCCCTTCTTACAAGCCTGTGTTCTCAGATGCCTCCTTCTCAGTGTGGCCTTTCACGACCGCCCTATCAAATGTGCAGTGTCCTTCCCCCTCCCTCTCCTATTGCCCTGCTTTGTTCTCCACAGCGCTCTCACCATCTAATATATGTATTTTACTTGTGCCTCCATAAGGGCAGAGACTATTGTTTTGTTGACTGATGTATCCTAAGTACCTAAAAGGGTGCTTGGCATATAATAGGTGCCCAGTACACATCTATTGGATGGGTGAATGAATGAACAAATGAACAAAGTTGCCAAGGTCATACAGTGAATTCCTGGTTAGGCCAGGATGGAATGGGGCAGTTCAGGCTCCTGTCCACTCTGATGTACTGCCACGTAGGGAATAGGTAGGACCCAGTCTCTCCAAGGGCTGGTTCCACAGACTCGGCACATTTAATTTGGCTCAAAGGACCTGATCCACCTTGTAGCCTAATATCTTCATTTTCAAGGTGAGGCAACTGAAGCCCAGAGAGGGGGTTGTATCCCCCAGGGACACACAGCAAGTCACTTGCAGAACTAAGACTAGAATCCAGGCTTCCTCTTTTGGAAGGCACCTCCTTCCTCTGGCACCTGCTACTTTTAAAGCCAGCAGAGAAACTGTTCTGCAGAGAACCTGAACTCTCTGGGGTGGGGATGTGCCTGCACGGGAGTGGCAGCAATCAGTCAGGGAGCCGGGCCAGCCATCTGGGCCGGTGAAGACGCCCTAGGATTGCTACTACCCGCCCCCCATGCTCTCCTCCATTTTGCAGAGATTGGCTCTGGAGCTGAATTAGGACCAGGAATGAGCTTCTAACCGCTGTGATGATGTCTTGGGTCTTGAGAGCAATGTGCTGGACCCCAGGGCCCCCATTATAGTCCACATATTCCTGTGGGAGGAAACAAGGAAAACACTGTCATTGGCCCCTGTCACCCACACCCCAGCCCCTGCAAGAGCCTTGAAACCTCTTTCTTGCTTTCTTTTTCCCCAACCAGGCCCCCGGGGTCCAGGGAAGGCCCCACCTGGATCTGGGACTTCTTCTTGCCCGGTGCTGGCTCATTAATGGGCATCTTGATGGACTCCTCATAATTGGCCACCACGATTGAGCGCAGAGAGCTGTATTCTGTGTGCACCTGTGTGTCGTCCACAGACCAGAAACGATGGAACTGCAGATTCTTCAGGTACCTGCGGGGTGGCATAAGGACCCACTGGCACTGAGCGCCAGCCGGGGACTGGCTCCCTGTCTCCATTTCCACCTTCCACAATACCCCCCGCCCCACCCCGAGCAGGCTCCAAAAAGGAACCACTGTTCACTTACATCATATACATCATAGACCTGTACCTTTATTATGACAGTTTTCTTTCGGATGGAAGTGAAGTGTCTTGTAACAACACCCGTGTAGTATGGCAAAGGTCCAACAGATAGAAGTGCTTTGAGAAGGGCACTTGCTCCTAATTTGCACAAGGGCACTGTTTGGGGAGTGGCAGACTGCCTCCAGGTCTCCCAGGACCATGACCCCCTCTGTGCCGAGGTTCCCCAAGGTTCGTCAGAGAGAAGACCTTTCCATCACTTTGAGCCACAAAGCCCCTGGACTCCACGGTGATGGCTTTACAGGGAGAAGATGCCTCGGTGACATAAGGCTAGGCTCCTGCGCCCTTGTGGCCCCATTTCCCACTTTAGTGTGTTGAGGCAAGAACTGGGGGGCGGGCCTGACTCCTTTGCGCGGAGGGGTTGGGCCGGGACTCACCAGTCTGAGGCAGACTCCATCTCCTGATCAGGCTGGTTTCCCACAATGTGGTCGATAATCTCCAGACTGCAGCTGGGCCTGGGGGAAGGAAGCCGTTAGGCGGTGAGGATGGGGCTATTTCCTCAGTCTCCCCGTTCCCACTGTAATAGCTCGCTGTGACATAGGACTACCAGAGGCAGCCGTTCGTGTCAGCTCACACACTCTTACTAGCCCCATTTGACAAATGGGGAACTGAGGCAGAGGGAAAAGAAGTAACTGCTGAGGTTAAATGGCTGTAAAATGACAGAGCCACGGTTTGAACCCAGGCAGTTTCGTCCAGAGCCTATGTTCTTAGCCTCTGTGCTACCCCTTCAAGCCACCCTTGGGGACCCTCGGGAGTTCCCCGGCAGGCTCCCAGATGCTCTGTCCCCTCAGAGAAGCCCCGTCTGCATGGAGGATCAGGGAAGTGCTTTCCCCCCCCCCCCCCCCTTTTCTACTCCCCTCTCCCGGGCCTGAGGCGTACGCACAGCTTGGAAAGTAGGGGGTCCACGAATGCTGGGGCCTCGAATCCAGGCAAGAACCGGCCGGTATAGTTCATCTTTTCCACCAGGGTGTGTGTCGTGTCCCCGTACTATGGGTGGAAAACAGCGCAGCTTGGCCCCTGAGCCCTCATCCCCACTGAGGCTGGGCCACATGTCACGATGCCAACACAGCTCCCGCCCGGGTCTGACCCCAGCTCAATATGGTCACCTCCCCCTTTCTGAAACGAATTGCCACCTGCCATGTGTTCGGGACTTTAACGGTCTGCCTGCCCCACCCCCCCACCTCCCCGCCCCCTGGGCCCAGGATCTGTGAGGGCAAGGCTGCAGTTTGGCTCATCATAGTATCCTCAGCACCTAGGGCAGTGCCTGGCAAGTAGTGGGGGCTCAAGAAAAATATGTTGGCTAAGTGAGAATGATGAGGGCATTGGATCAAATTGTACCCAAGGGTTCTTTCAGTCATCTTAACAATCTTTAAGCTGCATTTAACCTTGAGGTGATGGGACCTGTGATTGTCTCTGTGCAACAGTAACACAGCCTTGGAAATCTTTGCTGAGTGTCTGCGACATGCCAGGCACTGTTGTTCGAAATGCTGTGCACAAATGAGCTCATCTGAGCCTCGCAATGACCCTGGCCGGGGTTATAGTTGAAGACACTGGAGGCACAGAAGAGTTAAGTAGCCTGTCGCGCGTCACACACGCGGTCCAGCTGCAGGCCCTGCAGACCGAGTCACAGAGAGGTGGTGTGCTTTGTCCAAAGTCACACAGCTGGAAGAGGGCGGGGCTTCCCCAGACCCCACTCACTCCCTTCTGCAGAGCCCCTGCCTTTCGTTTACATCCCATTGTCATCACTGCCATCTCCCTCCCCACCCCGCAGGGGAGGAAGGGAAGCTGGAGGTGGGGGGGGGACCAGTTGCTCCCATGAGCCGCTGGCCAAGCCTTGCAGGCAGTCAGACTTGAGGGAGAACGTCAGCGTCGAGGCACAAGGGTAGGATGGTGCTGGGGGGGGGGGGGGGGGGGGATGGTGTGGGGAATCCTGGCATCTCAGGGGAGCGGACAGCAGGAGGGGTACGGGCACCGAAGTTAACTCACCGTCTGCAGCACAGCCAATTTCACCTTCCCGAATTTATCTTGCTCTATCCAGGGCTCCCGCACGATTTTGGCGCCCCGTTCCCGGGCTTTCTGCAGAGGAGATGGGTCAGGGAGGCGGTTAAGTGCTGGACCCTCCCAGAGCCCTTGCCGGCTCCCCTGGGGCCCAGCCTCTGCGGGACTTCCCCACCTCGTCCTGCCACAGGCTCCTCCGGTTTTTCCAGCCCCGGGCGGGAACTACAGCCAGCTTCAGCTACCGCCCCTGACACCCATGCCTTGTGCCCGTCTGGCAAATAGGGAAACTGAGACCCAGCCCCAGGGTTGGGGCTACGAGAGACAAACCAGGTGGGGGTGGGGGTGTGTCCCACCTCTGCTAACCCACTCTGTGGCCCTTCCCCCTCTCCAGTCCTCAGCTTCCCCATCTGTAAAACAGGTGATTGGATAGGAAGAATCCGACGGGCATTTATCGAGCACCTGTGTCAGACCCTTGCCAGGCACCCTTACATGCATGACTCCTGCATTTATTTAGCAAAACTTGACTGCATAGCTGTGCTTATCACATGTCAGGCATCAGTGAAGGTAGTAACCTCTTCCACCCTCACAGCAACATTACAGGAAAGGTACTGTGTCTCCATTTTATGGTTGAGGAAACAGAGGCGCAGAGAAGTTAAGTCACTTGCCCAAAGTCTCACAGATAATAAGATTCAGACCTGGGCAGTCTGGCTCTGGAGTCTATGCTCTGAACCTCCAAGCTGCTTCTCGAATAGGGTGTTTGGTTCAGAGTCGCACTCGAGAAGTCGTAATTATGATCTCATTTCCTCGGGGTAAACCTCAGTGAGGTAGGTGCTCTGATTGTCCCCATTTTACAGATGTGGAAACTGAGGCTCGGGGAGACGACATGCGGCTGGCAAGGTGGAGCTCAGGTGTGCATCACAGCAGTGTCTGGGGTTGTCACCCCAACACGGCAGGTCCTCCGGCCCTGACCTACAGGGGACCCTGTGACAGACCAAGGGCAGCCCAGAAGCCGTCTCACCTGCACGATGTAGTCACAGTCTTCCACCTCAAATGCGATGTCCTTCACTCCATCGCCGTGTTTTACCAGGTGGTCGCCCATCTCTGTGGCCAGTAGGGGAGGTCATGGCGCTAGAGCCATGGCCCCCTCCCCCCTCCCCTCTACTGTCAGTCCCGGGGTTCCATCTCCTTCTAGGCTGGGGAACCCTCCCTGAACTGGACCCAGTCCTTTGTTCCTTACCCTTCCCCCACAATAGCTTGTCTTCACCCCCTGGTACCCTGAGCCCCCGGGGCCTCCTTACCTTTGTTCCAGGGGTTGAGGGCGGAGGAGAAGACAAACACGATCTAAGAACACAGAGGAGAAAGGAGGGGTAGCTGGTGGCTCAGGAGAGCACCCGGAAATGTATTACCATCCCCTCCTCCCTGCCCACCTGGGAGACACCCCAGGACCACATCACCCCTCCCAGCCGGGCAGGATTCCTTAACCCTGGGTTCCAGCTCTGTCTCTGCCTTAGCTTCTCCCTGAGCTGAGCTCTTGGCTCTGGCCCCCCCAGGGGAGGGAATCCCCAGGGGTCCCAGGGACCAGGGCACTGCTCGGACTTTCAGTTCTGATGTCTGAGGCCTCCGCCAACTTATCGGGAACATCTGTGAGGCCAGCAGTGGGCCAGGCCAAGGAGATGAAATTAACATCCGTGTTGCAAGTTGTACAAAGGCGCCCGTGGAGGGGAGAGTAGGGGCTCTCAGCCCATGTTCCCTTAGCCCCACCAGATGTCCTGGGAGAGAGCCGGGTGGGCCTGGGGAAAGGGCCTCCTGGTCTACTTCACCCAGAGGCCAGAGCCCTAAGGAGACTCAGAGACCAGCAGGGGCAGAGAAGGCAAGTGGGAGCCTCCTGGGTGAGTGGGGTCCTGGGGTGGCGACTCACCTTGCCTTGCTTGATCACGTGGCTGACCACCTCCCGGGAACCCGTTTCCAGGCCCTTGTAGGCCAGAGGTTCAAAGCCCATCTTGTTACAGTAGAATGACGCAGCCTAAGTCACAGAGTTACAACCGGGTTCCTGAGGGCCAGCCTGGGGGGCCCCCAGCTGAGAGCCTCCAGTCCCCCTAAGACTGTCTGCCCTGTTGCCCAGGCACAGAGTCCGTTCTGCGAAGAAAGGCCACTGCCTGGCCCATTCTGATGTCAGATAAGTTTCCTGCTGGGGTCTGAGGCCCTGATTGTGTAATTAGGATCCAAAGAGTGTCTGTCTTTCCTGGGATGGTCCCAACACTGGCCCTGATCCTCCCCACCCAGGGGCCAATCACAGGCCCTACTGGAGGCCCGCCCTTGTCCAGGAGGCTCTCTTGCCTGCCCTCTGCCCTCTCCAGTTCCCGGCCCCAGCTTTTACCTGCTTGGCATTGCCAACCCAGAAGGTCACGGAGTGGAAATGGAGGAATCGGCCCCTCGCAGGCTGCAGAAGGAGAGAAGGGGAGAGGCTAAGTCTCTGGAGGTGGGTCTAGAAAAGTGCGGATGGAGAGGTGTCGTCTAATCACTTTCCTTGTGCCGGCCTTAATTCCAAAACCGAGAAACCAAACACCCTGCAGCCTTGCCAAGCCTCAAGAGACGTTTCTCACGTAGAGACTGGTAGAGATTGAGCTCCTGGGGGTTAGGATCAGAAAGCCCCCACAGGAGCCCTGCCCAGGTCTCCCAGAGGGGAGCTGCCGTTTGCTACAGCCACACGGATTTAAGTTAGACCTTAGAAAGAACTTCCAGGGCTGGCTGGCTGGCTCAGTCGGAAAAGCATATGACTCTTGATCTCAGGGTCATAAGTTTGAGCCCCATGTCGGGGGAGAGATTATATTTAAAAAAAAAAATCTAGAAAGAACTTCTAGACAGGATTAATAGATTGGTAGAAATTTAAGAAGAAGAGGTAAAATTTTTCTTAGCAAGGCCAGGCTGAGTCCTGCTAAGTCTTTGGGGGACAGGGACGGGCAGAGATGAACCTGAGCAAGCATCTTGGACGTCACACACCCACCGAAGTTCCCTTCCTGCTCTTTGCTGACATCCCAGTCTCCCGGGGCCCTGACCCCACATCTCCCCTCCTGCTTACCTTCTCTCCTTTGTTGCTGTAAGTCGTCTGAGGAGAAAGAAAAGGACAGTAAGACTCGGAGGCTCAGATACAAGGCACGTGTCTGGAAGTCTCACCGCAGATGTCACCAGGGGGAGGCTGCCATGGCCGCCGGCAGGCACTTACCATGATTAATCGAGGTCAAACTTCCTGCTCTAAGACTGAGACAAGAGGCCAGTGGAGTGCTGTTCACAAGTATTTAACTCCGAACAGGTCCCGCCCCTGGGCTCCTGGCCTTCCTAGGGGTGGGCGGGAGCTGATCCCAGTGCTGGAAGCACCTAGGCCTGGGAGCCTCTGATCTAGCCGCAGCCTCATTGGACAGGGTGATGCTGTCGGGCCCAGAGAAGGGGTGTGACCCCCAAGGCCAATAGCCAGCAGCGCAGGGCCACAGCAAAGAGCCAAGGGCACACTCCAGTACCCCAGGCTGGGACTGTTTTCTCTGTCCATCAGAATAGAAAGCTCAGAAGTCAAGGCCAGATGGAGTGCAGTGGTCGCTCCAGAATTCTTGTTTAGGGAGAATTTGAGGGGGGATAGGGGCTGGTCTTGAAGCCCTGAATGCATAGCGAGTACATGGTTTATAATTAGGTAAAAGGGTCATACTCCATGGTGGTTAGAGGCATGGGTATGGGGTTTGGATCCTGGCCCTGCTACAAACTATGTGACTGGGGAAAGTCATGGAACCCCTCTGAGCCTCAGTCTCCCCGTGTGTAAAATGGAAGCCATAATAGTATGGTTGGGATTAAGTGAGATAAAGCATAAGTTTTTGAAATAGCGCCTGGCGTGCGGAAAGGTCACTTGTTAGCGCTGGTCATAATTACTTATGTTCCTTTAGGGCTCTCGGCAACTGATGGAGAATAGGGGGCCTTGGCGTTGCCACAGCCTGATTATTGGGAAAGAGGTTATGGTCCTGCCCCCTGCCCCAGGTTCGCAATATCTGCAGACTGGTGGGAAGGTGGAGCTAATGGCTCTCGGAGGAGGAATGCCAGGACCCTCCTAAGCAGCCCCACGCCCGCGTCCTCAGGTCTCAGGTCTCACTTTCCTGAAAGATGGAATGGTGGCTGCTGGCCAGCCATGGCATTCACCTGAGGGTCCCAGGACAGCCTGCCGCCTCTCGTTCCACCCCAGTACCCAGAACCTCTGTTGCTGAGCCATCCTTCCTCAGGGAACTTACTTTTCAACTATCCTCATTGCCTGGAAACTTTTTCTAGTCTCTCATGCTTGCGGTCTTGGCTCATGACTGTGTTATGACCCCCTGCCCTCTTGCATTTGGGCTCCCCAAATGTCCTGCATCAAGCCTTTTTTCCCCTCTTTCTTTTGTTTTCTTTTTTTAAGTTTATTTTTGACAGAGAGAGAGAGAGAGAGACAGAGCATGCGTGGGGGAGGGGCAGAGAGAGAGAGAGGGAGACACAGAATCTGAAAACAGGCTCCAGGCTCTGAGCCATCAGCACAGAGCCTGATGTGGGGCTCGAACTCATGGACCGCAAGATCATGACTTGAGCCGAAGTCCAACGCTCAACCAACTGAGCCACCCAGGAGCCCCCCTCTTTTTCTTTTCAGTATGTAAAAACAAATCAGGGTGAGTGGTAATGCCTTTAAGGATCATTTGATCCAACATTACCATATTTCAGGTGAGAAACTAACAGTAAGAAAGTGCTGGAGGCTACTCTCCTCTTTCCTTCTTCCCTCCCATGCCTTCCTCTCCTCACTGGGGAGCAGAGAGTGGCTTGTGCCAGGGAGGAGCCCCCCTTCCGCCTTCCTCAGCAAACCCTAGCAGCTCCCCCCTCCCAACGGGCTGTTCTCAAGTTGCCACCTTCTCCAGGAAGCCCTCTAAGAACTCACCAGACCCAGGTCTGAGGTTTAGCTAAGCCCTGCCACGGGTCAGCCTTAGCCAGCAGCCCTCAGGTGGGGTCCAGGACAATTAGAGAACTTTTCCAAGTCATGCAGTTAGCAAGGGGCACGGTACAGCTGGAATATGAAATGGGTTATTCTGATGCCACAGCCTACACTTTTTTCTTTTAATTAAAAAAAATGTTTTAATGTTCATTTATTTTTGAGAGAGAGACAGACAGAGCATGAGTGGGGGAGGAGCAGAGAGAGAGGGAGACACAGAATCTGAAGCAGGCTCTGGGCTCCGAGCTGTCAACATAGAGCCTGACGCAGGGCTTGAACCCACAAACTGCCAAATCGTGACCGGAGTTGAAGTCAAGACACTTAACCGACTGAGCCACCCAAGGGGCCCTTGAAGCCTGCACTTTTAATTCCTGCATTGCCTTCTATACAAATAGGAGATGTTGGTATTCCCACTAGAAGGATGGGGAAACTGAAGCCCAGAGAAGGAACATGTGTCTGCAAGGTCTCAGAGCTGGTAGGAATAGGGATTAGGGTGCCTGGGTGGCTCAGTCGGTTAAGCGTCTGACTTCTGCTCAGGACATGATCTCACAGTTTCTGAGTTCAAGACCCACATGGGGTTCCCTACTGTCAACACGGAGCCTGCTATGGATCCTCTGTCCCCTTCTCTCCCTGCCCTGCCCCCCTATTGTGCTCTCTCTCACTCTCTTCAAAAATAAAATAAACACTTAAACAATTAAAAAAAAAAAAGAATAGAGATCCAAACCCTGGCCTATTTGCTTCTGGGATTGGATCTCATTCCACCAGTCCAGACATCGTTTCCCAACTTCTCTCTTCTGTTTTCTGGGCAAGTCTGGAGACTGGCAAGGTGATCCTACCTCCTTGTTCTGCCGCTCCTGGGGGTGCCTTGCGAGCCTGCCCCCAGTGTCTACCTCAGCCCTCTGGGTCTAGGTTTCTAACTGAGAAAAATGGTGTGGAGGGAGCCCAGAGTGGAGCTCACAGGCCAGAAGTTTCCACCAAGGGAGAAGGGCCTCAGTGCAGCCCTCTCGGCCCCCCAGCCGAGGCGGAACATCCTGTCCCCGTGCGCAGAGTGGCCAACTGGAACCTCTACTCCTGGAGCTTGGCCTGACTGGTGTCCTAGGCACAAGTCAATGTTTACCAGATCAAGGGAGCAGATTATCAGCAGCAGAGGGCTGGAGGCAGATGTCTGGCTCAGCTGGCCAGGGCTGGTGGCTTTGTCCTACCCTCTGGACTTTGCTTCCAGAAACACTGTGGATCTCAGTCACACTCTGGATATACTGCTAGGTGCCTCTTTCAGCTACACGCCGGGGCTGGGGAGGGAAAGCCCACAGGGCTCAGTTTCTGTAGCCCCCACGTTCCCTCCCAGACTCTCCTTCGCAGGCTGGGCCCAGTTGGATAACGCATCAGCAGTGGCTGGGTTATGGCCGTCTCTGCTCTTTGTTTCTGAGTTGTCTCCTTCTGCCCAATATGAGCTGGGAGCTGGGTTCTAGAAGCCTCGCTCATGGAGTCTTCTCTCCAGAGGGACTATGAAGGCTCATCTTCCGCTATGCCCTGGTGTGCAGAAAAGAGTAAACCCAGCAGGCTTGAGGAGAGAGGCCGGCTTTCACGGTTGAGCCTTGGTTGGCACTGAGAAACTTGAATTTCAGGAAGGTCCCCACCATCCCCAGAAATGATCAGAGTAGTTCCTTGTGTGTAAACTGTTTGCATAAGCCATGTGCTTTACAGCAAACACCTGCTTTCTTTCTGGGAGTCTGGGATTTTGGTTTGTGCTGTGGAGCGGGGTGCCCATATGACCGGCCCCCAGTAAAAACCCTGGTATCCGAGGCTCAGGCAAGGTTCCTTTGTAGACAACATTTCACAAACCCCTTGCTGGAGGAAATCAGTGCATCCCATGGGACACCCCCCCCCCCCCCCGGGAGAGGGCCCTTGGCAGCTTGTACCTGGTTTCCTCCGGACTCCAACTACGTGCCTTTTCCCTGGGCTGGTTTGGCCCTGTGTCCTTTGGCTGTAATACATCTGAGGCGTGGGTATGGCCATAGGCTGGGGCCTGTACTCTTCCTAGCACGTTAACAAACCTGGTGGTGGCCTTGGGAACCCCCAACCCGTGCTGGCGGCGATAGGACGTGCTCGATGGATCCTGACTCAAGTGGAATGCGGTACAAGCATTGTCTGGGGAAAGGAAGGGTGAAGGAAAAGGGACATCCTTGCTAAGATATGAGCATGAGATTCCTAGCTGGATAAGCACTGGCTGTCTTCTTCCTTTGTGACCGTGACCCAGGCGGCCTTGGCCCGGAGCTCTTTTCTGAAGCCCTTGCTGAGTGCTCGGTACCTGCCCAGGGGCCCTGGGGTGGCCTGCGTGGCCTCCCGGAATGGTCAGCCATCCTTTGGTGCATGGGTGGCTCTGCCGTTACCCGTGGTTTTTGCAAGAGCTGTTTGAGCCACAGCCGAATCTGCTGTAAGAAGTACAGATTACCTCTGGGATCTGATAGTGATAGAAGGAGCCCAGGAGAGTTGAGGAGCCGGATCCCTTGGCCTCTTTTGGGTGCGCTGGCTAAAATGAAAGGGGGAAATCTCAGGGGGTGATGTCTTTGGTTTTTGTTCCCTCCTCAAGGCAGGAGGAGAAAGAGCCCAAACATTTCCAATGGTGGCCTTTGGTTGGACCAAAAATGTTGGAAGTTTATATTATTCTCTCCTCCAAGCAGGAGGGAAAAAGTTAAATCAGTTCTCAGAGCTGGAGCAAAGCTTCAGGCAAATCAGGGGGGAAGGAAAAGAGGGGGGGCTCCAGCTGGTGCTGCTGCCACAACCCCCCCATAAATACTGAATTTACTGCTAGGGGTTTAAGTAAATTTGCAATGAAAATGAAGGAGAAGGAACTTTTAAAATGCCTTTGTATTTTACAGCTATTGCATCTGGATGTATGGTTAAAATTGATGTAAACTGTTATATGCCTGTAATTTCATAAGTGCCAGAGGGATCATCCCAATTAGAGAGAGTTGCAAAAAAATAAAAAAATAAAAGTCACTGGGATGCAACTTTCTTGTATTTTGCCACGTGGGTGGCCTGGAATTTGAAATCTTACGAGTATTGAAAACAGAACAATCATCTGTAACTGATGATTCTTACTATGATTTTCGCCCTTTGGAAATTCTAAGGAAAAAAAAAAAAAAGAGAGCGAGAACTGAAAAAGAGAAGCAGTCTCTAAATGGAGATACACTTTTGAGGTTTATAAAAAGCAGTTTCAGGGGCACCTGAGTGGCTCAGTTGGTTGAATGCCTGACTTCAGCTCAGGTCATGATATCATGGTTTGTGAGTTCGAGCCCTGCATCAGGCTCTGTGCAGACAGCTCAGAGCCTGGAGCCTGCTTCGGATTCTGTGTCTCCCTCTCTCTCTGTCCCTCCCTCATTTGCATTCTGTCTCTCTCTCTCTTTAAATAAACATTAAAAAAAATTTTTTTTAAAGCAGTTTGAGGTTGCTAATGAGTTCTTGTGAAATTGCCTGTCTGACCGTTAGAGGCTGATGATACTCCAGATGACGTGTATACTTTTGAGGTCACCTACCTGGGCTCTAAGACCAACATGACAGAAAGAGTTAGGAAAGCTATCTGGCTTGGCTGCAGCAAAAGAAAACCCAGTGCCATTTCCCCCTCAGCTTTATTGAAGTGTAACCGGCAAATAAAAATTCCCTAGAAAAAATTGCCCATAATTAAGGTCTACAATGTGGTTTCCTGCTATGCAATGTACGAAATACGAAATACACGTACATTGTGAAATATTTACCACGATGAAGCTAATGAACTTATCCATCAGATTACATAGTTACCTTTTTTATTTTTTTGCCACTGACTTTTGGAATCCTGAATTCACAGAGCCTGGTTGCCTGGCTCCGACTCTGGGCTGACACCTGCTGTTGTCTGCTGCGAGCCATTTCAGCCCCATCACGAGCTGTGTGGAATGAAAATCAGGTGAAATCACTCCACTCGATGAGCTGGCCACATTTGGGACACCCCTCTGCGGAGCGGCCGCTGTGAAAACATTACGGGTGCTGCCGGACCGTCTGGTTGTGCAGATGTCCACGATGAAGGGTTTGCTTTCTGATGGCACAAGTTAAAACTCAGCTGCTGATCGGCTATTTCTGGTGCAGACTCGTTGCCTTCCTAACTGTGATTCCTGCCCAAAGCAGCAGGTTGGGCGAGGGCATGTCACAAGGACCGTGACCCTCCCACCCACTCCTGGCAGATGGGAGACATCTCATGGCTATGGATTATTGCATTTGACTTTTCCACTAGTTGTAGTTTCCATCAATGAACTGACTGATAGTCTGATTCTCTGGTTTTGAGAGAGAGAGAGAAGAAGGAAGAAAGAAGAGAGAGAGAGACAGAGAGAGAGAGAGAGAGAGAGGATCCAAAGCAGGCTCTGTGCTATCAGCATAGAGCCCAACGCGGGGTTTGAACTCACAGACCATGAGATCATGATCTAAGCTGAAGTCGGACACTTAACCAACTGAGCCACCCAGGCACTGCAAGAATTAAAGTTTTAATTACTGAGTGGGACATAGTGACTTTTTAACAACAGAGAAAAACAAAATCCCAGTACCTGGGAGGCTCAGGGGATAAGAGGAGAGAGCATCACTGGTCTTGGCTTTTCAGAACTGTTCTGGCTTGGAACTGATGGCCTCAAGTAGTCCCTCTTTTTTTTTTTTTTAAATTTTTTTTAACGTTTTATTTATTTTTGAGACAGAGAGAGACAGAGCATGAACGGGGGAGGGGCAGGGAGAGAGGGAGACAGAATCGGAAGCAGGCTCCAGGCTCTGAGCCATCAGCCCAGAGCCCGACGCGGGGCTCGAACTCCCAGACCGCGAGATCATGACCTGGCTGAAGTCGGACGCTTAACCGACTGAGCCACCCACGCGCCCCAAGTAGTCCCTCTTAAGGTAATAACTCAAGGGAATTATTTGGACCGCAGCCAGAACCCTAGGATAGGAGGTCCCATCTGGGGAGTCCTGATACCTAGACTTTCAGACAAATACACGCCCTCCTAGGGGGGCCCTGACACTGTAAACTCTGTTTCAGGTTGGGGGGCAGGTTTGGCCTCTGGGACTGTACTTCTTCTGTGAGTCCCCTGGACATCATGATATTCATTGCCTGTGCCCCGGAAGGTGTTCAAAGCAGCTTCAACTTACTGGCCACAGTTGTGCTGTGCTGAATCCTTGCACCTCTGCTCAGGTAAAGAAAGGCTCGTACAGAAATGTTAAGAAGCCATTTCCTTGTCTAAGATAAACCTTTGTGATTCGTGGGTTTCATTTCACCTGGGTCCAAGATCTCAGTATGGCATAACCAAGTTCAGTGATGTGTGCTGGTCTCACCCAGCTGCGTGGGGTCCTACTGATGTTTTGTTCTCAAGATGCCTTGGCCCAAGACAAAGGGCATGTGCAGAAAAGAGTTAACCTAGCAGTTCTAGAAAGGCGTGCTTATAAGGTTGGCCCTTGGCTGGCATCTGAAAATGTGGATTTGGGGAGGGTTCCAGTTTCTTTGAATGGGTGCACCAGGGTTTGTTAGCATTTCTCATTAACCTCTATAATCCACTTATTGACAAATCAAAGTGGGAGTCTTGGTTACAAGACAGAACATAGGGATGCTTGGGTGGCTCAGTCAGTTAAGCAGCCGACTTCAGCTCAGGTCATGATCTTGGGCTTCGTGGGTTCGAGCCCTGCGTCGGGCTCTGTGTGGACAGCTCAGAGCCTAAAGCCTGCTTCGGATTCTGTGTCTCCCTCTTTTTCTGCCTCTCCCCCACTTGTGCTCTCTCTGTCTCTGTCTCTGTCTGTCTCTGTCTCTCTCTCTCAAAAATAAACATTTTTAAAAAATTTAGAGCACTGCCAAACTCTTTTCCATGGTGGCTGAGCCGTTTACATTCTCACCAGAAATGCAGGAGGGTTCCAATTCCTCCCCATCCTCACTAACAGTTGTTGGCCATCCGTTTTGATTCTAGAGATTTCATCTTTCCTTGAAGTGATGCTTCATTGTGGTTTTGATTTGCATTTCCCTAATGACTAGTAATGTTGATTTTTATGTGCTTATTGCCAATTTGCATATCCTCTTTGGAGAAATCTCTACGCATATCCTTTGCCTATTTTTATTTTTTAAAGTTTATTTAGAGAGAGAGAGTGTGTGTGTGTGCAGGTGTGTGGGCGAGTGGGGGAAGGGCAGAGAGAGGGAGAGAATCCCTAGCAGGCTCCGTGTTGTCAGCTCAGAGCCCCAAGCAGGGCTCGATCTCACGAACCTAGAGATCATGACCTGAGCTGAAATCAAGAATCAGACACTTAACCGACTGAGCTACCAGTGCCCCTCTTTGCCTATTTTTAAATTATATTACTTGCCTTTTAATTATTGAATTGTAAGAGTTCCTCCTATATTCTAGAATCGAGTCCCTTCTCAGATATATGATTTGCAATAATTGTTCCCGTCCTGTGGGTTCTTTGCACTTTCTTGATGGTGTCATTTGCAACACAAAAGTTGTAACTTTGATGAAGCCCAATTTATCTACTTTGTGTTAGTCATCTGTGTATTTTGTGTGTATCGAAGAAGAGACACTGACTTGTTTCTTTTTTTTTTTTAAGATTTTATTTTTCAGGCTCTGTGCTGACAGCAGAGAGACCGACACGGGGCTCGAACTCGCGAACTGTGAGATCATGACCTGAACTGAAGTCTGATGCTTAACTGCTTGAGATACCCAGGCACCCTGAGACTGAGTTTTTAACTTAAGAAAAGATCTTTAGCTGAGGGAATGGGATCTGTCTCCAAGTTGTCACCTTGGAAGGCAGAGCACCTTAAAATAATAATAATAACAAAAACGCTGATTTTCTGGTCACTGACTTATGTGCCAGGCACCGTGCTAAGCACATTATATATTGTGCTCTTTACTCATTAAATCCCCAAATAACCCTCAGAGGTAAGTGCTATCAACATCCCCATTTTACAGATTAGAAAACAGAGGCTCAGAGAGGTGTCTGAGCACAGCGAAAAAGTGACAGAACTGAGAAATGAACCAGGCCTGACTCTCTCCAAAGCCTACAAGCTAGCCACTTCCAGCCATGCTGTCATTACTCAGATATTTTGGGAAATGCTTTGGGAATGACCTCTGAGCCCATTTTCAAGCAGCAGGAAAAAACAAACAAACAAAAAAAAATCCAGTTTCCTGGTTGTACTCATTAAGACCTGGAGAAGTTCCTCTTCATTTGGCCTCTGGCAGAGTCGGAAGGGCAGGCGTGGCAGGAGGCCAGGGTGGGCCCAGGAGGGAGCTAGGAGACCTGTGGGCATGCGCAGGGGCTCCGTTGGCGGGCTGGAGAGGAAGGCTTTGTTCAGGCAGAGGTGGGTGCCCCGTCACTGAGCAACCTTCGGTAAGTCACTTCTCTCTGAACCTCAGTTTCCGTGGCGTCCCAATAGAGTGGGGGCTGGCATGGGTGGTGAAAGAATTCACCCAAGTCAGAACAAAGGAGATGGAGATTTATTGAATACACTGCAAGAGAGCAGCGGGCAGGACAGCAAAGGAGAGACTGTCTGCCTGGTCTGCCACCAGGCGGTATTGTGGGGCCACAGTTACAGGGTGGGAGGCGGAGATATGGGAACGTATGGGAACTTTTTTTTTTTTTTTTTTTTGGTAACTGTGTAAATGGCCCATTGGTTAGTTAAGGCCGGTGGCAATTTTAAAAAGAGTTCCCAAATCCCCCCACGGGCGGGGGGGGGGGGGGGCGGTGGCTGTGGGCTAATTTACCTCACTCAGGTTTCCACTGCTCAAGCCTGTTGCCTAAAAGTGGCCCTGATCATCCCCCCACCCCGACAGGTCGGCAATGACAGATCCTTGGCATTTGAGTGGAAGTCTCATCTTCAAACGGCTTCTTCCTGCTGAACGAGGGGTGTAGAGATGTCCCTACGTATGGATCAACATTGGTCGGTTGGGAATTTATATGTTGGGATTATGAAAGGCAGAGGCAGCTGTATCCAAGGCAGATAGCACGTGTGGATTTTCCCGAGTGGAAAGGATCATCTGTCAGCTCAAACATGTGGCCGTGAAGGAATCTCGGCACCAGGCGGAGAGAGATCTGGAAAATAAGCTGATTATTAGGATGAAAAAGAGAAGCCCTAATTAAACAACTTTTGACCCAAATCCTCCTCCAGTCCAGGAGTTTAACCAATCATGAATGGAGTGGGAGGGAGACTTTAACATGCCAATTTGGGTAGTATTCATCTCAGTAATTTTTGTGGTTATCTGGAGTATATATATAACACTCTGGGTTTTTTTTTTTTTTAAGTTTGCTTATTATTATTTTGAGAGAGTGAGAGCACAGTGGGGGGGAGGAACAGAGAGAGAGAGAGAGAGAGAGAGAGAGAGAATCCCAAGTAGGCTCCATGCTGTCAGCGCAGAGCCTGATGTAGGACTCGAACTCACAAACCATGAGATCATGCATGACTTGAGCCGAAATCAAGAGTCAGATGCTTAACAGACTGGGCCACCCAGTAGCCCTGTAACATTCTATTTTAATAAAGCGTAGGTTCCTTCTTGAGCTGCAGTTGGGATATCAGGGGCCATTGAGTTTTGGAGGGCTCCCTTTAAATTTGTGGGTGACTGCATGCTGGGCTTGATTAAAGGTGGCGGCTACATGCTTGGGTAAAGCCTCTACTTGCAATTTGACATGAATGATGCAGCTCCTGGGACAAATACCGTTAAGAGATAAAACCATCAGGAAGCCCTCTTTGTTTGGTATCTAGCCTTAACAATATCCTAATTATGAGAAGTTGCTGGCAAATGGGGGAAGACTCCTCTGGGGGATAAGGCCATCCCAAGGGCATCCTCTATGCAGTCAGAAGGAAAGTGGGGCCTTCTATGATCTCCACAAGTCCAGAGTTGACCCTGTGGAGGAGGGTAGGCTCTGGCCTTTAGGAATGACTGTGTCATCCCAGCCACACAGAATTGGTCAAGGTGATAGTTGAGTTATACAATTGTTGAGTCCATCCTGTTTTCCAGCTGTTCAAATAATCATATGCCCATGGGGTCTGCTTATTATCCCCACAGAGTAACAAGCACAGAGATTGTCTACATATGAGCCATTGTGGCAATTTCTCTGGTTTCCAAGTTGTCTAGCTAAGCAAACAAACATTCAAAGACAATCAGAACTGGAATTTAACATCCACGAAGGTGTGTTATTGAAACATAATTTTTCTCTAAATTCACCTTCCAGAGATAGTCAAATCAAGACTAACTTATTCTTTTTTAATGTTTCTTTGTTTATTTTTATTTTGAGAGAGAGGG
Organism: Herpailurus yagouaroundi; assembly: GCF_014898765.1. Lineage (NCBI taxonomy): Eukaryota > Metazoa > Chordata > Mammalia > Carnivora > Felidae > Herpailurus > Herpailurus yagouaroundi. The sequence continues at coordinate 13,019,744 of NW_024412422.1, forward strand.
AGAGAGAGCATGAGCAGCGGCAGGGGCAGAGGCAGAGACAGGGCAATAATTTCAAGCAGGCTCCGTGCTATCAGCACAGAGCCCGATGCGGGGGCTGCTCCGACTCACGAACTGTGAGATCATGACCTGAGCCAAATCAAGAGTCAGATGCCCAGCCACCGGAGCCACCCAGGTGCCTCCTAGATTGAACTTTTAATAGCCTCTTGAGGCCAGAAGCCAATCCAAATACCTGCCATTAGACATGCCTGCAATACCTGTAGATGCGGGTGAATTTCTCTTCTCGGGATCCCCAAAATATCCTGAGGTTTCTGCACCTGCCAGGAAGTGATGTTCTTTACTCACCAGGTAAGGCTGCTGGAAACTCTGTAAGCAAGGTATCAGGCCAACATTTCCAAGGAGCTTCATTGGCTCCATAGTCAACCTTAGTTCCTTAGAGCTGTCTGGTCCCATCTGAGTCTATGCATGTCTCTCTCAAATAGGACGTTCCAGTCAAAGCCTTGGTAAAATAATGAAAGTTTCTAATGGGTCCTGTTACAAGGAGAACAGATTCTCGGGGTGCCTGGGTGGCTCCTTTGGTTGGGTGTCCGACTCTTGATTTCTGCTTAGGGCATGGTCTCATGGTTCATGGGTTCGAGCCACGAGTCGGGCTCTGTGCTGACTGTGGAGCTGGCTTGGGATTCTCTCTCCTCTCTCTCTACCCCTCCCCGCCTCAAAATAAATATATAAACTTAAAAAAAAAAACAAGGACAGATTCTTGTTGAACTTATGCAAATAATTGTAATTGCCAAGGAAGAAAGAATACTCACTGAGATTTTCTGAATTTTAGAGGGTTCAGGTAGGGAGAAAAGTTAAATGTTTCAATTTGCTCATAAAAAAGAATACTTTATCATATTTCTGTAAGTCATGGATATCTTAAGAGAAAGTTTCCTTAATCTGAAAAAGCAAACATTAGAGAACCAGCAATGTTTCAAACCAGAGTCATAAAACTATAGTCATCTTCTTTAATTCATTCAGTTCTACATTATTAATTTTTGTTCTGTTTGAACGAAGCTTTCCCATTAGTTCTGGAAATTCTTACCCAGTTCAGTTTTATGATCTTAAAGATACCAATTACCCATATTTGTCAAAAACAAAAACAAAAACAAAAAAACCCGTCCTTTTCATGAATCTCCTTGAAGACAAAACTCGTTTCGCAAGAGCATCGGAACAGTAACTATAAATGACAAAAAAAAAAAAACAAAAAACCCTCAGAAACGGACATGGTTAAAGATCTGATAGTAAAGTTCATTGTAATGTAGCTGACAAGGAAATCCAGTTATTTCTGTGACACCTAGCATTTTATTTTATTTTATTTTATTTTATTAAAAAAATTTTTTTTTAAACATTTATTTATTTTTGAGACAGAGAGAGACAGAGCATGAACGGGGGAGGGGCAGAGAGAGAGGGAGACACAGAATCTGAAACAGGCTCCAGGCTCTGAGCCGTCAGCACAGAGCCCGATGCGGGGCTCGAACTCACGGACCATGAGATCGTGACCTGAGCTGAAGTCTGACGCCCAACCGACTGCGCCACCCAGGCGCCCCTATTTTTTAAAATTTTTATGTTTTTTTTTAAATTTTATTTTGAGAGAGAGAGAGAGAGAGAGAGAGAGAGAGAGACAGTGTGAGCGGGGGAGGGGCAGAGAGAGAGGGAGACACAGAATCGAAGCAGGCTCCAGGCTCCGAGTTGTCAGCACAGAGCCACCCAGGTGCCCCAACACCTAGCATTTTAATGATTGGAATGTCAAGTGATGACCTTATATCAAAACATATTAAAACCCTAGGGACTGTATGTAATTTCTAAACCAGTTATAGCATTTACCCATACAATACAACCTAAGGCTAATTACTATGAGTTTGATGGTGCTTCCCAAGTAATTTAACAGACCAAATCAACAAGCCCAATGAGTCAAAAAGGCTTCATTGACAATTCAAATCTCAGGGACGTTTGTTAGAAACCTTAGAAAGTTTTGTTTTTTTTTTTTTTTTAATTTTTTTTTCAACGTTTTTTATTTATTTTTGGGACAGAGAGAGACAGAGCATGAACGGGGGAGGGGCAGAGAGAGAGGGAGACACAGAATCGGAAACAGGCTCCAGGCTCCGAGCCATCAGCCCAGAGCCCGACGCAGGGCTCGAACTCACGGACCGCGAGACCTTGACCTGGCTGAAGTCGGACGCTTAACCGACTGCGCCACCCAGGCGCCCCAAGAAACCTTAGAAAGTTTTAAAATACCTATCTAAATAGGATTACAGATCATTATAAATTTTGAGAAGTTTTAACTTTAGTCAAAGACCTGATAAAGACAAAACATAGAAACTTTTGTTTTCTGGGCAGATAAAAAAAAAAAAAAAACACCTTTGTTTACACTTTCTTATCAAGAGCAGACCAACAATCCAAGAAAACTTTGTCTTTTTAACAGAGTATGGTAGAATTTCAATCTTATACTAGGTATACTTTATTTATTTATATGTTTATTTATTTTTGAGAGAGAGAGACAGGGAGACAGAGTGTGAGTGGGGGAGGGGCAGGGAGAGGGGGACAGAATCCGAAGCAGGCCCCAGGCTCTGAGCTGTCAGCACAGAGCCCAACACTGGGCTTGAACTCAGGAACTGTGACATCATGACCCAAGCCAAAATCTGACGCTTAACTGACTGGGCCACCCAGGCGGCCCCCAGGTGTACTTTTAAAATCCATTAGTTTCAAGCTTAGTCTGTCCTGACCACACATAAAATTCTTCTCTAAGCTTTCCCTTCACAAACTTACAGCTTTCTTTTGCATTCAGATTTTGTCCTACGCCTTTTCTCTAAATAGCTAGTCTCACTTTAGGACAATGTTACTTTCTTTTTCCCTCAACAAAATATATTCTCACCTCTTATATTCTTCTTACACATCTCCTACTGTCCTACATACAGAGTTGCTTTCCTTATCATTTCTATCAGTCTTAATTACATTTAGCAGAATTTTAACTCTTAGAAACCTTAGTCTCTAGGGAAAACTAGTAACCAATTGTGAACTGTATTACAGCAGGATTCTTTAGGTTGGCAAATTTATAAATACATGTCATAGTTTTTCATTGTATAATCTTTCAGTAAGGCACAAAGCCATGTTTTCCAACAGACCCAAATAGCTTTAATTTCTCTGCAAAGAAGCCAAAAGCTGGTAAACCTTGTGTCTAGTAATTAATGTCGAAGTATTTTATCTTATTTGGAAAAGACTTAGATAGCCAATGAATTCAACTTAATTTAGAATTTAGCTTAGCAAAACTTTCAGGTTAGTGAAGATTTTGAAAGCTATTTTAAGAATTACCCTTGAGAACTTTATGAGGCAGACACAATTGACCATAATTTTTTAAAGTTTATTTGTTTATTTATTTTTAGTAATCTTGACCCTCAATATGGGGCTGGAACTCACGACCCCAAGATCAAGGGTCACATGCTCCACTGACTGAGCCAGCCAGGCGTCACCCCCCTTTTTAAGTTTATTTATTTATAAAAGTAACCATCATTTTAAGCCATCCTTTTGCTGACCAATTGCCACAGATATAATGTGAGCTTATTCGACTTTAGTAAACCTTGGTAGAATAAGAGTTTTATATTTAATGCTGATAACTCTGAAGATATATGTAATTAAACCAACAAACTTAAATTAGCTTTAATACTGAGTATATTCCACCTATGTCCATTCAAAGTCAATCAGTGTGTTCCCCATTGTCAATTTTTATCTGAGGTACCTGTGGGAAAATCTAAAGTGGGCAGTTTTAGATTCAGAAAGTTTTGGGTTTTTTTAAATTTTTTTTCAAAACTTACTCGTTTTTTTTGAGGGCGGCGGGGGCGTGTGTATGCGGCGAGAATCCCAAGCAGGCTCACGCACAGCGCAGAGCCAGATGTGGGGCTCAAACCGTGAGACGGTGACCTGAGCCAAAATCAAGAGTCAGACGCTCAACTGACTGAGCCACCCAGGTGCCCCTAGACTTAGAAAGTTTTTTTTTTTTTTTTAATTTTTTTTTTCGACGTTTATTTATTTTTGGGACAGAGAGAGACAGAGCATGAATGGGGGAGGGGCAGAGAGAGAGGGAGACACAGAATCGGAAACAGGCTCCAGGCTCTGAGCCATCAGCCCAGAGCCCGACGCGGGGCTCGAACTCACAGACCGCGAGATCGTGACCTGGCTGAAGTCGGACGCTTAACCGACTGCGCCACCCAGGCGCCCCAAGACTTAGAAAGTTTTAAAGGGACGCCTTGGTGGCTCAGTCAGTTAAACATCCGACTCTTGATTTGCACTTTCTTGTCAAGAGCAGACCAACAATGCAAGAAAACTTTGTCTTTTTAACAGAGGGTAAAGCAGAATTTCAATCTAGGGAGCCCCCGGGCCTTCAGGGGAAAGGGAAAGACGATGGGCTGGAACAAAAGAGCAGTCATCTAGAATGTCCACAAGGTCAGATGGGCCATGAGACCCAGCAAGACAGTTTTTGTGGAGCTTGGGACCTTGGGGACAGTGCCATGAAGGCTTGCACATGACACCTCTGACCATTTGGAGCTCTGGCAAAAGAGGTCAAGCTGGAAAATAGTATTATAAGAAAGAATTCCATGGAGAGGTCATACCTCTTGATTTGGGAATTTGTACCGAGGCTGGGAAACATTACATAAAAAGATGAGAAGTTTTTCCTCAGGCCTTGGGGATCATGTTTGTTCCATTTTTAAATTATTGCTATTTTCTAATGTTTATTTATTTTTGAGACAGAATTCGAGTGGGTTAGGGGTAGAGAGAGAGGGAGACACAAAATCTGAAGCAGACTCCAGGCTCCGAGCTGTCAGCACAGAGCCCGACGCGGGTCTCAAACCCACAAGCTGTGAGATCAGGACCTGAGCCGAAGTCGGACGCTCAACCGACTGAGCCACGCAGGCGCCCCCACGTTTGTTCCATTAAAAAAAAAAAAAAAAAAAAATACAGCCCCAGGGTGAGTCCGGAGGCATAGAGGGGATTATGAAGACCGGCTGCTGGTTTCCAAAGGGGCGTCCCACTAAGGGGAATGGAGCTTTGACTAGTGGTCTTGATTTTAGTCAAAGCGCCCCACCCGATCAGAGAAAAAGAACTTTGCTGTAGCTCCTAGTCTCTAAGCAGGATTCCTGAGGCATACGGATTGTAACATTCCTACGGCTCCCTCAAGGACTTCTTTAATGTTTGCTCTGGTTAGTGTTACTTTCTTCCGATAATGGTAACCCCTCCACACCAAGATATACTTTAGCAATGGCCTTTCAAACAGTATGGCCCACTGATATACATTTGAAGGGTTTCGCGACTAATGTTTTACTAAACAATTAAAGCAACTTTATTTTAACAATAGCAGCCCTCCAAGAACCTGGGGAGCTTGCTTTTAACAGGCACAGATTCCTTAGAGATTTACACTATCCCTAACCCTCACTCACTAAAAAGTCTATCATCAGTCACTCCTCACAATCCCAGGGCAGCTCTTTCTACCCATGGGTCCTGTCCCCATGCTATAATAAAAGGACCTTTTTGCACCGAAAACATCTCAAGAATTCCTCCTTGACCATTTACTCGCGGCCCCACATCATCGCTGGTCTAAAAAAGGGCCAGACCTTATATGGGGTGACTGAGTGTACTGGGATGTGCCCCCCCAAGGAGAGGGTCATGGCAAGTGGCACTAGCAATCCCTATTGGGGCATCCCCTACGACAGGAAAGCCAGACAGCGGGTGACCAAACCAGGTCAGAAGAAGGAGGTGGGGGGGTCACCACTCAGATGCATGGGAATGTGTTTTGCCTATAGATCACGATGGCGGCTGTTTCCTCGGAAACAAAGGAAAAGGAGGGGGTTCCTAAAAGAAGCTAGGCAGCTGACAGTCAGCCAGCATCAGTAAAGGGTCCCAACTGAGTCTGTATCATGCAAATTTACCCTGGATGAGCTGCAGAGGGAATGGGAGAGGAGAGGAAGGGGTCCTTCGCCCTCACAGGAGCGGACAGTCTGACCTGTTCACCCTCAGACCTTCAGACCACACTGGGCAGCCACCCTGGCCAGAGGCCTTCAGCTGTCTGAGCAACACCAAGGTTAGGCCACCAAAGGGCCAAAAAGAGAAAGGAGAGGGAGGAGAGGATCCCTCTGATGGGCAAGAGGGTAAATTCCTCACCCTTTCAGGCAAGGGCCATCTAGGAGGTTCCCTGCGGGGCTCTGGATCCTTGCTGAGGACTAACCTGAACTGGAGGTCATCAGTTCCCCAAGAAATAACTAGAGTCTGTCCACCAAGGGAAAGTCCTGAGAAATTCCCCCGACAATCCAGGGAGCATCCCAGGCCAGCAGAGGTTCCCCATATGGGCCACCAAATGTGGGGCGTCCCGGGGTGGGGGCAGCGGCCGTGGCAGTGCAAGAGCTCACCCAAGGCAGAACACAGAAGATTAGTGAATACATTGCAAGGGGGTGGCGGGCAGGACAGCAAAGCACAGACTGTCTGCCACAAAGTGGTGGTGAGGGGCCACACGCGTAGGGTGGTTGAGGAGGTATGGGAACGTACAGAATTTTCCTTTTTTTTGGTAACGGGCTGTTTGTAAGTAGCCTATTGGTGAATTAAGGCCTATGGCTATTTCAAAGGGGGGTTGCTTAATGAGCCCGCTTGCATTCAGCCAGGTGGTCACTGCTTTGCTCAAGCTTCTTAACTTTTATTTATTTATTTTTTTGACAGAGACAGAGCATGAGCGGGATCAGAGAGAGAAGGAGTCACAGAATCCAAAGCAGGCTCTAGGCTCTGAGCTGTCAGCACAGAGTCCAACACGGGGCTCGAACCCACAAACCGTGAGATCATGACCTGAGCCAAAGTCGGACGCTTAACCAACTGAGACACCCAGGCGCCCCACGCCTTGGTCAAGTTTCCATTGCTTAAGCCTGTTCCCTAAAAGCAGCCTCTACAGTTTCCTCTTCTGTAAATGGGGAATTATCATAGCACCTCCTTCATAGGGTCGTCTGAGGATCATCTGATCTAATGAAGGTAGGATGCTTTGCTTGAAGTCTGGCCCTTAGTAAGACTCAGTTAATGGTTACCAATTATGTCGATTGTTATAAGGAATGTGGGAGGTTCTCGAATATTGGGTTATGGTACTTGGGTTTTATCTCTGAGGCAGTGGGGGGCTGTTCAGAGTTTTATAAGTGCAACATCATCATGACTTTAAAGGCTCCTCCCTTCAAGGTCGTAGGAAAGAGAGCTGAGCAGAAAACCCAGCTGTTCATAGGTGCTGTGCTGGGACTGGAGTGGCCCAGTGGCCTATTTGTGATTCTTCATTATATTCAGAGAACATAAATAAACCAAAGGCTTTAGTTACATTTTAGAATTGGACCTAAAAACAGCCAAACAGTCTTGTGTTCTGCTTCCTAGAATCTACAGCTACAGAGCCCCAAAAAGAAGGATGAGGATTCAAAGGCACCAGCCCAGGGATAGAATTTCCCCCACCCTGCCCTGCGCCCCACAGCCTTCCCCACAAGGGCACACCGAAGTTAGGGAGAAGGTGTGGGCTGGCCAGGGGGCTGGGCCGTTATCAGGGTAGTGCAGTGGGGCGGGGCCAGTGGGGCGTGGCTATTCTGTATCTCTCCGGGCACAGAGCCCACACAGGCCTGAGCTTTGAGGGGACAGGCAGCCATATCACCAGGCATCAGTGATGGCCTGGAGGGTCAAGAGAGTTGTTGGCCTGGGATACAGGATCCCTGGGCTCTGGAGACTGTGAACTTGGGCTACTCCCAGCTCCTCTCTGAGTCTCAGTTTTCTTTTTTTTTTTTT
>NW_024412422.1:13027664-13035480 GCF_014898765.1 Herpailurus yagouaroundi
ATTTATTTTCTTTTTTTTTTTTAATTTTTTTTTCAACGTTTATTTATTTTTGGGACAGAGAGAGACAGAGCATGAACGGGGGAGGGGCAGAGAGAGAGGGAGACACAGAATCGGAAACAGGCTCCAGGCTCCCAGCCATCAGCCCAGAGCCCGACGCGGGGCTCGAACTCACGGACTGCGAGATCGTGACCTGGCTGAAGTCGGACGCTCAACCGACTGCGCCACCCAGGCGCCCCATCTGAGTCTCAGTTTTCAAACTGTGCAAGCAATGAGTGCCCTGCCTCTAATGTGTTCTGAAGGATGTCCTCCCGGCTTGGCTCTGGGAGCACTAAGGAATGTCCTGGATATTTGCTGGGAGCACAGAGGAATGTCCTGAATATTTACTGCCAGCATCCACTCCTACCCTGTTGTTACAGCATCTCTTTTCCTTTGCGAAACCATCCCTTCCCCTCCCTGTCCACGTGGTTTTAAGGGCAGGCCAGCCGGGACCAGCCAGTGAGAAAACCCTGTGATTGCTTCAGGGATGGGAGCCTGGCCCAGAGCCAGCCAATGTGGGTTTGTCCTGGGACTTTTGCTTGAGAAAGAGCGTCTCTCTGAGCTCCGTATTTGTTCAGCTGACCGCACGGTGCTTTGCTGGCCACGTCTGCTTCCATGCGGGGTAAATGTGCCTGTGTATGAAGCCAGCACAGGGAAAGCAGGGATGGGAAAGAAACAGATTCCTAATATCTGAGCATCTTGTTCCAGGCATGCTTCTGGGTGAGCCCGAATTCTCCCTCTTCTGCTTCAGCTAGTTTGAGATGGGTTTCTGGCCTTTACAACCATTGATTCTGGCACACTAGGAGAACAATCGTAATCATAACAGCAACAACGCTGTCCAGGAGCACTTATCCAACGTCAGGCGCCAAGGTGGTGGTGGAGGGGGGCGGGGCTTGTCTGCTGTAGCAACTGGCATTGATGTTGTTTCAAGTTGCTGGCACAAAATGATAAAATAACGTTGACGGACTTCAGCAGTTTTTATTATTTTTTTTAATTCTTTTTAAAAATTATTTTCATGTTTACTTATTTTTGAGAGAGAGAGAGAGAGAGTGCGCATGTGCACAAGCGAGTGAGAGGGGGGCAGAGAGAGGGAGACACAGAATCGGAAGTAGGCTCCAGGCCCTGAGCTGTCAGCCCAGAGCCCGACCTGGGGCTCGAACCCATGAGCCGTGAGATGGTGACCTGAGCTGAAGTCGGATGCTTAACCAACTGAGCCATGCAGGTGCCCCATATTATTTTTAAATGCTTTAAAGACAGTGCACCCCTGTGGTACGGACAACGACCTGCTGCCCCATCTGCCTTCGAGGCAGTAATTGCTGCCCAGGTGCAGGGACACTGGCAGGCTGGACACTCTCACAGGATCTGCTGCTGCAGAGACTTTTCCCAAAGCGGCTGCGACTGAGCACAGTAGCGGTTGAAAGGTCAGGTCATTTCAGCCCAATGGGGAAAACCGATGGGTAAGTCTGTCTCCGGAGCCCCCGGTGGGGTTGGCCAAGGCCTTGTGGCCTCCTCCCCCACCGACCACTCCTTCTTCTCAATCTCGTCTCCCCCCTCCTTTCAGCAAGGTGGAGGCCTAAAAACTTCTTGCACCCCAAGCTCTGCCTCAGCCTCTGCTTTTGGAGAACCCATCCCGTGACGCCCTCACTGTACCGGCCCCTCTACTGCGCCTGGTGTGTGCTTCTGGGCATTGTACCTGTCTTGTCCTCTCGGTGTTATTTCTTCTGTGTTACAGGTAAGGAAATCAAGACTCAGGAAGATGAAGACTGGCACAAATCACTTGTCTGCTTCGGTTAGAAAATGCCAAGGGGCGCCTGGGTAGCTCAGGAAGTCAGCGCCTGAGCGTCTGACTTCAGCTCAGGACACGATCTCACAGTTCGTGGGTTCGAGCCCCCCGTCGGGCTCTGTGCTGATGGCTCAGAGCCTGGAGCCTGCTTCGGATTCTGTGTCTCCCTCTCTCTCTGCCCCTCCCCTGCTCGAACTCTGTCTCTGTCTCGAGAATAAATAAACCTTAAAGAAATTGAAAGAAAGAAAGAAATTGAAAGAAAGAAAGAAAGAAAGAAAGAAAGAAAGAAAGAAAGAAAGAAAGAAAGAAAATGCCAAGCCAGGGAACTTCTGGCTGGCTCAGTGGGTAGAGTATGCCACTCTTGGTCTCAGGGGCATGAGTTTGAGTCCCACATTGGGAGCAGAGATTTCTTTCAAAAAATTTTGGGGCACCTGGGTGGGTCAGTTGGTTAAGCATCTGACTTCGGCTCAGGTCATGATTTCACGGTTCATGAGTTCAAGCCCCGCATCAGACTCTGTGCTGCCATTGTGGAGCCCACTTCAGATCCTCTGTCTTCCTCTCTCTGCCCCTCCCCAGCCTGCACACACTCTCTCTCTGTCTCAAAAATAAAATGAACATTAAAAAAAATCTTAAAAAAAAAAAAGAAAAGAAAAATTTGTTTTTATTGGGGCACCTGAGTGGCTCAGTCAGTTAAAGTGTCTGACTTCGGCTCAGGTCGTGATCTTACGGTTTGTGGGTTCGAGTCCCGCGTCGGGCTCTGTGCTGACAGCTCAGAGCCTGGAGCCTGCCTAGGATTCCGTGTCTCTCTCTCTCTCTCTTTCTGCCCCTCCCCTGCTCAGTCTTTCTCTCTCTCAAAAATAAATAAACATTAAAACATTTTTTAATAACAATAAAAAATTCTTTTTATTGAGGTATAATTGACAAATAACATATTAGTTTCAGGTGTACAATGTAACGAACTCAATATGTGTATATAATGTAAAATGATCACCACAATAAGTCAAGTTAACATCTGTACCATACATAGATAGTTAACAGAATTTTCTTTCTTGGGGCACCTGGGTGGCTCAGTTAGTTGGTTGGGCATTTAGCTCTTGATTTCAGCTCAGGCCGCACATCTGGGCCCCACATCTGACAGTGCAGAGCCTGCTTGGGATTCTCTCTTTCCCTCCGTCTCTCTCTCAAAATAAATAAATAAACTTTAAAAAATTAAAAAAATAATTTTCTTTCTTGTGATGAGGACTTTTATGATCTACTCATTTAGCAACTTTCAAATATGCAATACTCTTTTGCTCTTTTTTTAAATTTTTTTTTATTTAAAAAAAAATTTTTTTTTCAACGTTTATTTACTTTTGGGACAGAGAGAGACAGAGCATGAACAGGGGAGGGGCAGAGAGAGAGAGGGAGACACAGAATCGGAAACAGGCTCCAGGCTCTGAGCCATCAGCCCAGAGCCCGACGTGGGGCTCGAACTCACGGACCGCGAGATCATGACCTGGCTGAAGTCGGACGCTTAACCGACTGCGCCACCCAGGCGCCCCTAAATTTTTTAAAACATTTATTTATTTTTGAGATAGAGATAGAGAGAGAGAGAGAGCATGAACAGGGGAGGGTCAGAGAAAGAGGGAGACACAGAATCTGAAACAGGCTCCAGGCTCTGAGAGGTCAGCACAGAGCCCGATGCGGGGCTCAAACTCACGGACCCTGAGATCATGACCTGAGCTGAAGTCGGACACTTAACCAACTGAGCCACCCAGGCGCCCCTCTTTTGCTCTTTTAAAAGTCGAGAGTAGATCCTGGCAAGCATTTTCTGTAAACAGCTAGACAGTATATATTTCAGGCTTTGCAGGCCATATGGCCTCTGCCGTAGCTATTTAACTCTGCTGTTGTACGTGAAAGCAGCCATAGATGGTTTGTAAATGAATTGGTACCTCTGTGTGCCAATGAAACTTTATTACAAAAACAGGCAGTGAGGGGGAAAAAAAAAAACAGTGGTCCAGATTTGGACCAGGGGCTGTAGATTGTTCACTCCTGCCCTGCCAATCAATAAAACAATAAAGCAAGTCCTAATTTGTAGCAGTTGCTGAATTCTGTGGCGTATATACGTCCTGTGGCCAATTTCAAACTACCAGTGTGAGGTCACAGACACCTGGAATTGAGAATGGGCAGGTGCAACAACACATCACACAGCTGTAATAGAAAGAGCCTCACAAGCACAGGTAAAACTAAAACATAGTAAAAGATTTAGGAAGTAGTGACAACTGAGCATTTGTTACCTTTGTTTTATTTAAAAAAAATTTTTTTTTCAACGTTTTTTATTTATTTTTGGGACAGAGAGAGACAGAGCATGAATGGGGGAGGGGCAGAGAGAGAGGGAGACACAGAATCGGAGACAGGCTCCAGGCTCTGAGCCATCAGCCCAGAGCCTGACGTGGGGCTCGAACTCACAGACCGCGAGATCATGACATGGCTGAAGTTGGCTGCTTAACCGACTGCGCCACCCAGGCGCCCCTGTCACCTTTGTTTTAAATGCAGCTTTAGTTGTAAGTTTATTATTTAAATGTTTGCAGGTTTTTTTTTAATTTTTGTTAATGTTTATTTATTTTTGAGACAGAGCGTGAACAGGGGAGGGTCAGAGAGAGGGAGACACAGAATCCGAAACAGGCTCCAGGCTCTGAGCCATCAGCCCAGAGCCCGACGTGGGGCTCGAACCCACGAACCGTGAGATCATGACCTGAGCCGAAGTCGGACGCTTAACCGACTGCGCCACCCAGGCGCACCTAAATGCTTGCAGTTTTAAAATTTACTTTTTAGGGGCACCTGGGTGGCACAGTCGGTTAAGCGTCCGACTTCAGCCAGGTCACGATCTTGCGGTCCGCGAGTTCGAGCCCCGCGTCGGGCTCTGGGCCGATGGCTCGGAGCCTGGAGCCTGTTTCCGATTCTGTGTCTCCCTCTCTCTCTGACCCTCCCCCGTTCATGCTCTGTCTCTCTCTGTCCCAAAAATAAATAAACGTTGAAAAAAAAAATTAAAATTTACTTTTTAGTACAATTTAAGTGATGCTGGTGTTTAAAAAAAAAAATGGTTTGCAAACTTCCTGAAGGGTCCACAAATGGGTTTCCTGAGCCTGTAGGAGTTCCTCCACTGCTCTGATTGCCAGAGGTCACGACTGGAGAGTGGCGAAGAGAGCCTTGGCCTGCACAGGGAGCATCTGCTATGTATGGGATTGAGGCCAAGGGCAGGTCAAAGGGGGTTTCTCTTTCCTCTCAGGTGAAACCGCCATCACGTCAGTAGCTTGATCATTGCATAATCGGAGGGCCCGATTACTCAAGGTCAACCAATGGTCCCTTCAGTACTGAACCTGTGTCCTCATCATCCAAAGTCCCCAAGCTTTTGAACATGGCCCACCCTTCGGTTCAGACTATTGACTCTCATTCTTCACAGGGGCGATGGGTGAGTCAGCTTTGGCTTACGAGTTGCTGCTTAACCTCTTTGAACCCTCTTTTCCCATTTCTGAATGGTAGGAAGAGGTGTTATGAGTCTCTAATACCTACAGGGATAGGCGTGATTCCGTGTCTAGTGTTCTGTTAGGGAGTGGTTACACAACATCCTAAATGTTCTAAATGCCACTGAACTGTTCACCTCCAAAATTTTATGTTATGTGACTCTCACCTCAATTAAAACATTGTGGTGGTTCTCGAATTTTCTTTTTGATTTTGTGCATTGTTTTGATACTGAAAAGTAGTATTTTTATTGAAGACTAATATACATGGAAAAGTGAAAAAGTATAAAGCTCTCTGAATTTTCACAAACTGAATACATGTTTAACCGGCTCAGAGGTGTGTTTTATTTTATTCTTAAAAAAAAATTTTAATGTTTATTTGAGAGAGAGAGAGAGAGAGAGAGAGAGAGAGAGAGGTGGGGCAGAGAGAAAGGGAGGCACAGAATCCAAAGCAGGCTCCAGGAGCTGAGCTGTCAACACAGAGCCCGATGCTGAGCTCGAACTCATGAACGGTGAGATCATGACCTGAGCTGACGTCAGACACTTAACTGACTGAGCCACCCAGGCACCGCGTATTTTATTCTTTATAACAGAATTAATGCAAGTTAATTTAGGGAAAAAAGGAGAAAATACATCTAATTAAAAGTAAAGAAAGGGGCGCCTGGGTGGCTCAGTCAGTTGAGCATCCAACTCTTGATTTTGGCTCAGGTCATGATCCAGGGTTGTGGGATCGAGCCCTGTGTCGGTCTCCATGCTGAGCATGGAGCCTACTTGAGATTCCTTCTCTTTCTCCCTCTGCCCCTCTTCCACTCTCTCCACTCGTTCTCTCTCTCTCTAAGAAAAAAAAAGAGAGAGAGAAAGAAATACAGAAGACAAACCCACCAGTTATCCTCCTTCATCTATAGACTATAAACAACCACCATGACTGATTTAGACACAACCACTGAAATATACATAGATACATAGATAGGTGTGGATATGAGTATAGATATGCTTTCCTGTAACAATTTTTATTTTTTTATATTTATTTATTTTCAAATTTTTAAATGTTTGTTTATTTTTGAGACAGAGAGAGACAGAGCATGAACGGGGGAGGGTCAGAGAGAGAGGAAGACACAGAATCGGAAGCAGGCTCCAGGCTCCAAGCTGTCAGCAAAGAGCCCGCCATGGGGCTTGAACTCACAGACCGTGAGATCATGACCTGAGCCGAAGTCGGAAGCTCAACCGACTGAGCCACCCAGGCACCCCTGTAACGATTTCTTAAATATATGCTTTGTAAACACTTTTCATGATTGTAAACACCTATGTTCAGTGTGTGTGTATGTGTGTGTGTGTGTGTGTGTGTGTCACTGAAAGGCTGCATCATGATTATTTTACCCAACCCCTAGAAACAAACAAAATCTTGTCATTAGAAACAGCATCTACAATGATCTATCTTACTTGAATGTGCAGTTTCTTTAGCAATTATTTTCTTTGTTAAATGACTCTGAATTCATATTAATAAATATCCTATTTTTTCTATTGTCTTCTCCCCTGCCCCACACCCTGTCCAGGTACTAAATCCTAACACTCTCACATGTATAATCCCACACCTTTCTCCCTTCTCATGCAATCATAAGCAATTATATATACATATATGGGAGAGTTGACTTTGTTGTGTAAAACTAGGATCGTACACTATGTGGGGCTCTGCATCTTTCTTTCCCAAATGTTTAAATATTGGCAGTTGTGCTGGATATTCCTTTGCCCCTCTAAGTCTCTTCCCTCCCTAACTCTTTATCCCTTACCCCTTTGTCCTCAGCTTCCCAGAGGCTCCTGCAGGAGGCAGCAAGAGGGAGAGGAGACGTATTTACCTTAGATGTTCTAGTGCAGCTGTGTTCTGCTGACCACCACACTCCCGCTGGGTGGCTACACCCTCTCTAGCTTTGGAAACTGTTCCCTCTCCTTGCCCCTTCGGGTCTGGGGTGGTAACTGACCCCGTGTTGCTGGTCCCAGAGAGTTTCATTATCCCTTATTTGCTCCCTTAAGTTTGTCCGTGACTCTGTAAGTAGGCCTTCCATTAAATGCCTCTTAAATAGCCTTCTGAGTATGGCAGCTGTTCCAGTAACTAACTTAAAATCCTCAGCGTCCGACTCTTGGTTTCTGGCTCAGGTCATGATCTCACGGTTTGTGAGTTCGAGCCCCCTATCTCTCTGCTGTCAGCACAGAGCCCGCTTGGGATCAGATCCTCTGTCCAACCCCACTCCACCCCCCATCTCTGCCCCTCAACCGCTTACTCTCTATCTCTTTCCAAATAAATAAATAAACTTTAAAAAATAAAATAAAATAAAATTCTTTACAACTCTTAGGGTACCAGGGTGTCTGGCTGGCCCAGTCAATAGTGTACGTGGCTCTTGATCTTGGAGTTGTGAGTTCAAGTCCCACATTATGTGTAGAGATTACATTACGTGTGGAACGTATATATATATATATATATATATATATATATATATATATA
>NW_024412422.1:13035580-13083859 GCF_014898765.1 Herpailurus yagouaroundi
TGTGAGTTCAAGTCCCACATTATGTGTGGAGATTACATTATGTGTGGAACATATATATATATATATATATATATATATATATATTCTCTCTCTCTCTCTCTCTCTCTGTCTCTCTCTCAAACACTTAGTGAACCAACTCACACTATTTGGGCCTTGGAGGCCAACCCGTTGGTTTAGAGCCGCAGGACTAAAGGTAATTGTCTTGCCAGTAGGTCTGACTCCTGGGGGCAGGAGGGAAAACAAGGAAAATTTGCAGCCAGGCCATATGAAGTATGTCCAACCATGTCTTCCTGGTGTGGCTCTAGCGTCCTGCCTCTGTTTCCCCATTCCTTATCTCTTGGCTCCCTTCTTGTTGTGGAATAAAAAGAGGTAACCGGTTTAGGTTCTCCTAGATCGTGGCAGCTTTCTAAAACAAAGGATCTGCTGGCTGTCTGAGGCCACTGCAGGTAAAAAGAACCAGAACGACAGGAATGGGGGAGGAGCAGACTGTTCTCTCAGCCTGTCTCCTCTGCGTCCTCTATTCAACACTCACTTACAAACATTTGAAGGTAAACAAGCTTCAGCCCACATCCTCTAAGAATCCTTAGTGCATGGGACACACAGGTAAATACGCATTTATAATACATGTGGAAAGTACAGTAAACATCAACCCTAGCTTTGGGGTGGGTCACAGAAGGATTTCCAAGGGAGGTAGTGTTTGAGTTGGATCTTGAAGGAGGAGTTGGAATCAGCCTGGCCTGACATGGTGTTCCAGAGGAGGGTGCTAAGACCCAGTGCTGAGAGAGACTGAGCAATAAATGTGTCAGAAACTGCTAGATGTTGAGTGTGGCTGGAAAATAAGTGGGGTGTGTGTGTGTGTGTGTGTGCGTGTGTGTGTGTGTATCCAAAGGCAAGCAGGGGTTAGAAGGGTCATGAAAGCCGAGAGAAGAGCACTGGAAGCTTTTAAGTAGCTGAACGACAGTGTTATTCTTAGGGTAGGGTTCTTCTGGTTGTTACGTGGAGAATGGATCTAAGGGGCAACCTAGAAGCTGAGAGCAGGTCAGAGGCCGCTGTGATCCGGCAAGAGATTGGGGTATTGGGATGTGGGTGAAGGAGGAGTTAACGGATGGATTTGAGAGCTATGAAGGCAGTAGAAGGTACTGGATCTAGGTTTATTATAATGATAATATGGACAATAACATCATACAGTGACTTAAACAATAGCTCTGGTTTCGACAACAACAACAAAAATAGCTCTGGTTTCAGATGAGTGGAAATCTTCCCACACAGGCAGCACAAGAGGCATGGGTAGGAATCTCCACTCTGCCCTTTTTATTTGGAAAAATTTCAGACCTCAGGAATTCCAAGATAGTTTCTGCCAACACCCATATATCCTTCACTTACCTGTTGTTACATTTTGCCTTTCCCTTAATCTCTTTCTCTCCCTCTCTATTCTCCAACACCCCCCCCCCCATGCCTTTAATATTTAGGCGTGTTTATGTACAGCTTTTTTTCTAAACCACTTACAAGTTAGTTGTAGAAATTATGATACCATATCTCTAAATACTTCAGCACTCACCTCCTTGAATAAGAGGATTCTCTTAGATAATTAGAATACCAATACCTGTAAAAAAATTTAAAAAAAAATTTTAATGTTGAGTATTTGAGAAAGAGAGCAAAGGAGGGAGGGGCAAAGAGAGAGGGAGACACAGAATCTGAATCAGCTTCCAGGCTCTGAGCTGTCAGCACAGAGCTTGATGCGGGGCTCAAACCATGAAATCATGACCTGTCGGGGCGCCTGGGTGGCTCAGTCGGTTAAGCGGCCGACTTCGGCTCAGGTCATGATCTCGCGGTCCATGAGTTCGAGCCCCGAGTCGGGCTCTGTGCTGACGGCTCAGAGCCTGGAGCCTGTTTTGGATTCTGTGTCTCCCTCTCTCTGACCCTCCCCTGTTCATGCTCTGTCTCTCTCTGTCTCAAAAATAAATAAACGTTAAAAAAAAAATTAAAAAAAAAAAAAAAAGAAAGAAATCATGACCTGAGCCGAAGTCAGATGCTTAACCGACTGAGCCACCCAGGTGCCCCTTTAAAAATTTTTTTAAAAAAATGTTTATTCATTTTTGAGAGAGACAGAGACAGAGCAGCAGCGGGAGAAGGGCAGAGAGAGAGAGGGAGACACAGAATCCGAAGCAGGCTCCAGGCTCTGAGCCATCAGCACAGAGCCCAACACAGGGCTCAAACCCATGAACTGGGAGATCATGACCTGAGATGAACTCAAGACGCTTAACCAACTGAGCCACCCAGGTGCCCCTAGAACACCAGTATTTTAGCAAGAGAAATAGAACATTGATGCAATACTATAATCTAATATAAAGTTCATATTAAAATTTTCAAGTTTTCCCAATAATATCTTTTAAAGCTGCTGCTTAGTATTTAAAAAAAAATCTCATATCCAGTTGGAGATTGTGCATTGTATTTAGTTATCAGGCCTCTCTTTTCTTCCTTCCTTCCTTTCTTTTTTTTTTTTTTTTTTTTTTTTTTTTTTTTTTTTTTTTTTTTTTGGTGGGAGGGGTCAGGGTTAGAAATGTTAGTTTACTTATTTATTTATTTAAATGTTTATTTTTGAAGGAGAGAGAGACAGAACATGAGCAGGGGAGGGACAAAGAGAGAGGGAGACACAGAATCCGAAGCAGGCTCCAGGCTCCGAGCTGTCAGCACAGAGCCCCACGTGGGGCTCGAACTCACGAACCACGAGATCCTGACCTGAGCTGAAGTAGGACACTTAACTGATTGAGCCACCCAGGTGCCCCGAAATGTTAGTTTATTTAAAGAAGATAATTGAACACAATAAAGGAGTCCAAATGCAATCAATCCTACTTTTTTCTCTATAAAGATTATTTTTGTAACTTTTTATTTTGAAAGAATTTCAAAGTTACAGAAAAGTTGCAAAGATGGTAAGAAGGATGTTGGTATGTGTTTTACTCAGAATCACCAGTTATTTACTTTATCACATTTACCTTACGATTCTCTTGTCTACAAATATATGTTTGTACTTTTTTTGTGAACAATTTGAAAGTAAATTGCCTCTCTTGCCCCTAAATACCACGGGGTACAATTTCTAAGGACATTGTCTTATGTAACCACAGTACTAGTACCAAAATCAGGAAATTTCACATTGATACTATACTATCCATATTTAAACATCTCTAATTGTTGCAAGAATGCCCTTTATAGTTTTTTTTTTTTTTTAAGAGAACTGGGATCCAATCCAGGATCACACATTGAATTTAATTATTGTGTCTGTTTAAACTCCAAGATTGCTTAGCTTGTGTATGTGTATTTCACAACATTGACCTTTTTTGAAGAGTTCAGGCCACTTGTTTTGAAGAATGTTCTTTAATTTGGATTTGTGTTTATTGGCCAGGATTAGATTCAGGGGAACATGTTTGAATGCTACATAAGTAATGGTATGGCCTTTTGAGTGCAAAATATTAGGGGGCACATGTTTAGATGTTAAGTTTTATCATTTGGGTAAGCCAGGTTGAAAATTTGGAAGTTTATTCTGCTGTTTGGACAAGTTGGTTATTGAAAGGGTTTTCTCAGTTGTCAAATGAGGACAATAATGACCCAGGTTTCACAAGGTTGTTGAATTGATACATGTAAAGCACTTAGAACAGTGCCTGGCACATTGTAAGTATTTGATAAATTATTATTATCATCACTATTTTTATCAAAGTTTATAGAAGCCTTTTTAAAATTCTTAAAAAAATGTGTATTTATTTTTGAGAGACAGAGAGCGCGCGCGTGCGTGCATGAGTGGGGGAGGGGCAGAGGGAGAGAGGGAAACACAGAATCGGAAGCAGGCTCCAGGCTTTGAGCTGCCAGCACAGAGCCCAATGCGGGGCTCAAACTCACAGGCTGTGAGATCATGATCTGAGCCGAAGTCAGAGGCTTAACTGACTGAGCCACCCATGCACCCCAATAGAGGCCTTAATATGTAAGAGGTACTGAGTTGTAACTCAATTCTTTACTTTTCTAGCTCCTGGGACAGTGTATGGCATATAGATGACATTTAATAAATATTTGTTGGCAAATGGCAGCTCTCTGAGATATATTACCGTCACTATGCAACCATTTTAGAGATGAGCAAACAGGTTCAGAGCAGTGAAGTAATTTACCTAAGGTCATGCACATTACAGTGAGTGGCAAGAACCGGATGTGAACCTAAGCTTGTAGGGTTTGTAAAATGTGGGATAAGGTGGGGAACAGTTGGCTGGCTCAGCTGGTGGAGTGTGCAACTCTTGATCTCGGGGTGGCAAATTTGAGCCCTACATTGGATGTAGAGATTACTTAAAAATAAAATCTTTTTTCCTTTTTTTTTTTTTTATTAAAGTTTATTTTGAGAGGGGCACCTAGGTGGCTCAGTGGGTTGGGCGACTGACTTCAGCTCAGGTCATGATCTCACAGTCTGTGAGTTTGAGCCCCGCCACTGGACTCTGTGCTGACAGCTCAGAGCCTGGAACCTGCTTCAGATTCTGTGTCTCCCTCTCTCTCTGCCCCTCCCCTGCTTATGCTCTGTCCTTCTCTGTCTCAAAAAAAAAAAAAAAAAAAAAATTTAAAAAGCTTCTTTTGAGACAGAGAGCGCATGTGCACCACCGGGGGAGGGGCAGAGGGAGGGAGAGATTCCCAAGCAGGTTCCATGCTGTCATTGCAGAGCCCCACGTGGGGCTTGAACTCAGTGAGA
The DNA here is from genome assembly GCF_014898765.1 of Herpailurus yagouaroundi. Lineage (NCBI taxonomy): Eukaryota > Metazoa > Chordata > Mammalia > Carnivora > Felidae > Herpailurus > Herpailurus yagouaroundi. Next base: position 13,040,301 of record NW_024412422.1, read on the forward strand.
TCATGCCCTGAACCGAAATCAAGAGTCAGACGCTAAACCGATTGAGCCACCCAGGCACCCCCAAAATAAAATCTTTTTTTAAAATGGGGGATAAAGCTTGAAGGTGTTTTGCAAAAGCTCAGGGCTGGGTAGATGTGAAGAGCTGAACTGAAGATAGCCTTGTACAGTGCTCTAGCACAAACACGTGGTAGGCACTCAATAGATGTCTGTTGAATGAATGTAGAAAGCAAATGGGTCACCTAGAAAGAGATCATCCTGTTCCGGCTGGTGACAGCGCGTGTGAATGACCTGGAATCCTTTTCTCCCCGTAGTGGTCCTTGCTAGTCACCAGACCAATTTTTTTTTCCAGAAGGGTGTGGCTTCCGGCGACCCCGCCCTCCCGCAAACCACGCCCCTTGCCCATCCTCGCGCTTGCTGATGTCCGAGGAAGTTTGGCCCGCGGGCGGATCCGTAGCCGTAGTCCCCTCAGGCGTCCGCAGCCAGGAAGCCGGGAAGCCTGGAGTCCAGGATACCGCGCGGAGGTCCAGGATGTCGGAGGAGCAAACCGGGCAGAGCGAAGGCTCCTCTCAGGCTGGTGGAGTGACTGTCAGCGACATCCAGGAGCTGATACGGCGCAAGGAGGAGATCGAGGCGCAGATCAAAGCCAATTATGACGTGCTGGAGAGCGTGAGTGTGGGCTCGGGGTTCCCTGGCGGGAGTAGGAGGAGCCCGGGGCCTCTTGACCTGGCACCCGGTTCTGGGAGGACTGGGAGGCAGGGGAGGCCTGTGCTTGAGCTCTCAACTGTGTGTCTCTCCCTCCCTGGGAAGCCCAAGGCGCGGCAACTGCGGCCTCTGTCGGCAGGAGGCAAGTAATATTAGCAATGAAGAATAATCGGTGTTGGTGCCGTAGCATGGGTTTATGGAGCGCTTACCGTGTGCCGGGCGCTGTTTTAATTGCTTTACGTTGATGAGCTCATTTAACCGTCACAGCAACCTTTTGAGGCTGTTACTCTACCCATTTTAGCGATGAGGAAACAGAGGCGTTACTTAAACGTGCCTCGGGTCACAGAGCTAATACATTTTCAGATGTCACCAGCATCGTCAGTCCTTGTTGACCGTGTACCAGAAGATCTGTGCTTTGCTAACCCGCTCACGTCAGAGCTTCCTAAGCTTTCGTGTGTTTGGCAAGCACTGGGGATCTTGTTAAAATTTCAGTTTCTGATGAGCTCGGGAGTGCAGGTGCAGATGCTGTGTTTCTAGCAAATTCCCAGCGCTGCTGATGCTGCTGGTCTAAAGACCGAGCTTTGAGTGACAGGTAAGGCTCTTTATCATTATTGTATAGGGAGGGAACTGAGGCCCAGGGTGAGGCAAACCCTAGTCTAGGGTCATGTAGCTGGGAAGTGGCAGTGGTGGGTCTAGTTCCCTGGTCGTCTGGCTACCAAACTGATAGTTTTTCTTATGTCACTTAGTGTAAAGCCACAAATCAATTTGCAGAGGAAGAATAAAAGACATCTTATGTAGGGTGGATGGAATGCATTTTAGGTGATGGGAGTAAGATAGAGGCATCATACGGAGGCCAGGGTACCATTTTATTGGTGCTGATTGTATGCCTGAAGAGTGTTGGTTTATGTGTGTGTTAGATCATGAAATCCACACAACCACCCTGTGAAGTTAGGATGTTACCCTGACGCTCAGAAAGGGGAAGTCACTTACTTAAAGTCTCAAAGTGAGATTCAGATATCAAGCCTGTTCAATCCAGAACTTGTGTTTTCAACATTATGCTAACAGTTTCCCAAACTTTAGTTACTTTCTACCTCAAGCAGATGCTGTATCCATATACCTCCTATACTGTTGTTCCCTTGGTATTTTTCTTTAAGTTGATCCACTTTTTTACTTGATTTAGTTTAAATGAAAAATTTATAGCTCTACAGCATATGGGGGAAAATGGGATTTTTTTCCCTTTAATATAAAATAAAAATACGTATCGGTGCTATAATATGTTCATTCCTTGTCATTAGCTACCATCACTGGCTAAAAGCTTGAAGCTTGAAGCCCTGCTCTATGTTTGTTTTCAAAAAGAGACAGCAAAAACTATAAATCTCTTAGAATAAAGCCTAGGAATAAACTTTTGTGACCTTGGATCAGGCAAAGCTTTCTCAGATGTGATGCCAAAAGCACCAGCAACAAAAGAAAAAGTAGATAAATTGGACTTTATCAGGATTTAAAATGTGTGTTTCCAAAGACACAGTCAAGAAAGGGAAAAGGCAGTTCACCAAATGGGAGAAAATATTTGCAGTTACCTAACATGGGATCCAGAAAATATGAAGAACTCTTCCAACTCAATACTAAAAAGACAATAACTTGATTAAAAAATCAGCCAAAGGGGGCACCTGGGTGGCTCAGTCGGTTAAGCATCCAACTTTGGCTCAGGTCATGATCTCACAGTTTGTGGTTTCAAGCCCCATATCGGGCTCTGTGCTGACAGCTCAGAGCCTGGAGCCTGCTTTGGATTCTGTCTGTCTGTCTGTCTGTCTGTCTCTCTCTCTCTCTCTCTCTCTCTCTCTGCCCCGCCCTAGCTCGTGCTCTGTCTCTCTGTCTCTGAAAAATAAGTAAAAAACATTAAAAAAAAAAATTGGCCAAAGACCTTAACAGACTCCTCACCACAGAAGATCTACAGATGGCAAAGAAGCATATAGAAAGATGCATCACGTCCTAAGTCATCAGAGAATACAAATTAAAACACCCGCGAGGTGCTACTATGTACTGTGTATGTGTCAGAATTTCCACCTTCAGACGCTGGTGAGGGTGTGGAGGAACTCTCATCCCGTGCTGATAGGGATGCAAAAGTAGGGCAGTTTCTTACAAAGCTCCACATTCTCTTACCACCCATCCAGCAGTTGTGCTCCATCCTGTTTACCCAAAGGGGTTGAAAACATGTTGACACGAAAACTTTCCTGATGTTCATAGCTGCTTTTTTCACCGTTGCCAAAACTTGAAGCAACCAAGAGGTGTTGTTGTTTTTTAAGTTTATTTATTTATTTTGAGAGAGAGAGTGAGTGAGCACAAGTGGAGGAGGGGCAGAGAACGTAGAGAAAGAGAGAGAATCCCAAGCAGGCTCCATGCTGTCAGCACAGAGCCTGACGCAGGGTTTGATCCCACCAACCTCAAGATCATGACCTGAGCCAAAACCAAGAGTTGGATGCTTCACCGACTGAGCCACCCAGGGGTCCCAACCAAGAGGTCTTTACATAGGTGAATAGGTAAATAAATTGTGGTATCTCAAAACAATGGAATGTTACTAAGTGCTAAAACTAAATAAGCTAGCAAGATCTGAAAAGATGTGTAGGAACCCTAATTGCATATTACCGACTGAAAGAAGCCGGTCTGAAAAGACTACATCTGTAGGATTCCAACCAGAATCTGGAAAAAGCAAAACTGTGGAGACAGTAAAAAGATCAGGGGTTGCCAGGGATCAGGGGTAGTGGTGGGGATGAATAGGTGGAAGACAGAGGATTTTTAGGGCAGTGAAAATACCCTGTGTAACACTGTGATGATGGGTACATTCATTAAACATTGGTCCAAACTCATAGAATGTAAGACACTAAGAGTGAAGGCTGAGGTAAACTATGGACTTCAGTTAATAACAGGAAACAGTAGGTGTAACCCAGTGGCTTCCAGATAGAGAAGTGAATGGAATCTTTCGTCCTGCACATATGTATCCTGGGCACCTTTTCTGCTGCTGCCATAATTACAGCTGTGACTTGTTACTTTTATGCGTATTAATTTCCTAGGGCTGCAGTAACAAATTACCACAAACAGGGTGACTTAAAATGACACATTTAGCCTTTCACAGTTGTGGAGGCCAGAAGTCTGAAATCAAGATGTCAGCAGGGTTGGTTTCTTCTGGGGGCTCGGAGGGAGGATCTGTTCCATGTCATGTCCCTGTCCTACTTCCTGGTGGCTGCCGGCCGTCCCTGGCTTACAGTTGGATAACGCCAGTCTCTGCCCCTGGTCACACGATCCCCTGTCCTGGATCTCCCTTCCTTTTCTACAGGGATACCTGTCATTGGATTTGGAGCCCACCCTGAATCTAAGACAGTCTCATCTCAAGAGCCTTAATTACATCTCCAAATCCTTTTTCCAAATAAAGTCACATATACAGGTTCTGGGGGTTTAGGAGTTGGGGCATATCTTTTGGGGGCCACTATTCACCCCACTGTGGGTGCGCCTAGCACTGTGCTAAGCTGTCCACACAGGTCAACTCATTAATTCTCATCGCGAGTGGGAAGGGAGGTGAGTGCCATTATTCCCATTTGATAATCGAGGAGGCTGAGGCTTGGAGAGGAGTCTTAACCAAGGGCACCCAGATTGTACACGGCAAAACTGGGATTCAGATCAAAGTCTGACTGGGACACCTGAGTGGCTCAGTCGTTTAAGCATCTGACTTCAGCTCAGGTCATGCTCTCACGGTTTGTGGGTTCGAGCCCCACATCAGGCTCTGTGCTGACAGCTCAGAGCCTGGAGCCTGCTTTGGATTCTGTCTCCCTCTCTCTCTGCCCCTCTCCGACTCACACTCTGTCTCTGTCTCTCTCAAAAATAAATAAACATTAAAAAAAAAAAAGTAAAAAAAATCAAAGTCTGACTGCAAAATCTCTACCCTCTATCACACAACACGACACTTTGCATTGCCTTTGTGCGCTATGCTCTGATTTATGCAGGAAAAGTCTTTAAAATGTTAAAATGTATTGTTTTGAATAGGGAATATACGTCCATTGTCAAAACTCAGAGTCTACCAAAGGGTATAAAATGAAAAGTCCCTCTTCCCTCCCTGTCCCCCAGCCACCCACCCAATTCCTTTCCCTAGAGGCAATTGATGTCAGTGTGTCCTTGAGGGATGAAAAACCTTTTGAAATCCCTTTCAGATCTCTTTTTACTTTCAGAAAGAACCGAGGGCCTGCCACAGCTGGATGTCCTTTGGGGTTTTCACTCCCCTCCAGCTTCCAAGGCCACCAGCCAGGTTATCAGCTGCTGTAGGAAGGAGTGTTTGGAGGAGTCAAGAGGCTGGCCTTGGGGATGAGCTGCAAAGCTTTAATCTGCACTGTTCTGACTTCAAAAGAGGAGACTGGATTCCTGCATTTCTTGTGTTATTAGAAATCAATAAAAAAATATAGTGCCCCCACCCCCCCCACCCCCCACTTTGAGGGTGGTTGAGGGAGCATGTGGGGAAAGTACGTGGCCTGTGCTAAGCGATCAGCATGTGGCGGCTTTTGTTACTGTCACCTTTATGAAGGCTGCACAGGGAAGGAGGTCTGGAGGACTTCACACCTGTGAAATCTTAACCATGTGTCTTCCCTCCAGCAAAAAGGCGTTGGCATGAGTGAGCCGCTGGTGGACTGCGAGGGGTACCCCCGCTCAGATGTGGACCTGTACCAAGTCCGGACCGCAAGGCACAACATCGTCTGTGAGTGGTGCGCGTGCAGGGCCCTTCCCGAGGCTGAAGGCACACAAGTGAAATCTCCTTCTTCCATAGTAATCTGCTTCCCCCACTTCTGCCCTGATGTGATTCTCTTACCATCCCCCCCCCCGCCCCCCATCGAGGGACTCAGAACGGAGGAAATGGTTTGGCCTCTAGGGTTCTAAATTTATGGTTTCGTTTTTCATTTCGTTTTTAAGGACTTTGCTACACTCTGGAAACTTTTTTGAAATGATAATAGAAGCCCAAGTCAAATATTGCTCACCATCCTAATCAAAGCAGTTATGTATGAGCTGGTAAGGATAGTGACCTGGCTGTGGTCACTCACACAGAAGCGCTCAGTCCCTCGGTACGGACGTTTGGAGGTCGGCAGTGCAGGGCTGGCCGCCACATCCCTGGCTCTGCCATCCTTAGGACATGTCTAGCTTTAGGGTCACCGTGTCCGTGCGCCAAGCAGGAAGGGAGGGAAGGAAGAAAGTAAGGAGGACGAAAGGTCCTTAGCCAGCCAGCACCCTCCCCTCAAAGATCTGTCCTGGGGGCCCACCCCCACCTTGCTGCAGTGACTTCTGTTTCGCCTCCTAGGCCCCTCTGCCGGCAAGACATGTTGGGGGATGTACCCCACGGTGGGCATCTCACGATCCTAAATAAAATCATGTATTTGTTCGTGGTTGAGGAACAAGTGGAGAGAAGTGTTTGGATAGTGTATCAGTTCTCTGTTTTCTGCTGGAATAAATTCTCAGACTTAGTGGCTTCAAATGGCACAGATTTACTCTTACAATAATAAGGTGTCCAAATGGGTGTCACTGGTCTAAGGTGGAGGTGTTGGCAGGGCTGTGTTCCTTCTGGAGGCTCTTGGGAAGAGCCCATTTCCTTGTCTTCTCCAGCTTCTGGAGGTGCCTGTGTCCTGTGGCTCATAGCTCCTTCCATCGTCAAAGCCAGCAAGGTCATCCCCCAGCTTCTGGTCCCACCGTCCCACCTCCTCCTGTCACTCTCTGCCTTCCTCTTTCACTTATGACCCTCGTGGTCACACTGGGCCCCCCATCTGGGTAGTCCAGGATGATCTCCCCATTCAGTGTCCTGAACTTAACCACCTCTGGAAAAAGCCCCCTTGGGCACGGAAAGTAACATATTGGGCAGCTTCTGGGGACAAGGACGAGAGCACCTTTGGGGGCCGTTATTCACCCCGTCACAGGCGGGCAACCAGCAGCCTCTGCCACAAAGTCCTTTTAGAGGGGAACTTGTCGTGCACATTTTTCACTCAGGGACCTCTGTTTTATGTGCGTGAACCTCAACTCCGTCCTCAGCACGTCGTGGTATAAAGCTGAGCTGCTCACTGGGGTCGCAAGTAACCGCAGGAGACACCGCTCAAGGTGCCGACCATTCCTCAAAGCTGCAGTGTGATCCCAGAACAGCTTCTTAGAGTGTCACTTTGCCTCGAAGATTTGGGGGAAAGAAGCACGCCATCTTTGTATTGAAACAAAGGGAAGAGGGGCGCCTGGGTGGCGCAGTCGGTTAAGCGTCCGACTTCAGCCAGGTCACGATCTCGCGGTCCGTGAGTTCGAGCCCCGCGTCAGGCTCTGGGCTGATGGCTCAGAGCCTGGAGCCTGTTTCCGATTCTGTGTCTCCCTCTCTCTGCCCCTCCCCCGTTCATGCTCTCTCTCTGTCCCAAAAATAAATAAACGTTGAAAAAAAAAATTAAAAAAAAAAAAACAAAGGGAAGATACAGGATAGGGAAAAGCCGTATTAAGACGATCAGACTGAGGGAAATTTGGGGCTTTTGGCTAAACCCTCAGACTCCCCAGGGATGTGACCTGCTTTCCTCGGCACTTAGGATTCTGGGGGAAATTTGAGAAGCGGAGCCTGTGGTGTGAGAGAGGGCACTGACTTATTTGTTTCCGGGTGGTTACCCGGATGTTCCAACACCATTTATTAAATAGCCTATTCTTTCTCCATTCATTTGAAATGCTAGCAGTATTACATAGAGAATTTGTAGACATATTTAGGTCTCAAGTTTTTTGCACTGTTCTGTTGATAAATCTCTTTGCTAATATCACACTGTCTTTTTAAGTTTATTTCTTTAGTAATCTCTACACCCAACTTGGGGCTTGAACTCATGACTCTGAGATCAAGAGTCACATGCTCTTCTGACTGAGCCAGCCAAGCACCCCGGTGTCACACTGTCTTAATGACTTTATTGTATTTAAGAATCTGCTTGTGGGGCGCCTGGGTGGCTCAGTTGGTTAAGCGTCAGACTTCGGCTCAGGTCATGATCTCGCAGTTCATGAGTTCAAACCCTGTGTTGGGCTCTGTGCTGACAGCACAGAGCCTGGAGCCTACTTCAGATTCTGTGTCTCCCTCTTTCTCTGTCCCTCCCTTGCTTGCACTCTGTCTCTCAAAAACTGAATAAACATTAAAAAAAAAAAAAAAAAAGGAATCTGGTTGAGCAATGCTGATCAATCTTTTGAAAAATTATTCTCAGAAGTTTCTTGTTTTGTGTGTGTGTGTGTGTGTGTGTGTGTGTGTGTGTGTGTGTGTGTAAACTCTAAACTCTATACCCAACATGGGGCTTGAACTCACAACCCTGAGATCAGGTCACATGCTCCACCAACTGAATCAGTCATGTGCTCCTCTTGTATTTTTAAAAATGGATTTGGGGAGAGGAGGTGGGGGCTGTATGTACGGCTTAGTCGGTTAAGTGTCGGACTCTTGATTTTGGCTCAAGTCATGATCTCATGGTTTGTGAGATAAAGTCCCGAGAAGGGCTCTGCCCTGACAGCGTGGAGCCTGCTTGGGATTCTCCCTTTCACTCTCTCTCTGCACCTTCCCTGCTCATGCATGCTTGCCCTCTCTCTCTTTCTCTAAATGAACATTAAAAAAAAGAAAAAAGAAAAATGGATTCTATTTTTTAGAACAGTTTTAGATTTACAGAAAGATTGGAAACATATTAACAGAGAGGTCCCATGCAGTCCCCAGCTTTCCCTATTACTAACATCTTAGTATACTGAGTTTGTTATAGTTGCAAATTTATTTTTTTGAACTAGGCCTTGGAAACATTTTGTCCAAGAGAATAACTTTTTTTGGAATTCTGATTAGAATTGCAATAGATTATAAGTGAAGTTATCCATTCCATCACCGGCAGCTATATATGGAGTACTTACCGTGTGCCAGGCACTGCTGAAGGTTCTGGGGGTCCTTGTGGAGCTTACTGTCCAGGGGGTCTTTTCTAGTCAGACAGTGACCACATATTATATGTTGACACTGTTTTAAGTCCCTGCCCACATATATGTCTCTACTTATTCAAATCTGGCTTCTTTTCTTGTGTCTGCTCCTGTGGGTTGGGTCCCAGAGTCCCATTATGCCTGAGGGCCTCCCCTTCCCTCGAAGTGACGGAGGCAGAGGAACCAGGTCAGGTGGCCATGTGTGCTTCCAGTCGAGGGCATCTGGAAAGTCTGAAAGTCCGTGACCCACAGATGCTGGACGTGGATTGGTGGGCAGTGCTGGTTGGCGGCTCTGGCCTCTGAAACTCCTCAAAGGGAACCTTGGGAGTGAGCTGGCTTGAATGAAGGAAATAGAGGAAATTGTTTTTAGGTTTAGAAAGTTATCAAAATGCTGCCAACCAGGCCAGTGCTGCACTGGCCTGCTGCGGTGACTCACTCACTGGCATCGTGGTTCACAACATCTTTTTTTTTTTTTTTTTTTTTTGGTAATCTCTACAGCCAACATGGGGCTTGAATTCACAACCCCAGAGATCAAGAGCCTCTTCTGACTGAACCAGCCAGGTGCCCTATTTTGCAACATTTTGAATTAGCCATCAGTACTGAAAAAAATCAGAGGGTTTTACCCCACGGTTCCTCATGTCCAGCTTTTGTCCTGTTAGGTCTCAGACCGAACATCACTTGCCGTGTATTAGTAGACTTAGGCATCATTTTTCGTTCCGGAGGAATTAGGTGGGAAGTAAAGCGGGATGATTCCTCTGCTCACCTTTCAAGTCTCAGTTGAAACGGCGCTGCCTTGGGGAAGTCTCCCCTCATCTCCTAGACTAAAAAGGTCAGGTCCTGGCTGGCCAGCCCTCATCACAGTCATCAGATGTGACTGTAATTTACTTGTTCTGTGGCTGCCTCCCTTGCTAGACTGAGCTTCGTGAGGGTGGTCCCCTGTCTCGGCCACACGTTTGTCCTCAGCCCCTAGTCCAGTGTCTGGCATGTAGGAGGTGCTTGTTGAATATTCAGGGAATGAATGTGGGAGTCTCATGTCCTCCGCCGTCTTCCTTGTCCCCTGATACGGCATTCTCCTCCCAGGCCTGCAGAATGATCACAAGGCGGTCATGAAGCAGGTGGAGGAAGCCCTGCACCAGCTGCATGCTCGGGACAAGGAGAAGCAGGCCCGGGACATGGCTGAGGCCCACAAAGAGGCCATGAGCCGCAACCTGGACCAGAGCGAGGGCCTCAGCCCCCCTCAGGCCTTCGCCAAAGTGAACAGCATCAGCCCTGGCTCCCCGGCCAGCATCGCGGTAAGCCAGAACCCGGCCACGGAAATCCATAGCCAGAGAGCGCCGTGGGTCAGGTAGCCTTGGGGTGGGGGTGCGGGCCGGGTGGGACTGTGGACACAGACTCGTCATCTCTCCATGCTGCGGCTTCACTTTACCCACTCACTTGGCAAGCACTGGCCAAGGCCTGGGGGCCCGGCCCTGTGCTGGGGCCAGGGTTTCGAGAGGAGTCAGTCCCAGCTTCCCACCAGACTGGTCAGGGAGAGGCCTGGGACACAAGGCAGAAGGTGATAAATATTGCTAGAGAGGGAAAGAGGATCTCTTGTTGGGCGTATTTTAGCTGGGCTGTGAGTAATAGACACGAGAATGACAACGGTAGCCACCATTTACTGAATCCTTGCTGGGCACTGGCTGTCCTGCCGAATGAGTTACAGATCTTACCTGGTGTATTTTTGAAAGTTTTAAATAGCTTTACTGGGATACAGTTCACACACTGTAAAATTTACTCACTTAAAGTATATGATTTCCCGGGGCACCTGGGTGGCTTAGTCGGTTAAACGTCCGACTGTGGCTTAGCTCATGATCTTGCACTTTGTGAGTTCAAGCCCCACATCAGGCTCTGTGATGACAGCTCAGAGCCTGGATCCTGCTTCAGATTCTGTGTCTCCCTCTCTCCATGCCCCTCCTCCGCTTGTATTCTCTCTCAAAAATAAATAAACTTAAAAAAGTATGCAATTCCATGGCTTTTAGTGTATTCACAGAGCTATGTATCTATCACTGCAATCAATTTTAGAATATTTTCATTATTCTAGAAAGAAACCCTGTACCCCCTAGCCCCATCTCCCCTAGCCCCTTGGAACCACAAGTCTGCTTTCTGTCTCTATGAACTTGCCTATTTTGAATACTTTATGTAAATGGAATCATATAATGTATGATGCTTTATGATTGGCTTTGTCCACTTAGTATCATGTTTTCAAGGTTCATCCCTGATGGAACATGTATCCCTATTTGTTTCCTTTTTTATTTATTTATTAAAAATTTTTTAATGTTTATTTGTTTTTGAGAGAGACAGCATGAGCAGGGGAGGGGCAGAGAGAGAGGAAGACACAGACTCCGAAGCAGGTTCCAGGCTCTGAGCTGCCAGCACAGACCCCGATGTGGGCTCAAACCCACAAACTGAGATCACGACCTGAGCAAAGTCAGATGTTCAACCAACTGAGCCCCCCGGGCACCCCCTTCTTTCCTTTTTATGGCTGATTAATATTCTATTGTATGGCTGCATCACATTGTTTTTATCCATTCACCAGTTAACATTTGTTTTTTTTTTTTTTCCATTTTTTTGGCAATTATTAAGAATGCTACTCTGAACATCATGTTCAAGTTTTCATGTGGTTGCATATTTAATCTTTAATCCCACAGCCACCTCCTGGGATAGGCAGTAATCTTTACCCCCATTTTGCCCGTGAAAAAAAGCCCCTGAGCTCTGAAGTAACTTGTGCCGGGACACATTGCTCCTCAGTTATGGAGCCGGGTCCTGGAGCCAGGGCCTGCCAACCATCTTTAATGGTCACAAGACGTTAAGTTACACAGAAGCTTCGTTGTACTCATTACTCTGTCCACAGCATCGAGCACAGGCTGTAGTTGGCCCGCGACAAATATAAGTTGAAGGAGTGAATGAATCCTGATCTGTGTTCTTGGAATGAAAGGGTCACACTAGCCCTGGGTCAGCCTTGCGCCTGTGGCTGCTTGTCTGGGGACCTTTAGGGCAAACTGGTCTAAATTCTGACCCCTGAACAAAATAAGCTCAGATTGCTCTGCCTCTTCTTGCCCCTGAACCTGGGTCGGGACCCCAGAAGGCAGCGTTTGGTTTTTCCCCTCATTCTTGAAGGCCTGTACAACCCCAGCTTTTATCAGATATTGGGCAGATGTGGCCCCCTTTCACTAGATCTGTCCCAGAAGGAACCTGCAGGGGGAGGTGGCCCAGTTATCCACCAGCCTCTCCCGTGTGCAGTAGCTAAACCCCTGACCTCTTTGCTTTGTGCCTGCCATTCTCCCCTGTAGAAAACACGTTCTTGGCCTGGATGTTAAAGTTGGATGTGGAAGGGCAAAGAAACCAGAAGCACATTTAACCTCTACCCTCGTTTTCTATTTTCTCTTCTCTGTCTAGGGTCTGCAAGTGGATGATGAGATTGTGGAGTTTGGCTCTGTGAACACCCAAAACTTCCAGTCTCTGCATAACATTGGCAACGTGGTACAACACAGTGAGGGGGTGAGTTGGAAGTCACATCCGGTCAGTAACCCTGGAATCGCTAGGGCCAGGAATCGTCGCTGGGGTCTTTACTGCCTTCAGAGAGATGTTGCTCAGGCCCAGCGCCTTTGCACTTGCTGGAGTGTTTTTTTCTCCCTTAGGCCCATCCCTCATCTTGTACAGATGACACCTGTATAAGACCTTTGCAGCCACCCTATGTAAATACCCCTTCCTCCTTCCTATCCCTGCTTTCATTCAGCAGTGTTTCTTGGAAGTCTTTTCATTTCCACACACCTTGCTGTTTTACACTGTTGCACAGCAGTCCGTTGTGTGAGTGGACTCCAGTTTGTCCACCCCCTGCCTTATCAGTGGACGTTTTGGTGATTGCCGGTTTTTTTACCAGCACGAACGGTCATACATTCTTGTTCATGTGCTATTTCTTGACATTGATACCGGAAAGTACTTACAGGCTCTCAGTGTATTATACACAGTTACAGTAGATAATGTGAAGAAGTTTTACTAATTTGTACCCTGATCAGCAGTGCCTGAGAGCATCACGTCATCAACAGAACTCTCTATTACTTTTAACGTTTTTGCGAAAGTGGCATCTTATTTTCATTTGTATTTTCCTGGTTACCAGTGAGGTTGAGTGTCCTTATTTTCTACGTGAATTAATGGTCATATTTTGATTTCTGTGGATTGTTTATATATTTTTTTCTCACTGGGGTATTTGTCCCTTTAAAAAAGTGATTTGTAGGAATTTTTTTTTTTAAATTTTTTTTTTAACGTTTATTTATTTTTGAGATAGAGACAGAGCATGAACGGGGGAGGGTCAGAGAGAGAGCGAGACACAGAATCTGAAACAGGCTCCGGGCTCTGAGCAGTCAGCACAGAGCCCGACGCGGGGCTCGAACTCATGGACAGTGAGATCGTGACCTGAGCCGAAGTCGGATGCTTAACCAACTGAGCCACCCAGGCGCCCCAGGAATTTTTTTAACATAACAGATATTAAACCTTTGCCTGTTTTCACATTACATATGTTTCTCCTGTTAGCTCCTGGTCTTTTAACTTAGTTTATGGTGATTTTGATTACTGGAAAGTGTTTTTTTTCTTTAATTTACAGGGGTAAATTAAACAGGGTTTGTGTTTTCTGTACTTGCTCAGTGACCACTTGTCTAGTTTGTTAGCTTTTCATTTTGGTGCCGTCTCTTTCCGTACCGTCTCCTTCCGTTCTATTTGTCCTGTGGTCGTGTCCCTCTGCTGTCCCTTTGCTGTCCTGTCTTGCCAGTGAGGCTCCTGGAAGTGGTGCAGGTGTAGTTTCATTCTGTTATGTTTATCCAGAGTCTCTCTTGATCTTTCACTCCTTTTCCCTGGAGTTTCCTCGTGTTATGGTTTACTCATGTCTCTTGCACACCTTGGTGCACATACTTCAAAACTGGCAGGTGTCTGGGATCATTGTTACTGGTTTGTTTTGTAAATACGCCTTTTTTTTTTTTCTCGAAGAGGTAATACATAACCTGAGTTTAAGGCAGAACCAAAGAACACATGATGGAGAATCTCCCTCTCCTCCGGAAGTAGCCACTTTCCAGCTGTGTGTCCTTCCAGGGTCAGTCTGTTCATATACCAGCATATAGAGCTCCTGGTTATCTTGATTAAGGTGTAATTTACCTACAGCCAAATTTACCCTTTTCATTGTGCGGTGCTGTGAGTTTTGACACACGTACCTAGTTTGGTAACTGCCGCCGTAATGAAGATACAGAGCAATTCTGTCATCCTCCCCGAAACGGCACCATGTCCTTTGGTGACGAACCCCTCCCCCAGCCCCCACCCCACGCAACCGCTCAGCTGTGCTCCAGCCCTGTAGTTTCACCCTTTCTAGAATGGCTTGTCAATGGAACTGCCCAGTATATAGGGCCCTTTAAGTCTGGCTTCTTCTCACTCTGCATCATGCGTCTGTGATTCATTCATTCATACGTCGTCGTGCGTGCGTGTAGTCACTCCTGTTTGTTGCTCAGTAGTGCTGCACCGTGTAGGTGAACGCCAGATTGCCTACCCATTTACCAGTGAGGGACATTTAGGTTGTTTCCAATTTTGGTGATTAGTGATAACAGCTACTGGTTTTGAGTCTGTCTTTTCTAGTTAAATATATTCTTAAGCTCTTCATAGATCTGTGAGCCCCCCCCCCTTTTTTCTTCTTTACTGAGGTATGATCGACATATAACATTATATTAGTTTTGGGTATACAGTGTAATGATTCCATTTTTGTATATGTTTCAAAATGATCATCATAAGTGTAGTTAACATCCATCACCATAGTTATATATTTTTTTCTTGTGATGAGAACTTTTAAGATTTACTCTCATAGCAACTTTCAAATATGCTATACAACATTACTATGTACTGTAATGCACAGCATGGTGACTATAGTTAATAACGCTATAAATCCTTCCTTACAAAAGTAGTCATTGAACATTTTTAAGCGACAGAACCTTTTCTTCAAATGAAATTTCTCGGGGAATTCCAATATATCAAATAGATAAAAAACGCTGAGCTGCTGGGGTTGGAACACCTCACCCCCCTCAGGGCCCTGGATCCTCCTGGAACCAGAATCCCAACTTGAGAATCAAGGGTCCACTCTGTGTCCGTAGAAAAATGATGAAGAAACCAAAAAAACACTATATTCTGTTATTAGACATTTAGGTGGTTTCCAATTTTAGGGAAACCTAGAAATGAACACTCTTGTAGACCAATCTCTATCTCTGTTTCTTTTGATAACTTCCTAAAGCTGCCTTTCTGGATCAAATGCATGTATTTTCAAAGGAAAACAAATCTGAAATTAAAAAAAAAAAGTCATCTTTAGTATAAACAACGTTTATTTTATTGAGCTGTGGAAAGGAATGGAGTGCTGGCCTGCTGTAATATGGATGAACCTTGAAAGGATTTGTGGTAAGTGAAAGAAGCCAGGCACAGAGGGCTGCGTATCTGAGAATTCCATTTATGTGAAGTGTCCGGAACAGGCAGATGGACGGAGACAGGAAGCCGGTTGGTGGTTGCCAGAGGCTGAGTGGAGGAGGGCATCGGGAGAGACTGCTAATAGGTACTGGGGTCCTTTTGAGGGATGAAAATGTCTTGGAATTGATAGTGGGAGTGGTTGTACGAATCTCTGAATATACTAAAATGCACTGTATTGTATACTTTGAAATGCATTTTATGGTATATGAATTATATCTCACATAAATAAAAATAATGCACTTAAAAAAATTTTTTTTAAAGTTTATTTATTTTTGACAAAGAGAGCGAGTGTGAGCTAGGGAGGGGCGGAGAGAGAGGGAGACACGAATGTGAAGCAGGCTCCAGGCGCCAAACTGTCAGCACCGAGCCCGACGTGGGGCCTGAACCCACGAACCGTGAGATCATGACCTGGGCCAAAGTCGGACGCTTAACCGACTGAGCCACCCAGGCGCCCCCAAAATAATGCACTTTTAATGCAAAAGGTTTTGAGGAAAGGATAAAAGTCCTGAGTCTCTCCCTCCCGAGGACCCTCCCTGCTCTGTTTGAGTGCTGGACAAGGTGCGGGTGCTAAAGCGGGAACAACAAAGGTAAACAGAAGGCCCTTGCCTCGGGGACGCTTTGGTGGGAGAGACCGGCATTAATCCAAGGTAATTCTATACTGTCATGAGTATTATGAAGGAAAAGATTGAGGAGGCTAGGAGAGCAACGACGGGGGTTGGGATAAGGTTCCCGAGGACGTGACCTGTGAGTGTTAGAAGTTGTTCAAGGCTGGAGACTGGCGGGGAGAGGAGTTTTCCAGCAGGGTCATGGCCCTGAGGTGGGAGGGCTGGAGGAGATGGTTGGAGACCAGAGCAAGGGGGAGAGAGGAAGGGAGGAGGAGGCAGGTCTGGGAGGTTGGCAGGGGCCAGAATGCATGAGGCCCTGTGGTCCCTAGTCAAGATGTAGTTCTTTTTTCCTGAGGAGCAGTAGAGAGCCATACGCACACTTGCAAGCTGAGAGGAACAGATGTAAGCAGCTTTGTGTCTTGGAAAGATTTCTCCAGATGCTAGGTAGGGAGCTGATTGGAGGGCTGACAGTCTTAGCAGCCTGGTCAAGAGGTGATGGTGGCTTTGGTGAATGGGCTGGAGGTGGAAGGAAGTGGACAAATCTAGGAGACCTTTAGGATGGAAGTACATAGGCTTTAATATGACACCTAGCCCATGTCAAGGATGACCTCTGGGTTTCTAGTTTGTCTAGGGGTATTGTTTCTAGAACCAAAGCACTCAGTGTATCTCTCATATATTTCCTAAGTGCGAATGAATATGTCCATAGTGATTGCTTTTTGAAAAAGAAGACGGGCACCTGGGTGGCTCAGTCGGTTATGTGTCCGACTTCGGTTCAGGTCATGATCCGATTCGGTTCGGTCCAGGCACAAAGCCTGGAGCCTGCTTTGGATTCTGTGTCTCCCTCTCTCTGCCCCTCTCCTTCCCCTCCCCTCTCAAAAATAAACATGAAAAAAAGATTTAGAAAAAGAAGACAAACAAGACCTACCGTACATACTGTTCTGGATTTCCCCCTACCCTTTGAGGGGATTTCCGTGTGGGCACGTACCTACCTTCACCATATTCCATTGCTTGGTCTACCACCTTTTATTTGACCATCCCTCCACACAGAACATTTAGGTTGTTCCCAGGGTTTGACCATCAGCAACAATGGTGTCGTGAATATTCTTGTCTTGTGGGAGGGTTTCTGTCCGAGAGATTTCTAGAAGTGGAATTACTGGGTCAAAGGCAATGCCCATTTATAGATTTCATAGATGTCACAGTGTCCTCCAAAAAGCTTGGATTAGTTCACATTTTCTTGAATAGTGTATGTGAGGGCTTGCTTCTTGACCCCTCTCCCCTGTGTTATTTATTGGCAGTCTCATTCTTTGACCATCTGAGTGAAAAATGGCATCTTTTTGGTTTTTGTCTTCATGCTCTATTTTGTCACATTTCAGAGATTACATTGATAGATCTGCCCTAATTTAAAAAAATTGTGGTAAAATATACATACCATAAAATTTACCATTTTAACCATTTCTTTTTTTTTTAAATACTATTTTGGGGGAGAGTGCAAGCGGGGGAGAGACAGAGGGAGGGGGACAGAGGATCTGAAGCAGACTCTGTGCTGACAGGCTGACAGCAGTGAGCCCGATGTGGGGCTCTAACTCAGGAACCGTGAGATCATGACCTGGGCCGAAGTCGGACACTCAACCCATTTTAACCATTTCTAAGTGCGCAGCTCTCTGGCATTTAAGTACATCCGTGTTGTTCTGCAGCCATCCCCTCCATCCATCTCCAGAACTTTTTCATCTTTCCAAACTGAAACTCTATACCTGTTAAACACTAACTTTGCATTCTCCTCTCCCCAAGCCTCTGGTGATCGCTAATCTGCTTTCTGTCTCTATGCCTCTGCACCTATCAGTGGAACCAGACGATATTTCTTCTTTTGTGGCTGGTGGATTTCACTTAGCATCACGTCTTCATGGTCCACCCGTATTGTTGTGTGTGTCAGAATTTCCTTACTCTTTAAGGCTGAATGAAACTCTATTGTATGGATAGACCACATTTTCTTTATTCCTTCAACACCTGTATCTCGTGGATAAATGCCTAGTAGTGCAATTGCTGGGTCATAGGGTAGTTCTATTTTTAGTTTTTCGAGGAACCTCCATACGGTTTTCCAGAGTGGCTGCACCAGCTTGCATTCCCATGATGTAGTAATTCTACTTTCAGTTTTCTGAGGAACAGTCACCCTGTTTTCCACGGCAGCGACACCATTTTACATTCTCTTGCAGCTGTGCACACGGGTTTCAATTTTTCCACATCCTCACCAACTCTTGTCATTTTCTGGTTTTAGATAGTAGCCATCCTAATGGATGTGCAGTGACACCTCATTGTGTTTTTGATTTGCATTTGTTTAATGATTAGTGACGTGGAGCATCTTTTCATGTGCTCTTTGGCCATTTGTTTATCTTTTTTTGGAGAAATGTCTACTCAGGTTTTTTTGCTTAATTTTTAATCAGGTTGTTTGCTGTTATTGTGAGTTGTAGGAGTCCTTTGTTTATTTTGGATATTAATCCCTTATCAGATATATGATGTGCCAGTATTTTCTCCCATTCTGTGAGTTACTTTTGACTCTGTCAGTAGTGTCCTTTGATGCACACAAGTTCTAGATTTTGATGCACTTTGTTGTAATTCGTAAGTTTCCTTGGTATGCTATTTTAATTTTTCACACTAAAGTAATACATACACATAATAAAAACAAATTAATTGAATGGAAAGATATAAAAGCAAATGTCGTCTTTCACTCCAAACTCCTAGTGCTTCTTCTGCAAGTAATTACTGTTAACAGTTTTTTCGTATTATCTTCCAGAAACCTTTGTATGCATGAAGCAATCTTTATGTCCTTTTAGAACGCATATTGAGGGGCGCCTGGCTGGCTCAGTCCGTAAAGCATGTGACTCTTTGTCTCAGGGTCGTGAGTTCGAGCCCCACATTGGGAATGGAGCCTCCTTGAAAAAAATAAAAGTAAAAAAATAAAAAACATGTATTCACATGGGTTCATGTTTTGCTCATTTTGTTTTGTTTTTACCAAAACTGCTTAATTCACTCTGCTGTATTTGAATAATACCTTATTGAGGGATATTTTGGGTGTTTTCAGTTTTTGAATTTATAAACAGTCCTAGAATGAACACTTTGTTCATATATCATCTTGTACTTTTGCAAAATGTATCTTGTAGGCACCTTTTAAAGGTTTTTTTTTTCGTGGGGAGACGTGTTTGTCCAGGAAGATGGTACCAATCTGCAGCCCCATTAGCCGCCCCAAGAGCGCCATGTCCCCCACACTCTTGACAACTGCCAGGTTATACTTCATATAAGCACCTTACCAACCTGACGTGCAAAAATCAGTATCTCGGCATTTTAGTCTGAATCTCTTTGGATTCTGAACAGGTTGAATATATGAGCTTATTGTCCTTTCAGAAGCCCCTGAATGTGACCGTGATCCGCAGAGGGGAGAAACACCAGCTTAGACTTGTCCCAACCCGCTGGGCAGGAAAAGGACTGCTGGGGTAAAGTATCATTTCTGTTTATTCATAAGGCAACTGTCGGTTGTCACCTGGGTGTTTGCTGGATATAAAGCTGTGGGGAGGAGGTGGGGGCCACTGGGAAATGATGGCATTCCCCAGATTGCCTGCAGAAACTCTTGATAAATGCTTGTGGCAGGAATGAGATTGCAGATCTGGAGGCAGAGGGAACCCTGGTCTCTCTGGTTCTTTCATTAACTGGGCATTTGCTTTATTTTAATTTTTAAATATTTATGTATTTATTTTTGAGAGAGAGAGTGTGAGGAGGTGAGGGGCAGAGAGAGGGGGAGACAGAGACTCTGAAGCAGGCTCTGTGCTGTCGGTGCAGAGAACTGGGCATGTGCTTTAAAAGAATTAAAGAGGGGCGCCTGGGTGGCTCAGTCGGTTAAGCGTCCGACTTCGGCTCAGGTCATGATCTCACAGTTCGTGGGTTTGAGCCCCGCGTCGGGCTTTGTGCTAACAGCTCAGAGCCCGGAGCCTGTTTCAGATTCTGTGTCTCCCTCTCCCTATGCCCCTCCCCAACTCATGTTCTGTCTCCCTCTGTCTCAAAAATAAATAAACATTAAAAAAAAAAAATTTTTAAAATTTTTGTAATTTGTAATTTGTAATTTGTAAAAGAATTAAAGAATGTGGATGAAACACTCAGACGGCTCACTTTCTGATCTTGCTAAATGGAGTTGCCAAACTTACGTTGTTCCTTTTTCTTTTCTTCCAGCTGCAACATTATTCCTTTGCAAAGATGATTGCCTCTGGGGAACAGTAATAAGAAGACATCTTCCCTGGCCCGGGACTTGGGTCTGGTGGGGATTTCTTCCTTCTTTTCTCTCCCTGAAGCTTAAGCATCTGGAAGAGGCTGGAAGCCTGAACTTCTGGGTAGTGGAAATACTATGGCCTCCCAGTGTAATCTCTTGGGATTAAGACATTGTTAACTTGGTTTGTCGTTGGCGTCTTTCGCATATTAGGCCATGGCCCTATGCGGGAGCCATCTGGATTGTGGGCAAGTGGGCTGGAATTATTCTGGCAGGTGCCAGTATGTCTTTATTCTTTTAGGATTTTTTCCCCCAAATAAACACAGGTTTACAGTGCTGATATGACCCACGTTATCCACCCTAACTGAATTTCTTATGAGCCTCCCAAACCAAAGCTCAGACAGAAATTAGAACATTATTTTAGAAAGACAGGAGCGCCTGGCTGGCTCAGTCAGTGGAGCGTGCAGTTCTTGATTGCAGGGTTGTAGGTTCAAGCCCCACGTTGGGTATAGAGATTACTTAAAAAAAAAAAAAGAAAGTGGACAGAACAGGGGCACCTGGCTGGCTAGGTCGGTAGAACATGCGACTCTTGGTCTTGGGGTTCTGAGTTTAAGCCCCACATAGGGCACACGGCTTACTTTAAAACAAAACAAAAACCGGGGTTGGACAAAACAAACCAACAGTGGTGCTGAAGTCAAGATTAGGCCAACAGTACTTCAGGAATGTCATCCTTAGTGACTGAGGTTTCCAAACACTCAGGCTGCACCATCTGTATTTGTATTGTGGCATTGCTGCTCTGGATACAGAAATTGCATCCTTGGCAGATGGACCAGCAGTTGGACATCCGGGGCCAAAATTGCTCCCTGGAAGAACAGGGAAAGCCAGGAGGCTCCCCAGGTAGCCCACCATGGTGTCGGCTTCCTTTTCTGTAACCCACCAGAGGGCAGCAAGCTCCCTTTGTTTCTTGAATTAAAAAAAACCTTGCAAATTATCTTCTGATTTGACTTTTTATAATTGAACCTCCTGGTCATCCGCTCAGATCAAGAGTAGCTTGTAAACTGCCAAGGTGTGCTCGATGGCTAAGGGGAACCAGTGTGTGCCAATCTGACTTCTTGAATCAGCCTCCTTCCTTTTATTTTCTCTCTTCCACGTGACAGCACGGGTTTCGGTGATTCTTAGTGACCCTGTGTCTTTCTTTCTTCACCTTATCACCACGTTTATCTCCATAGTTCTTGCAGACCACTTTGTTTCAGAGGTCAGGTGTGGCCCATTCTGTTGGCATGCCTGTGTTCCTTGGGAGTGGATTTGTTTGGGTTGGATACAGAAACCAGCTTGCCTTGACAGGAGTCAGTACTGGGGCAGTACTTCGAGGCATGGATTCTCATCGCTCAACTGGAAAGCCTTCCTGTTGAGTTCTTGCCCCAAACTGTATTCTAGCTGTACCTCCACATGTGTTCCCCCCTTGTAGGCACAGAACATGCCACGCTTACCAGTGTTTGCTGTTTAAATTGTGTGTTCTGATTTCAAGTGTGTTTTCCAATCTCTTTTTATAAATCCTAGTTTATAATAAACACAGGTTGTACCATCAGTTTGATCCCCTTTTTTTTTTTTTTTTTTTTTTTGAGATGTATGCTTATTAATCAACCAGCATTGGGTGGGGCCTGGGGGTGGGGGATAGGGAGCATCATTCACACTGTCCTAAAATGAGAGCACCAAAGAGTTTTCTGCCTCAGTGCCTTTGGCTGGTTTCCTGCCAAGTCTCCTTTTAGAAACCTGAGGATGGCCACGTGTGCTGTCTCTTTGAGATTCTGAGAGTCACTTTGAAGTGATCCCAGTAGATTCAACGAAGCAGGTTTTGCAGAAACATTTTGTGATCAGAACAGCAAGATCATATAACCTATATAACGTGTAATCCCAGCCAGCTAAAACACTGCACACAACACGTAGAGAAAGTGTGGAGGGCAGATCTGTGTGCTGCGTCTGTGAAACCGAGAAATTTAGTTTGCTTTTGGCAAAGAGAATTTTGCCAAACAGCTCATACTTCTTCACTTCATCTCGTCAAGCCTTCAGAAAGTCAAAAGTGCAAGCATCCACCGCTGCAGCTTTTTAGACTTCGGCGCCTGGGGGAAAAAGTTGGGGGAGGAACAGGAGGAAAGAAACGGCCAGGAAGAAGGCCAATTTCGCTGCCCGAGTGGCGGCCGCGCCCGTTCCCCGGGGACCGCCAGGGGGCGTGCCGGCCCGCTTACGGCAGAGCCTTGGGCACGTGACCACCGTCCAGCCCTCCCGCTTTACGGCCCGTCGCCGAGGCGGCGGTTACCTTGGGGACGGGGCTTGCGTGGCAACGGTAACTAAGGAGCTCGCGGTGCAGAAAGCCAGGGCCGCTGGAGGCGGGGAGGTGACAGAGGGGTCCAGGTGGCGGGACGGCCCGGTCACTGAGGCCCACGGAGGGCGCGCTCTGTGAGTCGGGGGCGGGGGCCCTGGCGTGGGAGGGCCCGGTGCCCCGCGGGGGGCGCTCGCCGCACCCCGGCCGGGCCTGGGGCGGCCTCGGAGAGACCTGAGCTGCGCGTTGTGCCCCCAACAGGCCCCCACACCTTCCTTCCGCCCCTCCCCCGAAAACGCGCATCAAGATGCGCTGGCAAAGTTTGCAGTGGACGCAGGCCTCGTGCTGAGGGCCCCTTGCTGGAAATCATAGTAATGATTTTTGAGATGCAGGAACTAAGCGTCAGGGAGGTCTGCTTCTTTCTAGCGGTGTGATCTGAATAAGTCCCTTCAACTCCAGAGCCTCACACTCAAGTTTGGCGGAAGGAATAAACCAGAGACTATGCTAGAAGGCGTTTAAACTTTGTAAACAGTTGCCACCTTTCTCAGCCACTCTGCTGCAGCTGCGTTGAGCATTTGACATGGCATCTCAACCCCAGAATTTAGGGCTCTCATTTTTATTTTGCCTGTGAGCAACTTTGGACTCTGAGGGGTATAGTTACTTGCCCAAGGTCACAGAGCAAGTGAGTGGTGGAACCAGGTAGGGTTCAGTGCTAGGAGAGGCCGGTTGCAAAGCCGGCTTTTAACCACTAAGCACACTGCTTCTGCCCTTATTTACATTATTAGTATTGTCGTTAATGTCGGGGTTATCATTTTGCTGCCTGAGGGAATATGAATATATATAAAGTGAGTTAAAGGGCTCTAAAGTTATTCCTAGAAAGGCGAGAGGCCCTGGGATCAATGTATTGAAGATTTGGGACAGGCTTTCCCAGGAGTATGAAATTATTTTTATTGCTGTGGAAAGGAATCAGGGCCAGCATTGCACATTTCATCGATAGGTTAGTGCACCAGGAAATTAAAATGGGAACTGCTGATTGTTATGGTCAAAATTTCTCTAGAGAGAACTCCACAAAGAGGAATGTCAGACGCAGGGGAAGACCCACTAGAAGAAACAGAAGAAGATGGAGAACCAGAAATGGACGAAGAAGAAGAAGAAGATTATAATTCATATTATAGAGAGGTAGAAAGTATGCCACAGAAATTAAAGGAAGATGATATATTAGTATGGAGACAGCCTCGGGAGGAGGGGGAGCAGGAGGAGGAAGAGGAAGGAGAGGAGGAAGGGGAAGAGAAGGACAGGGTGGAGGAGAAATGGGAGAAGGGAGAGGAAGGGGGAAAGGACTGGGAGGAGGAGGAAAGAGTGGAGGAAGAGGAAGAGGAGCAGGGGGAGGAGGGGGGAGGAGTGGGAGAGAAAGAGAAGAAAGGAGAGGAGGGGGAGGAAGAATGGGAGAAGGAGGAAGGAGTGGAGGAGAAAGGGGAGGAAGAGAAAGAAGGGGGAGAAGGTGGGAAGGAGGAGGCTGTGAGAGAAAAAACGGAGGAAAAGGCTGCAGCAGCACGGGAGGAGGTAGCTGCAGGAGTACAGGAAGAAACCACAGTGAAGCCCCAAGAAATCACCAAGTCCAAGATCAGTTTGGAGAAACTTACATTGACTGATTCCCAGTCAGTCATGTCGGGAACTTTTCTAGTAAGTAGTAATTGTAAATCATTCATTCGTTCGTTCATAATCATTAAATGACTGCTTACTATATACCAGGCTATGGAGATACAAATAAGATACAATCCATTCTCTTAAGGAATTCTAGGGAGTATCAGGAGGCAGACCTGAACTCTATAAAACAATATGCTAAATGCAGTGATTGAAAGATGCAAGGGAGACATTTAAAAAACAAAACAAGAAAAACAGGGACACTTAACCCAGCCAGGAGGATGGTCAGGGGAAGCTTCCTGGAGGAGGTGTGCACCAGAGCTGATGTAAAGAGGGGCTAGGGATTAGCTGGAGTGTGCTTGTTTTAGAACAGAGTCAGTGTGATTATAGTAATGGAGGCTTTCCACAGACTCATCCTGGAAGAGAACTCAGCTGTGGTCCGAGGAGAAGTGACTCTGTGCCGAGTCTGTCCTCGGAGAGGACCAGTGCCACTTAGAAGAACGGTTCTGCTGTGTGGTTCTGCTGGTAGGCCAGGAATAAACCTGGCACACCCATGACTCACTTAAGTACAAAACGTCCCAGGCTCCTTTTTAAAGTGCTTCATGGTTCCCATGTGAGGCTAACGCTGACTGGCTGATTAGGAATAGAAAGGAAAATTTATGAGGGAATACGGCAGCACATACTGTAACTGGAATCACAATCTTCTTTTCTTTCTTTTTTAAGAAAACCCATAGCGGTGATGAGTCAAAGCGTGCATCAGAGCATTCAGAAACAAATGAGCTTTTTAGAGACCTGAGCTCACAACGAAGATTTCTTGATTTGGAGCAAATCAGTTCTGAGGAACTACAGATTAGTTCCCCTGACTCACAGCCCGCTAGCAAGCTTGGGCAGAAAATCCACCAGATGCCCCAAGATGAATCGGGACAAGAAGGGACAGATTTGGAGGCAGAAAAGGGAGAAGGGATACAAGACAAAAGACTATCGAACTTAAGTGAAGAAAAAGGAAAAGAATTCCAGCCCCAAGCAGAGATCCCAGAGGATTCCCTGGTGGCCACCAGTGAGGACATTTTGTTTCAAAAGGAGGACAGAGCCAATGTGTACCCTTTGGTGAGTGTCATGTGCTTTTTGATTTCCTCCAACGCTCGGAGAGCATTGTGAAATAGGGGAGTTTTATGCACATGGAAAAAAAAAAATACCACCAGAAATATCCTTTTGAAACTAACAATAGACTTGTGTGTTTTAAAGTTCAGTTCAGCGCTCCAGCTGGACACGCATGACAGACTATGGACAGGAACGCCGCATCTGGGTCCAATAGTGTTGCTCCGCAGGCAGGAAATTCCGGACGTGGTTTGTCTGTGGCATGGGGTGCTGGTTTTGGTGGGAGACTCAAGCTCCATCTCTCCTCCTCCCTCCCCCTCCCCTTCCCCTCTCCGTTTTCTCACTTTGTGCTCCTCCTCCTCCATTCCTTCCCCCTCTCCCCCCTCTCCTCACCTCTTCTGCCTTAGCTTGCTTGATAGCTTTACAAGCTCCTAAAACCATTACAGGCTCCTAAAACTATCCATTACCAAGATGGGTCAGAAAGTGAAGGGTGTGGACTGGGGCACCTGGGTGGCTCAGTCGGTTAAGCCTCAGGTCTCGATCTCCAGGTCTGTGAGTCTAAGCCCCGCGTCAGGCTCTGTGCTGACAGCTCGGAGCCTGGATCCTACTTCAGATTCTGTGTCTCCCTCTCTCTCTGCCCTTCTTCTCTCTCTCTCTCAAAAGTAAACGTTAAAAAAAAATTAAGAAAAAGTGAAAGGTATGGAAAAAAAGTGAAAGCCACTGTGAAAAGCACCGGGCAGTCCAAAGGAATCTGCCTTTGCTGCCACTGACAGTATTCCAGGGAGGCACCATCTGCGAGGAATAAAAATATTATCATTTACCAAGAGAAGGGAGAGGAAAGTTTTTTTCCCCCTTCTTCCTCCATCTGCTTCTGACAATTGCCTCCTAGGATTCATCTCCTGTTTTTCTTTTTTCTCTGCAGAGTTGGCCTTTGGAAGATTTGTAAGCAACTGAATGTATATAAAGCGTTTAATGTAGTTCAGAACATATAGGGCGCACTTGAGCGTCAATAGCTAGATGGCAGTGGTGGTGATAATGCCGATGAGGATGATGGGAAATGTCTAGCGAGAAGGGCAGACAACTGACAGCCTCCTTTCTGTACATTTGGCTTACTTTGAGCAGTGGAGTTCAAGGTCAAAGCTTGTGATTATTCTGTCCAAAAGAAAGAATAAGTAAGTTTTAGAGCCCTTGAAGACTTTTGTCTTATTTAGCCAGCTAATAAGACATCATGTAATATCACTAATGAGACCAAGTGACCTGTGTGCCAGGGGTTTGGGTCTCCTGTTAACCTTGGGCTCACCTCAGAACCAGACCTCTCTCTACAAACTTGTTTAGCGCTTTGAGTATACCTTCTTTCTTTTCCCGTTCCTGTATTGTTTTTCCTTTCTGTTAAAATTACTAGGTGCTCCATATATTAAAAAAAAAAAAAAAAATTAAACAAAGCAGATTCCCCTTCTTACACTGACCACGCCCATCCCAGTTCCCTGGGGTGACCACTGTTACGATTTGGTATAACTGTAGATCTTTCCAGACCTTGTTCTGTGCATCTACAGACCTGTTAGCTGTGTACTCCCGTGAGTGTGTGCACACACACACCATGACACCCATTAGTTTTTGTTCTCTTTACCAGTGACAGATTCTGCATGTCTGCAGAGTATTTTTCTACTTCATATATCTTGGAGGATTTTGTTTTATATCAGTGAATGTAGATCCATTTCCTCGTTAAAAATTTGTTTTAGGGGCGCCTGGGTGGCGCAGTCGGTTAGGCGTCCGACTTCAGCCAGGTCACGATCTCGCGGTCCGTGAGTTCGAGCCCCGCGTCGGGCTCTGGGCTGATGGCTCAGAGCCTGGAGCCTGTTTCCGATTCTGTGTCTCCCTCTCTCTCTGCCCCTCCCCCGTTCATGCTCTGTCTCTCTCTGTTCCAAAAATAAATAAACGTTGAAAAAAAAAATTAAAAAAAAATTTGTTTTAATTTTTTTAAATGTTTATTCATTTTTGAGAGACAGGGAGAGACAGTGGGTGAAGGGCAGGGAGAGAGGGAGACACAGAATCGGAAACAGGCCCCAGGCTCCGAGCTGTCAGCACAGAGCCAGACACAGGGCTTGAACTCATGAATGGTGAGATCATGACCTGAGCCGAAGTCGGACACTCCACCGACTGAGCCACCCAGGTGCCCCTAAAAAAATGTTTTTTAATGTCTATTTATTTTTGAGAGAGAGAGAGAGAGAGAGAGAGAGACAGAGCATGATTGGGTGAGGGACAGAGAGAGAGGGAGACACAGAATCCGAAGCAGGCTCCAGGCTCTGAGCTGTCAGCACAGAGGCTGGAACTCAAGAAATGTGAGATCATGTCCTGAGCCGAAGTTGAACGCTTAACCAACTGAACCACCCAGGTGCCTGCCTCCATTTCTTCATTTTAAATTCAGGCATTTCCCTATTATTGATAGCCATTTATGTTCCTTCTGATTTCATGTTCTCGCTAGAGGTGCTTCAGTGAGCGTGCTTCTGAATCTCTCTCTGTGCCCGTGGCACCCTCCGTTTCCTTTGGGGTCCCCTGCCTCATCCCAAAGGCCTGGAGTGGCTCATGGGGCTCATGGACACTGTCTCCAGCCAAGAAAGAAGGGTATCCTGCATTTATGACAGGGGATCTTGTGACTGTCAAATGTAGTGAAATCTGGTTTTGACAATAACGTTTTGTTTTCATGTTTTACAGGAAAAGATTGCCATAAGAGATGGCTATCTGCGTGATTGGTCACCATGAGTGCAGAATGCAATGAAACTGTGTGGTTTCAATTAATGTGAACACTGCTTGACAAGGAAGTTCTGTTAATACCGAATGAACGAGTTACTAAAAATCTCTAATCACTTAGCCATCGCTTTAGACAACACCACATTCGATTAATTGGCCTTAGTTAATTTTTTTTAAGCTTACTTATTTTGAGAGAGCGCATGTGAGCTGGGGAGGGGCAGAGAGAGAGACAGAGAGAGAGAGAGAATCCCAAAGACTCCGAGCTGTCAGCGCAGAGCCGGACCCGGGGCTCAATCCCACAAACTATGAGATCATGATCTGAGCCGAAATCAAGAGTTGGATGCTTAACCAACTGAGCCACCCAGGCACCTGGTGTTAGCAAATTTTTTAAATGGACTGGTTTTTTGTTTTTGTTTTTGTTTTTTAAGTAATCTCTACACCCGGTGTGGGGCTGGAACTCATGACCCTGAGATCAAAAGTCGCACACTCTACCGACTGAGCCACCGGGCACCCCTAAATGGACTATATTTTTGAGGAGTTTAGGTTTATAGCAAACCGAATGAAAAATAGAATTCCCTTCTACTCCCTTGTGCCTCCTCCATGCCTGGGTTCTCCTTTCATTAATATCTTGCATTAGCATGGGACATTTGTCACAGTTGATGAGCCGATATTGATCTGTTGTTGTTATTTTTTTAATGTTTATTTATTTATTTTGAGAGAGGGAGAGAGAGCAAGAGAGAGACAGAGCGAGTGAGCGGGGGAAGGGCAGAGAGAGAGAGAGGGAGAGAGAGAATCCCAAGCAGGCTCCACACTGTCCACGCAGAGCCTGACACAGGGCTCAAACTCACGAATGGTAAGACCACGGCCTGAGCCGAAATCAAGAGTCAGCTGCTTAATCCACTGAGCCCCCCATCTTAACCATTTTTAAGTATACAGTGTAGTAGTAAGTACTTTCACACTGAGGTGCAACCAGTGCCTGGAGCTCATCTTGCAAAACTGAAACTCGCTACCCATTGGACAACAACTCCCCATTCCCCAGCCCAGCCCCTGGTAATCACCATTCTACTTTCTGTCTCTGTGGCTCTGACTCCTCCTCTAGGGACCTCATGTAAGTGGAATCCTACAGTATTTGTCTTGGTGTGACTGGTGGATTTCACTTACACGGTGTCCTCAAGGTTCATCCATGTCGTAGAGTGTGTCAGAAACTCGTTCCTTTTGAAGACTGAATAATATTCACATTTTGTTTGTCCGTTCATCTGTCAATGGACACTTGGGTGGCTTGGCTTTTTTTTTTTTTTTTTTTTTTAATGTTTACTTAGTTTTGAGAGAGAGAGAGACAGAGTACAAGCCAGGGAGGGGCAGAGAGAGAGAGGGAGACACAGAATCTGAAGCAGGCTCCAGGTTCTGAGCTGTCAGCACATGGCCCGATGGGGCTCGAACTCACAGACCATGAGATCATGACCTGAGCCAAAGTCGGTTGCTTAACCAACTGAGCCACCCAGGTGGCCCTACCTTTTGGCTTTTGTGAAAGATGCTGCTATGAACCTGGGTGTATGAATGTCTCTTTGAGACCCTGCTTTCAGTTCTTTTAGGTGCGTGCCCAGAAGTGTGATTGCTGCATTATGTGGTAATTCTGTTTCCAAGTTTTTGAGGAGTCCCCTTGGTGTGTCCATAGCAGCTGCACCATTTCACGTTCCCACCAGGAGTGCACCATGGTTCCGATTCCTCTACATCCTCATGAAATTTACCCTCAAGCATTTTTTGTTAAGTTTTTTTATTTATTTTGAGACAGAGAGCAAGCAGGGTAGGGTTAGAGAGAGAGAGAATCCCAAGCAGGCTTTGCACCATCAGCGCTCAAACCCACGAGCTGTGAGATCATGACTTGAGCCGAAACCAAGAGTCGGACGCTTAACCGACTGAGCCACTCAGGCACCCCAGAATTTACCTTTTAAGTGTACAGTTCATTGGTCTTTAGTCTGTTCACAAGGGTGTGCAACCATTACCACTATGCAATTCCAGAACGTTTTCATCCCCCCCAAGAGAAATCCATCCCCCTTAGCAGTCACTCCCCACCCCCTCTTCCAGCCGCCCCGCAGCCGCTCATCTACCTTCTGTCTCTGTGGATGGAGTCACACACTCTGCGGACCTGTGTGTCTGGCCTCTTTCAGAGTCATGGCTTCAGGGGTCATCCACATTGTAGCACGTGGCTGAGGACTTTCTTGAAGTGATTTCTCCTCTTTGGACTGATGATGTGAAATCTTTCTCCTCCAGAGACTGTGCCAGGAGCGCCTAGCATCCTAGCTCTGGCCTCGGCACACTTAGTGTCTTGCTGGTTTTACCTTTGTCTTCCAGACCTTGACCTGGTCTTTCGGCTGGAACAGTTCTCTTCCTGTTTACTATATTCGAGATGAAAACCAGAGAGTTCTTCTGTATGTCTGCGCTCACACCGCGGTCATCTACAACGTTTTCAATAATAATCAGCACCATCTTCAGGTACGCAAGGTTTTCGTTTTTTGTTTTTCGTTTTTGTTTTGTTTTTACCACAAGTAAAAGAGGTTGTTTTTCACTAGACTACAGCATTTTGTTTTTTGTTGCAAGGGCTGACTTCATTATATCACCATCGTGTTTTCCTACCTCTCTTCTGAACTATAGCAAATCTTGTCTTTAGAAACCCATTTTATTACTCACTGTCTGATCCTAATCAGAATCAATTAACAAATAGCAATTGATTTTAATTTTATAGCAACAAGAATTTAAAGCATTTGTATTTTTTTTTCCTGCATTTCCCTAAAAATGTGGTCAGGATAGATCATGTTGTCTCCACACATCCGGGGGGAACACAAAAGGCTTCAGCAGGGATTCGAACCCTTTACAGGTTTAAAAGGGCATTCGTTGATCCTTATAATCATGCTGAGAAGTGGGTGTTAATATTCCCATTGTACAGAAGAAAAAACAAAGGCTCAGAGCAGGTTAACTGACTTGCCTGAGCCTGCACATGAAGCCAGGTCTTGAATCCAGGTCCCCTGACTTGAAAGTATTGAGTAGGTTGGTTTTGTCCTATCCTGTCCCCCCCCTTGAACACCTTTATTTGTTTTCAGCGCCCTCTGTGCCTCCCCAAGTGTCCCACATGCCTGCCTTCCCCACACCACTCTGCTTCCTCCGTTCCTGACATTTTCATCATTTACCTGACCAAATGTCCTCCTTTCTTGGACTTCTCTGACTTTCCATTCGTTAACCCGATGAACAGTTCCATGTTACCCTTTCAATGGACATATATTTTAATAAGGACCTTCTTTAATCAATACCTAGGTCAAAAACATCACAAAGGATTTTCCCATAGTCCATTGTGCCAGGGATCCAAGCCATGTGGGTGCAGCTGGAAAAAGTTGCTCTCTAGAAGGCCAGGAATACACACAAAACCAGCCAGCACCACTCTGTGGAGCTCAGTTGAGTGTGTGGGACTACGCACAGTGGTAATGGCACAGGGAGAAGGGAGAGCTGGTGTCTGCAGAGTCAGGAAGAGGCAAGAGTGGTCAGAGGGGCTGAGAAATGGGGACAATGCCAGGCAGGTCAGAGTGAGCTGGCTGGGAAAGACCTTGACCATTCATTCATTCATTCATTCATTCATTTCACAGATATTTCTCATAACATCTGTTGCAGATTCTGGGTCTGTAGTCATGAACAAAACAGATCCAGTCCCCCCCACCTCATGGAGCTTATAGTCTCGTAAATACGTAACTATGAATTATAACAAGCACCCAAAGGAAATGTGGGAATGCTATAGGGGAGAGGTCAAGAGTGAGAGCCGGACCTCAGATTGGGTTGCCTGGGAATGCAGACATGCCCTTCTTGCCGAGATCTGACTGATGAAAATGAATCAACCAGGGACAGGTTGGGGAGGAGCATTCTAGACTGTTTGCAGGCCTGTGCGTGGGGCCCAGAAAGGAGGCCAGTATGGCTGGTGCAGAGTGAGCGAGGGAAAATGAAGAAGGGTGGAAATAGGCTATTTCCTGGCAGGGAGCACTACCGTTTTTTCTGTGTTTCCAGAAGATTCCTGAGTTACTGGGGAAGGATTATAGGGGGCTGGGAATGAAAGCAGTTAGACCAGTGAGGAACCTTTTGCTCCAGAGCTGCTCAGTGACCTGATGTGGACACTGTTTTAGGGCGATGAGGCCAGCAGGGAGCTTCTAGGGGACTAGGCAGAACCCCAACATTTATTCTCAACCTGGGTTCAGAGTGGGGGACATGCCTATACCTGTAGGACACCCCTGTTCTTGTGGGCAGTGGGGCTTATCCAGGTGTTTCGAGGGGGAGCAAATTTGAACACCACTGGCTATGGAGAAATGCCAGGGAAAGCCAGTGGGCATGGAATTTTCAGCCAGATGAACCTGGAAGGGGAGCTCCGTTCTCTCTGGGGCCCCAGTCACTCCTACCAGTGCCAAGCCTGGGCCGTGTCCTTGAGGTTTCAAAACATTTTCTCTCCATTTCTGCAGGGCCACCCCAATGTGATCTCCTGCCTCTGCATCAGTGAAGATAGGCGGTGGATTGCCACGGCCGACAAAGGGCCCAACTGCCTGATAATTATATGGGACTCCTTCACAGGGTAGGCTTGGTGCCACCATGCTTTCTCCTGCTTAGTGTCCTGTGTCTGCCACTGTGGGCAGGACGGACGAGCAATCCGGCCTGGGCGTGCAGAAACCAGTGATGGGATGCAGGGTGAGGGGCTAGGGGACCTGGGGGAGGCTGGCCATCTTGTTGCCTTGAGTGACATTACCTTGGTGAATTTCCCGTTTACGATTCTTGGCTCCCGAGGCCCAGAAACTTGGTTTGGCGGTGTCCCAGAGTAGACGGGGCTGAGGGAGGTTAACTCACACAAACCCAGCTTGGAGGCCCAGAGAAGTGAAGTGACTTTCCCTACCTGCAAACGGGAGAGGCTAATCATACCTACTGTTTCAGTTTTCTTGGGATGCTCTAAGAAATTACCACACACTGAGGGGCCTAAAATAACAGCAAGTTACTCCCTCACAGTTCATGAGGCTGGAAGTCTGAAACCAGGGTGCCTGCAAGGGTGGTCCCTTCTGGGCCTCCGAAGGAGAATCTGTTCCAGGCCTCTCTCCCAGCTGCTGGTGGTGGCTGGCAGCCCTTGGCAGTCCTTGGCTGGTAGACTGATCCCTCTAGTCTCTGCCTCTGTCTTCACATGGCATTTTCCCCGGTGTATCTCTTTGTGTCTTCTCTTCTGTGAGTTCAGCAGTCATTGAATTTAGGGTTCATCCTAATCCAGTAGGACTTCATCTTAACAAACTACCCCTGCTAAGACCCTATCCCACGTAACGCTCACATTCTGAGTTTCTGGGTGGACATGACTTTTGAAGGGGGCCCTTCAACCCACTACACTTACCTTACAGGACTGTCATAGAGGCCAGTAGAGCACGGTACCTGGCCCATGACGGATGCTTATACGTGAGTTTTCTTTCTTAATTCCTGGTCCTAGAGGCAGAGAGCAGTGCGGGATTAGTTGACAAGATTGTAAAGCTCTGGTTGGGAGTGGACGAGTCCAGTTGGGCTAGATTAGGAAGAAGGTGTGTTTAATGCTCTGGAGTGTTCTGGAAAGTTATATTGGATCTTCTAAGACACAGGTCCCCAGGTGACTGGTGACCTGGATAGGGCCATGTTACCTAACCCTGGTCCTCATCTTACTGGACATCTCAGTGGCATTTGACACTCTTCATTTCCTTGGCTTCTCTGATACCACGTCCTCTGGTTCTCATCCGACTTACTGCCTCTTCCTTCTCAGACTCTTCTGAGTCTCACTTCCTCTGGCCTTTCCTTGGCCACGGCCTGAGGATGCTTTGGTATTGTTCCCCAACCAGGAAGCAGCAGACCTGGGACTTGAAACCACACTGTCTTCATCTCAATGCCACCTCAATATTGGGGCACCTGGGTGGCTCCGTCAGATAAGCGTCTGACTTCGGCTCATGTCATGATCTCAGGATTTGTGAGTTCGAGCCTCGCGTCGGGCTGTCTGCTCCCAACGCAGAGCCCTCTTCAGATCCTCTGTCCCCCCCTCTCTCTGAACTTCCCCCACCACCTCTCTCTCTCAAAAATGAATAAGCATTAAAAAATAACCACCTCAATACTTCCTGTTTTCACTGATGAGGAAGCTGCCGGAGAACATTCCACCTGGATATCCCCTGGGTATCTCCTGCTAAAATGTCCCCAAGCCCTGTTGTATCTCTTCCCCGGGTGCCCCTGCCCACCCTCTCTGGCCCGGCCGGCCTCCTCCTCTCCAGCTTCACTCTGCAGTCCAGCCTCCGGGACACTGATTTTGTCTTTTTTTTTCAACGTTTATTTATTTTTGGGACAGAGAGAGACAGAGCATGAACGGGGGAGGGGCAGAGAGAGAGGGAGACACAGAATCGGAAACAGGCTCCAGGCTCTGAGCCATCAGCCCAGAGCCTGATGCGGGGCTCGAACTCACGGACCGCGAGATCGTGACCTGGCTGAAGTCGGACGCTTAACCGACTGCGCCACCCAGGCGCCCCTGATTTTGTCTTATTGTAGTAAAAATACATAACATAACATTGACCATCTTAATGATTTTTAAATGTATAATTCAATGACATTAATTGCATTCACAGTGTTATGCACCCATCACCACCATTTCCAGAACATTTTCATCACCCCCCACAAACAGAAACTCTGTGCCAGTGAGCTCCCCCTTCTCCCTCCCAACAGCCCCTGATCTGCTTCCTGTCTCCATAGATTTGCCTGTTGCTAGTTCGTGTCAGTGGACTTGTCTGTGGCTTTTTGCATCTGCCTTCTCTCTCTCAGCGTGTTTCCAAAGTTCTGCCGTGTGGTAGCTTGACCCAATGCTTCCTTTCTTTTTCTAGCTGCTCAAGATTCTGTTGCATGGATATACCAGTTTTGCTTATTTGTTCACCTGTTGATTTTTAAAAATCACTTCATTTATATTTCTTAGATGGTTATTTATTTATTTTTTAGAGAGAGAGTGAGCAGGGGAGGGGCAGAAGGAGAAAGAGCAAGAGAATCCCAAGCAGGCTCCACACTGTCAGCACAGAGCCCAATGCGAGGCTGGAGCTCGTGAACCATGAGGTCATGACCTGAGCCAAAATCAAGAGTCAGACACAGCCAGTGACTGAGCTACCCTGGCACTCTTAAAAATCATTTTATTAAAAAAAACATTTTTTTAATGTTTATTTATTTTTGAGAGAGAGAGAGAGACAGAGACAGAGACAGAGCATGAGTGAAGGAGGAGTGGAGTGGAGGAGTGGAGGAGAGAGAGGGAGACACAGAATCTGAAGCAGGCTCCAGGCTCTGAGCTGTCAGCACACAGCCCGATGCGGGGCTCAAACTCACGAACGACTAGATCATGATCTGAGCTGAAGTCAGATACCCAACTGAGCCACCCAGGCACCCCCCTAAAAATCATTTTAATTGAAAGCTGACATCTCCTTTGGCTACATCTCCAATCTTAGTCCTCTTCTTAGAGGTAGTCAGTTTGGTGTGTTTCCTTCCAGAACATTTGCCATTGTCTTAAATACACATATACGGATATCATCATGTATCATCATGTGGTTTTTCTCCACGGCATTTTTTTTCCTTTTTTATTTTTTTTTTATTTTATTTATTTAAAAAAAATTTTTGTTTATTGTTTATTTATTTTTGAGACAGAGAGAGACACAGCATGAGCAGGGAAGGGGCAGAGAGAGAGGGAGACACAGAATGTGAAGCAGGCTCCAGGCTCTGAGCTGTCAGCACAGAGCCTGACGCAGGGCTCGAACTCACGAGCTGTGAGATCATGACCTGAACCGAAGTCGGACGCTTAACCGACTGAGCCACCCAGGCACCCCTTTTTTTCCCCTTTTTAAAAAAAGTTTGTTTATTTATTTTGAGAGAGAGAGAGCAAACACAAGTGGGGGAGGGGCAGAAAATGAGAAGACAGAATCCCAAGCAGGCTCTGCGTTGTCAAAACAGAGTCTGACACGGGGCTTGAACTCATGAACCGCAAGATCATGACCGAGCCAAAGTCAAGAGTCAGATGCTTAACCCACTGAGCCTCCCGGGCACCTCCTCCTCTTTTTTTTTTTTTTTTTTTAAAGAGAGAGCATGAGCTGGGGAGAATGGCAGAGGGAGAGAGAGAGAGAAAGAAAGAGAGAGAGAGAGTCTTAAGCAGGCTCTAAGCTCAGTATGGAGCCTGATGTGGGGCTCAATCCCACGACCCTGGGGTCATATCCGAGCCAAAATCAAGAGTCAGATGCTCAACCAACTGAGCCACCCAGGTGCCCCGGCTCCATAGCATTTTGAGTGTGATCTTTTCCCAAACACAGAATCTGATTGTGTTTCTCGCCTGCTTAAAACCATTCAGAGGCTGGCCATTGCCGGCCCAGCCTGTGTCACAGGGAATACGCACCTTGATTCATAGCCATGGGAACAGGTCCCCCAGAAAGTGAAATTCCCCGTCTATATGACTGGCTGTCATCTGTGGCTGTCACGTACTTTGAGCTGCAAGTACTGGGACATCTGCCTTAACACACGAGGGAGCGTTATTATAACCCGTGAGAGAGAGTCCGCAGGTAGGAGGGGGGCCCCTCGTGGGCGTCTCTTCTCTGAAGCCGTTGCTCACGGCTCCCCTTCCCCAGGCACCGCTGGCCCCTTAGACAGTGTTTATCCTTTGCTTCTCTCTTGCTTGGAAAGCTGTCTCCCCCACCAGACTGGGGGCGGCTCTGGCAGCGATACTTTTTCCCAGTTACAAAGCAAAGTGCGTCTGTGCTTAGCAATTCAGTATGTCGATATGAGTTTATGATATAGGAAATGATGACTTTGGGGCCCAGAAACGATTATTTGGTTTTAGGGTTAATGTTCACTTTATTAAAGTTATAAACTAAAAACCACAGTTTTTCCTTAAGCCTTTTGCTCAACTTATACATCTTACTCCTTTTATAAATCTAGCACATTTTTGCAATTGCCTTTAAGGGGGTTTTGATTAATGTTTGGCCCCACTCACAAATTTGATTATTAACTCCTTTTAAGCATTTTTAAACTGCACTTAGAAATTGAATATATTTGGTTTTATCTTTAAGTTCTTTAGTAGTCTGACTAAAAAATAAACCCTTCACCCGTACTTAAGTAATTCTTATAAGTCTAATAAATTAGACATAACTATGGCAAATTTTAAGTTCTCATAAGTAGTCTAATATTGTTTATAAACCCAGTGCGATTTGAATTTGAAATCGTAAGTCTAAATCAACTACAGACCTTAAATTAGAATCACAAATCTAATCCATCAGAGACTCTGAGATGTTAAGTTCTCCTAAACATCACCCATTCCTAAACAAAATGACCAAACTCTCTTACCACCGATACGTTTGTGGTACAGGCCCGACCGACATCATCGTCCCTAGGTTGAATTCTGAATATCCACAGGGACAAGACGCTTTTCCCCACTAAGGGCATCGCCGTGCCATTTGTTGTAATAACAGGACTGCCTCCCAAGTGAATTTGGGGGGTACTTCCCAGGATGAGGAAATCTTCTTGAGTGACAGGGAAGCGGCCAGGTCCTCAGCCGGGGCAGACACTTGGTCCCAGCCAGTTGGGTGACAAGGGCTCTATAATGAAAAACAATGGGGAACCATCAGTCCCTGTCCCTACCACCTGCTCTTCACCTCTAGGGCAAGTCAGGGACCCCCCCCCCCCCCGGCCCCTCACTTACATCACTCCCATCCTTGCTTCTGCTGTCTCCTGCATTTCTTTGGCTCTCTCTCATATTTAAATATCTAATTAAATTCCGCTTGTGACAGGCCTTTGCCTGCTGCCTACACTTCTGCAGTCTTGCCAGTGACACATGGCAGAAGTGAGTGAGGAAAAACAGACGAAGTCCCTCTTCACCCAAACACACCTTCAGAGTCACCCGTGTGT
This sequence comes from Herpailurus yagouaroundi, assembly GCF_014898765.1. Classification (NCBI taxonomy): domain Eukaryota; kingdom Metazoa; phylum Chordata; class Mammalia; order Carnivora; family Felidae; genus Herpailurus; species Herpailurus yagouaroundi. The sequence goes on from NW_024412422.1 coordinate 13,078,099, forward strand.
AGTTGGGAGTCCATTCCTCCAGACTTTTCTGTGCACATAAATGCACGCACACTCTCCCTCCCTCACTTAGGATGATGCTCCGTATGCTGTTTCACAATTAGCTTTTTTTTTTTGCAAAACCTGGACACCTTCCCACATCTACCTCATTCGTTTTATTTATTTTTTTTTATTTTTTTTTTCCAACGTTTATTTATTTTTGGGACAGAGAGAGACAGAGCATGAACAGGGGAGGGTCAGAGAGAGAGGGAGACACAGAATCGGAAACAGGCTCCAGGCTCTGAGCCATCAGCCCAGAGCCTGACGCGGGGCTCGAACTCACGGACTGTGAGATCGTGACCTGGCTGAAGTCAGACGCTTAACCGACTGCGCCACCCAGGCGCCCCTACCTCATTCTTTTTAAAAGTAGCATAGTTTTTCATTATGCGGTTATGTCATAATATACTTTTTAATTTATTTTATTTTTGTATTTTATTTATTTACTTATTTTGAAAGAGAGAGAGAGCACGAGCAGGGGAAGGGCAGAGAAGCAGAGAGAGAGAATCCCAGGCAGGCTCCGCACTGTCAGTGCAGAGCCCGATGCGGGGCTCTAGCTCACGTAGAGTGAGATCATGACCGGAGCCAAAATCAAGAGTCAGAAGCTTAACCGACTGAGTCACCCAGGCGCCCCCTGCCCCACCTGTCATAATATTTTTAAACAATTTCTACATCCATGGATATTGGTGTTGTTTCCAGATTTTTTTTTTTTTTTTTTTTTTGCCATTAAAGCCATGCCACAGTGAACATGAGTGTATATTTATCTCTGTTTACTTTTGCTATTATTTTTCTGGGAAAAAGCCATAGCAGGGAAATTGTTGGGTCCTAGTGCATATACATTTAAAATTTTGATAGATGTGGTGAAACTGCCATCCCAAAAGCTTGCTGATTTACATTCCCACTTAGGTAGGAGGACACGCGTTTTCCTGGGAGCCTGGGATTGTCACAGGCATCTTTCCCCATATTTTCATCCTTTGTGCCTGGCACAGAATCAGCGCTCAATAACTTCATGAAAACAGCAAATAGCACATTTACGTGATGATGAGTTAGTTTTATTTCTTCATTTTTTTTACTTGAGGTAAAATTCACATAATGTAAAATTAGCCATTTTATTTTGTTATTTTTTATTATTTTATTTTAGAGAGAGAATGCACATGTGGGGGGAGGGGCAGAGAGAGAGAGAGAGAGAGAGAGAGAGAGAGAGAGAGAGAATCTTGAGCAGGCTCCATGCTCAGCTCGGAGCCCGATACGGGGCTTGATCCCACAACCCTAGGATCATGACTTGAGCCAAAATCAAGAGTTGAATGCTCAACTGAGTCACTTAGGCACACCTAAAATTAACCATTTTAAAGTGCAAATCCAGGGGCGCCTGGGTGGCTCAGTCAGTTAAGCGTCTGACTTCAGCTCAGGTCATGATCTCACAGCTTATGAGTTTGAGCCCCGCGTCAGGCTCTGTGCTGACAGCTCAGAGCCTGGAGCCTGCTTCAGATTCTGTGTCTCCCTCTCTCTCTGCCCCTCCTTCGCTCACTCTCTGTCTCTGTCTCTCTCTCTCTCAAAAATAAACAAACATTAAAAAAAATTTTAAGTGTGCAATCCACTGGCACTTAGCACATTTACAGTGTTGTGCTACCACCACCTGTATCTGGCTCCAAAATATTTCCATCCCCCAACAAAGGGAAGCCCGTTCCCCCCTCCCCACGCCCCAGCAGCCACCGATCTGCTTTCTGTCCCTATGGATTTTCTAATTGTGGACATTTCATATTAATGGACTCATACAATACATGGTCTTTGTGACCGGCTTCTCGCACGTCGCAGGATGCTTTTGGGGCTCACTCATGGTACACTTGCGTCAGTGCACCAGGCCTTTTTAGGGCCGAGTCACCGTCCATTGTATGCCTGGACCACATTTCGTTTCTCCATAGCTGTTATGCTTTTGAAATGAGTCCGTCTGGGAAGCAAGGCAGACCTCAGCAAATGCTTGTTCCCCGGTCCTGTTTTGCAGCATTCCTGTGCACACGATATTTGACAGCTGCCCGGAAGGCAACGGCATCGGGGCCATAGCCATCACCCGGGACGCCAAGTACCTGGCAACCATCTCAGATGCTGAAATCCAGGTACAAGGCCCTTCCGGTCGGCCTTGGCGGGCTGGCTGGCCTGTCGTGTGTCCCGGTGGGCAGCTCTGCTCAGGCCACACGGCGTGTGTGATGCTCTCGTGACCGGACTCCGTGGCCCCTTGTCAGGGGCTCTCTGCCTGTGGCTCGGCTCACAGTGCCGTCCTCAGTTCACCAAAGTTACAGGGTTACCACGGGAGGTGTGGAGTACTTCAGCAGCCTTCAGGAACTTTCTCATTCTCCTCTATCTGCTGTTACAGAAAGTTTGCATCTGGAGGTGGACGTTAGCAGTGGAAACGCCAGCGTGTACTCTTGACCTTCCCAAAGAGTATGGGTTTCAGGTGAGCTCAATTGAAGTCTGTAAAGCTCTGCCCGCAGCGACGCTGAGCCCAGGTCAAAACCTACTTTCTGTTTTACTACTTTTGTTACAGTGCACTAGAGGTCGTAAAGAAACAAAACAAAACACTTTCATCTCCATGATCTCCTTTTATTTTTGAGGCTAGTGGCAGTATTTTTCTGAGCACTTGTTACGGGCCAGATTCTGCCAAGTTCTTTACATACAATCCATGCAAACATGCTGCGTCAGAGTTGTTACTTTAGTAACGCCTGTGGAATGCTACTATTGTTAGATAATTTGTCTGAAGTCACCAGCTAGCAGCCATTCTTACTCTAGAGGCATGCTCTTAGCTGCTCTTCATATCCGGGAGTTGTTATTAATCTTGGTTTGCTTGAAGTGACTTGCCAAGGGCACCCACAAAGTTTACCCTGCTGTGCTGCATTGTCTTACTCATATTGCATCCTTCATTCATTGCACGCTTGCTGAGGGCCTACTATGCACCAGACACTGTGTAAGCCGCCTACCTGGCTTGCAGGACCTGGAACCCAGTCAGAGGGTCTGGGTGACTAGGCTCAGCCAGGCACACACCATACCGCAGCCTTATGTCCATTTCTCTCCTTCTGCCCAACCCCCCAACTTTCCTCCGCTTCCCTGGAAAAAACTTCCTTTTTTTTTAATTTATTTTTTATTTTTTTATTTTTAAAAATTTACATCCAAATTAGTTAGCATGTAGCATATAGTGCAACAATGATTTCAGGAGTAGGTTCCTTAATGCCCCTTCCCCATTCAGCCCATCCCCCCTCCCACACCCCTTCCAGCAACCCTCAGTTTGTTCTCCATAGTTACGAGCCTCTTCTGGTTTTTCCCCCTCCCTGTTTTTATATTATTTTTGTTTCCCTTCCCTTATGTGAATAAACTTCTTTACATGTTTTCTAAGCTGAGCTGATAGGGTAGCTGCCACCCCTATGTGGGTTTCTCACTTGGGGCAAAAAATGCCTCTGAGATTTTGATAGAGACTGCAAGGAATCTATAGATCGCTTTGGGTAGTTACTGTTCTCAGAACAATCCACGGGCATGAGATGTGTTTCCATTTACTTATGTCTTCTTGAATTTCCTTCAGCAGTGTTTTATAGTTTGCAGTGTACAAATCTTTCACCTCAATTTATTCCGAAGTATTTTTATGCTATTGTAAGTGGGTCCATTTTCTTTTTCTTTAAAAAAAAAATTTTTTTTTAATGTTTATTTATTTTTGAGAGGTAGAGCATGAGCAGGGGAGGGGCAGAGAGAGAGTGAGACACAGAACCCGAAGCAGGCTCGAGGCTCTGAGCTGTCGGCACAGAGCCTGATGTGGGGTTTGAACCCACAAACCGTGAGATTGTGACCAGAGCTGAAGTTGGATGCTCTGCTGACTGAGCCCCCGCCGGGCGCCCCCGTGGATCCATTTATTTTCTTAATCTCCTTCTCGGATTCCTCATTGCTAGTCCTGTGTATAGAAACTCAGCTTATTTTGTGTCCTGAAACTTTGCTGAATACATGCGGCTACTTAAGTTTAAGTCAAATGAAATGAAAGAAAACTACAAATTCATTTCCTCAGTGTCACTACATTCCAAGTACTCATTAGCCACATGTGGCTGGTGGCTGCCGCTTTCAACGGCGCAGATTATCGAACGTCTCCATCTTAAGGTAAAGTGCTATCGGACAGCATTGCAGATAGCCCTAGGCCTGGATGGACTCCCCCGACAGCCTGCTCTGCGTCCTGACTGAGCAGGCTGGACGTGGCTGGAGAGAACCACCCAACTAAGCCGATTCCTTTTACTTGGCATCGAGTCACAAATGTGGAGGGAGCTCTCAGCACTGCCTGACCATTCTAGTAGGCTGTCTTTTTGGTTTCTAGAGACAACAGTCTCACATCATCTCCTCCTTCCTCTTCGGTCCTTTCTCTTTACTCTCAGCTGATGGTTTCTCTCATTTTTCATTGAGAAACTGAGAGCCATTGGATACAAACACTGGTCTGCTCTCACCCCCAGGCCTACAACCTGCCTTCAACCTACCACCTTCTCTTATCCCTCTCTCTGCTTGAGATCCGGGTGCACTGGATCCCTCCCCACTCACGCGGCCCTCACCTGCAGTGATCAGCTCTCCCTCTGCTGGGTGGTTACCCCCTCCACAAACACACGGGCTTCAGTGTCACTCTTCTTTGGAGAAGAAGCCGCCTCTGACGGTTCATGTCCCTCCAGCTCTCGCCCGCTGCGCCTCTTCACAGTAAAACGTCTGAGAATGACTGTCCGCACTTGCTTTCTTCCTTCATCTTTTTTGTGCCCCAAACATTTGGTCTCTTTATGTTTTCATTGCTAAATAAGGTGTCCGTGTAAAATGTGTACATTTTAAGGAAGAGAACGAAATGTACCTGTGTGCTCACTGATGGGTCAAGTAAGAGGACATCATCCAAACCCTGAGTCCCTTTGTCCCCCTTCCCCAATCTCATCTCCAGCGTTGCTTCCCAACTTAACCAGTGTCCCAGGTTTTGTGTTACACATTCCCTTGCTTGCCTTTACACTTTTCCCCAGCAATGTACGTAGCCCTCCATACTATCCTATTTTGTTTCACCTGTTTTAATCTGTACATATTTGGAGTTCATAACTGCTTCATTCTCTCCGCCTTGTTTCTGAGATTCATCCATGTTGATTATTGAGCTGTAATTCATCAGTTCTCACTGCTGTGTAGTTTCTCCTCATTTGAGTACAATACAGCTCATTTATCGTACAGTCGATGAAGATTTTGGTGTTTTTCATCTGTCTTCTGCCCACCCACGGATCTACTGAAACTGTCCTTATCACAGTCGCTGGTACTTCCAAGTCAGATGAGCACTATTAAGTCCTCAGGTGCATCCCTGCCTGTGGGCATTTCCGGCTCTCTCACTGGCCTTCTTTCCCAGGCTCTTCTGTGGGCTCTTCCTTGTTCACTGCCTACCTTCTACGTGTTGGCGGTCATCAGGGTTTAGTTGTGGGAGCTCCTCCTCTTGCTACATCTTCTTCCTGGCTGTTCTCATCCATTGCCATGGCTTTTAAGTACTGTGTACCCCCCAGGTACATCCCGAAATCCTGCCTCCCTTCTCTGTTTCTACAGCCATCACGTCCACCTGCATGACTACAACATCTTCCCATCTGATCTGGGTTCGGTTTTGACACACTCCTACCAGCCTTCCTGTGGCAGCTAGAGCAGGCAGTTTTTCTTTTTCTTTTCTTTTCTTTTCTTTTCTTTTCTTTTCTTTTCTTTTCTT
>NW_024412422.1:13083869-13143591 GCF_014898765.1 Herpailurus yagouaroundi
TTTTCTTTTCTTTTCTTTTCTTTTCTTTTCTTTTCTTTTCTTTTCTTTACCATTTACTTGTTTTTGAGAGACAGAGACAGAGCACCAGCGGGGAAGGGGCAGAGAGAGGGAGATACAGAATCTGAAGCAGGCTCCGGGCTCTGAGCTGTCAACACAGAGCCTGATGAGGGGCTTGAACTCACCAACCCTGAGATCATGACCTGAGCCAAAGCCGGACACTTAGCCCACTGAGCCATCCAGGCGCCCCCAGAGCAGTAGTTCTTAAGCCAAACAAATTATATCCCTCTCTTAAAATCTTTCAGTGACTTCCCATTGGCATGGGAATAAACTTAAACTCCCCCTCCACCTGTCTCCCAACATCTATCCTCCTGTTTATTAATGTTTTATTAGTTTCCATACCCTAGAATTGTACAGGAATGGACTCTTTGTGGAGGACTCTGGCTTCTTTCACTCAATTTAATTTTTGAGATTCATCCATGTTGTTACATGTTTATTCCTTTATATTATTCTTTGTGTCCTTTATTGAGTTAATGCTGAATGGTAGTCGTGTATTGAGTGGATATGACACAATTTGTTTATCTATTCACTGTTGAAAGACATTTGCATTGTTTTCTATCTCTGGCAGTTGAAAACAAAGCTGCATGAACTTTCATGCACGAGTCTTTGTAGGGATATATGCTTCCGTTTCTTCTGGTAATTATCTTTGTTTTTGAAGGTTGTTCTCCCTAACTATAGGATTTTAGGTTGGTAGTTATCTTCTTTCAATACTTTCAGGATATTATTCCACTGTCTTCAGACTTACACCATTTCTATTGAGAAGTCAGCTATCAATCTTATTGTTCCTTCTTTTGAAAGTTATGTGTCTTTCCTTCCCCTCCTGCCCCACTCTGGATGCTTTTTTGATTTTCTGTTAGTTTTCAACAGTTGGCTTTTTTTTTGTTTTTTGTAATTTTTAAAAAATATATTAAAAATTTTTTAATGTTTATTTTTAAGAGAGAGAGAAAGAGAGAGAGAGAGAGAGTGAGTGAGGGGGGAAGGGCAGACAGAGAGGGAGACAGAATCCAAAGCAGGCTCCAGGCTCTGAGCTGTCAGCACAGAGCCCAACGTGGGGCTTGAACTCAAGGACTGCGAGATCGTGACCTGAGCTGAAGTCGGACGCTCAACCGACTGAGCCACCCGCTCAGGTGCCCCTAAGATGTGTTTCTGGAACCTGTTTTCCAGGGCTACCGGCTGCAGCCCTTCACCCCAGGTTGCAGCCAGCCCCTCCCCCCTCCACATACCTACCCTGGCAGGACATGTGCCTAAGTCTCCCGGGGGATCTCTGCCGTGTTGTTGCTGTTTGATTTAGTTCCTGCATTTCATGGTTTCCTCGCTTCCATAGTTGCTGCAGGGCTCTTTGGGAAGAGAGCCAGGCAACCCGTGCTATTCGCTGCCTTGGCAGGAATCGGAAACTCCTTCCAGTATTTGGCATTCATTCCAAGTTACCTTGTGGCCTTGTCAAATTTAGAAATGTGTATGCAGCAGTTTTTGTCCAAAAGGACACAGAGTAAAGGTTATTAGTGAATATTGTTCGACTTTTGCTCGTTCCAATTTACAGATGATGAGTTATAATAAATAAGACTAAATGAGAAAGGGAACACATTTTGTCATGCCCGGAATTCGTGATCCCCAAAGACCACTAGGGAGCCGAGTCCGATGCAAAAGCAAAGAGCCTTTATTCGAGCTAGCTCGAGCTCAATCCCCTACCTGCACCGACGCAGCGGTGAGATACTAGGGAAAGAGAGCGAGTTTCAAAAGGACAAAGGTTTTATTGGGGCCTAGGGGCAGTTGGTGAGGTAATGGCTGTGGCCTCAGCCGATTGGCTGCGGAAGGGTCCTGGGGAAGGGTCCGAGTCCTGTTAGGCAGGTGAGGGGGGGTTACTCAAGGGGAGGAGGTGTGGTCAAGGTGAAGGACACAGAACAAGATGGAGTCGGCTGGCGTAGGCCTGCCCTTTCAATTTGAGACCATTAATTTTAACACTCGATGTTTAGATTATATTCCTGTTGTTTACAAAATGCCATGTCTTTTCTGTTTTATATTCCTATCCAGCTATTTATTATAATAAAAATATTATTTAATTTTAACAGTTTAGCCAGAGAGAAACAGAAAATTTATTGTAATGTAATATATTTCCATGCTTTATATTTCAGAACTACCTTATTTTTAATCCAACAAATAATAAAGAATTGGTGAGCAATAGTAAAACACAGGCAATATATTATTTGTGGGTAAGTAGAAATATTTTTGTTTGTCTTAAATATGGGGACAAGTATGTGTTCATTCTCTGAGTACAGATATATTGGTAATGTAACAATATAGTGTCTACTTAGGAAGCAATAAATATGTATTGAAACGTTTTTTATGTAATTACAGCTTTTATTTTAGCCCCACTGGAAATTAGTGTATTAAGTCAGAAGCAGATAATTTAAATTTAATTTAATTTATTTTTTTTTTAATTTTTTTTTAACGTTTATTCATCTTTGAGAGACAGAGACAGAGCATGAGCGGAGAAGGGGCAGAGAGAGGGAGACACAGAATCCGAAACAGGCTCCAGGCTCTGAGCCGTCAGCACAGAGCCTGACGCGGGGCTCGAACCCACGAACCGCGAGATCACGACCTGAGCTGAAGTCGGACGCCCAACCGACTGAGCCACCCAGGCGCCCCTCATTTAATTTTTTAAAGTAATGAGTCAAATATTTATTTAAACGTACTTAACAGGTTTAAAATACAGGGTTTTTCAAGACCTTGGTTTTTATAGATAGGAATTAGCAAACAGATCAGCAATACTGATACAGGGTGGAATCATGAGATTAAAAAAACATCGAAAGTTAAATATAAACTTACCACAGGACTCAGGAATTCCTAAATGCAAGAGAATGTAAAACAGGCAAGCCAACAAATACTCACATACAGATGTTCATAGGGCAGCATTATTTGCAATAACCAAGAGGTAGAAGCAAGCCAACTGTCCATCAGCTCATGAATGCAGACACAATGTGGCAAATCCATACAATGGAATATGATTCAGCGATAAAAAAAGAACGAGGCACTGACACCTGCTGCAATGTGGGTGAATCTCGAAAGCATGGTGATGGTGCTAAATGAAGGAAGCCAGACACAGCAAACCACATGCTGTATGATTGCACTGATATGAAATGTCCAGACCAGGAGAATCCAGGGGACAAAGTGCAGAATGGTGGTTGTTGGGGGCTCCGGGAGCCGCACGTGGGACTGCTTCATGGAGAGGGGGCTTTCTTTCGGGGTGATAAAAGTGTTCTGGGACTAGGAGAGGTGATGGCTGCACAGCATTATTAATGTACTAAATGTCACTGGATTACACACTTTAAAATGGTAAATGGTTAATTTTATGTTATGTGGGTTTTACCTCAGTTAAAAATGCAAAACGAAAACACTGATTGAATGAATCACTGATTTTTCAGTGGTAGTCATTACTTCCAGTATTTATTGTAGCTTTAATGCCTTACAAATGTAGAATTCAGATTTGCATTCATTCCCATTTAAAGTCACAACCATTTGTGGCATTTTTTTTTTTTTTTTATGTATTTGCTTTTCTTTCAGAATGTGTTCAGATGTTCCTGGAGGCAGCAGGCTCCTTTATCTATAGAGATTGCAAAGCTCTGGGCCTGTTTAGATGCATTTGTTTTGATTTTGTGGTTATATTCTTCTTTTGGAAACCAGGTCTTTTTTTTTTAGTAGTGATTATTTTTTCTGTACTTAACAGTGTGAAGAGAGAGATATACTTGCTCACAGTGCCCCACATTTAACAGAAAAAGTGAGTATGCCTGTTCCACTTTTATATGTCAGAGTTTGTGCAGAGTAAATATGTATGTGTGAGCTTAGTCGCTTTGGGCTACTCTTGGTGTCTTGATATTAAACCACTGGGAAATCATTTGAATTTTTTACTTGGGTCCTTCACCATATTGAATTGCCAGCTGAAAATAATGGACTTTTGTTCAAAATAAAATATTATGGAAATGATAGGTGACTACCCTGAGAAAATATCCAAAAGAGTGATAGATTTACTAATGTGAGTGTGTGTGTGTGTGTGTGTGTGTGTGTGTGTGTGTGTGAGAGACACAGAATGAAAATTACTTTGGAGTGATATAATAGTTGAACATGAGTGGATCCTTTTTAAGCCACCCAGTTTTCAGAGCAATAAAACCTGATGTGGGGTATTGGGAGGTTTAAGAACCAGGGGGAAGGCAGTGCAGCAGGGGTTGGAGGAAACTGTTTGTCTTGCCTGCTCGCCTCCAGCTGTCCCGTCCAAGGTGGAACTGGGGTCCTGTCTCCTACAGCATTTTCTGCATTTGACACCCATGTCACCTGCCCCCAGCGAGCATCTTATGATGTTTCTTCTTTCATTCTTCACTCTTGTTATGATTTATAGGAACTTATTTTTTAAGAGCGCATGCCAAAAAAAAATATGAGATGGATGAATACAAGGAGAGAATATTCTGTCTGCAAGCTCTTTTTCATAAATCAAAGTTTTCGCAAAATAAAGTCAGTTCTCGTTGTTCGTGGCAGTTATGTTGGATCAAGTCTCTGCAGACCTCAGATAGTGAATACGAAGTCATTGCTCCTAGGTGAAATACACGATTAGGTTCCTGCTGGCCTCTGGTCATTAACATTTTCGTCAACAGATAGATGCATAACCTCGTTTTATGTATGTTTTTGTTTAAAGACACCATATTTAATATGTAATGTTGATTCATTAACTTTGACTCACAACCAACAACTCTGGAACATATGCCTGAATGAAGTTTATCTAACTCAGGTCTGTCCCCTGGAAGGCACATCGTAGCCTTCCTGCACTTAGGAACGCTACACAGCATTTCAGTGTCTTGTTTGGGGCCAGTTTAAGTACTGAAATCGCCAACAAAAAGCACCTCATAACTGCAAACAACATGGCACTCAACAGACCACGAAAAGGACACTTGTTTACAATTTGAGAGCTGAAGTAAGGCAGAGCGCATCCTTGCTTGACCTCAGCTGAGAACGTGCGCCTAGGGAGAGTCCAGTGTTTTTGCCTCTCTGCACATGTGCACGTCCGCAAATGATCATTGAAAGTCCCACAAGGATTGATTTGGGTTATAAATAAATTTCAGCAAGGAGGTGAATTTGCAGATACAGAACCCACAATGAGGATTGTCTGTAGTTTGAAATGATGAAAATGCCTTGTATTGAATCAGAGCTGCTCTTAGAAAGAACTTGACGCCCTTGCTTAACCAGCTATTGTTTTCCTGACCCTCTTGTGTTCAGGGCAATAGAGGTAAACCGTAGAGTCTTGTCTGTGTAGTTGGGAGAACCGGGCAGCAGATATGCTGTCTTGCATGACAAAATGTGGAGTTTCTTTGATTTACTCATTTGTTAAATGTTCACTGTGGGGCTCCACTCACTGCTCTGGGTTCTTTCTATACTTCATCTCTAAGATGTTGCCTAAGAGAGATGGCCTAGTGCCTTATTTTTTGTAGCACACATTTCATAAGGAGTCAGGGGCATTTCTGTACTGTATGGTACTTAATTTCTACTGATGGGAAAAAAGGCTATAATTATGAGACTGGGATAATTACTTTATGATATCTTACAACTGGAGCATGCTCACGACAGACATTAGTCTCTTTATCAGTCTCTGAAACCCCTTACTCTGAAAGTAAGAGAAGTTGAACAGGTATAAACAAGTGATTAACCACTCTTTCATTTGATTTAAGCAAACAGTTTAATTAGCACAGTACATAACCCTTCACTTGGCCCTGAGCAAACCTTCAGAGGCTCAGAACTGCCTGCACCCCGGCAATCCACGAGGGAGAGATTTGTTAGTGATTGTTTTGTTTAAATTTTATCTTTTTCCTACTGTATTTCAGTGTAATATTATAAAATGTCATATTGATAAATGTTTTGTTTTATATTTATTACCAACGGTAACTTGTAATCTGTCTTTTGAAATGCAGACGTTCAACAAGCTCGTGGGAAAATTAACCCAGTCAGTCTTTCATTTGAATTTAACACAAATACTCTCAGCAACAATGGAAGGGAAGCTGGTTGTCTGGGACATATACCGCCCCCCATCGTCTGCCTCCGCCTCTCTGGACTTTCCTCATATCAAACCTTGTAAATTGGTTCATTTGCAGAAAGAGGGCATCACTGTGCTTACTACAGTTGATAGGTAATTAACTTAATTAAAAAGTAGCTATCAAGGATTACAAAAGTATTTTAAAACCCTTTTGGATGTATACATGTATTTTGTATATGCATAGAATATTTCTGGGGAAATTCGTTATTAACTGGGAATGTTTGTTGCCTCTGAGGAAAAGAATGGAGAAGTAGGATCAGGGTGGGGGTTAGATTCACCTCTTTTTATAGTCTCATTTGTACTAATTGGTTTGCTTTTATTATTGTTTTTTTAATCATGGGCATATATTACTTTTAAAAATCCCTTTGTGTTGGTGAAACATAAAGTAACTTGTTTTTTCTTCCACACTAATTAGACTTTATTTTGCACCCTAAATTTTACACACTTTAATTTTAAGAAAATAACGTGAATAACTATGCTGGGTTTTTTTTCTGATTACAAAGTAACACTTACCAGGGTCCCTGAGTGACTCAGTTGGTTGAGCCACTCAGGGACCCTGACTTCGGCTCAGGTCATGATCTCACGGTCTGTGAATTCAAGTGCTACAGACGTGTATGGCTCTCCCTTGTCAACACAGAGCCTGCTTCAGATCCTCTGTCTCCCTCTTTCTGCCCCTTCCCCACTGGTTCTCTTCCCCCCACCCCTCTCAGAATAAATAAATAAGTAAATAAGTAAACAAATAAATAAATAACACTCACCCATTATGAAAAGATGAAATACAACAGACCTTTATGAAGTTCACTGACTTGAGAGGTTGTGGGGGCTCAGAGAAGATCATTAAAAGCCTTAGTCTCAGATAGAAAGGGGTTCACATTCTAGGTGCATCTGTTCCCTGCTGAGGGACCCTGGGCAAGGGACTTTGCTGAGCCTCCATCTTTCCATCTGTAAAATGGGCATAACAATACTATCTCTCTCAGAGTGATTTTATGGGGATTTTGTGAGACAAGGCATGTAAAACTTGTAACACATCGTCTGGCACAAGGGAGCCCTAGGTGAAAAAGTTAGTATGCTAGAGAAGTTCCCAAAAGTGATGGAGAAAATTGCCAAATGACAAGGACCATGACCATATAATTGGAGCCACTGTGCCATGTGCTTTCCAAAAGCCCTGCTTTCATTTTCATTTCTTTTAATAAAGGGAGCAGTGAGGGTCTGGCATGGCTTTTCAAAGAGAAATGTGAATTGCCGTCTTCACGTAGTGGTGTGGAGAAGACAGTGATGGAATTGCTGCTGCTGCTGAACCAACCTTTAATTACTTGGGGGTTAGGGCCAGTGAAGACCAGCCCTCTGTTCCCCTCTCTCCGTGTTAAATAAAACCCAGACGGGACCAGGGAGCCCATGAAGGGAAAGGTCTTGAAAATACTTGGCTTGTTTTGCCTTTTCTGTCCAGCAGAGGGCAGTGAAAGGTGTTCTAGCCAATTACTCTGCCCACCTGCCTCGCTTATTAATCAGAAACCTCATTTAATCACTTTGCATATATGAGAGGAAATTCATCCCTCTGCCCCCCCCCCACAATTAGAATTAAGTTAGGGGTTTTTTTTTTTTTAAAGCCCATTTGGAATGGATCTGAGGACTGGAAATAAAAGCCATTTTGTCACGCGGCACTGCCTTTGGCTGTGATGACTGGACAGGGTTTTACGATGGCTCTAACAACAGTGCCTTCTTGTAAAGCAGCTTGTGTCCTATTGCCAGGCTGGGTGATATCGGAGGGCTGGTAGACGGTTTCACAGCAGAGAATGTAAATCACTGCCCATTGCCGCTGCACATGGCTGATCTGGGAAGGCAGGGAGAGTAAAGCAAGAGCACCGATTTTGCATTAGGTACACCTGCATAGTCTAGCCACAGGGCCTGATAGGGTTGCCTTGTATAAGTATGTCCCGTACGTTATTTGGGACATACTTAAGCCAGAAGATTACTCATTGTTTAACTGAAATTCAAATTTAATTGGGCAACCTCCATTTCTATTTGCTAAATCTGGCAAACCCAGGCCTTGAGCAAATTTCTCAACTTCTCTGAGCCTGAGTTTCCTGGATGTAAAGTGGAATAACAGTAAAATCAGCCTTGGATGGTAGTATGAAGTCAAGTTTTGACAATTCCCAGAGTCTAGAGCCTGACATGTGATTAGCTGTTCAATAGATATCCGGTCCTTACTACAGTTAGCTAACAAACTCACGTTTTTCTCCATTTCAGCTATATTGTCACAGGTGATATTAGAGGTAACATTAAGTTCTATGATCGCACCCTGTCCATTGTTAACTGGTACAGCCACTTCAAACTGAGCTCCATAAGGACCCTGTCCTTTTCAAAGACCCCAGCAGCTCCGCCTACCGAAAAATCAAACTATCCTCCAGACTGCACTTTAAAAGGTGACCTTTTCATCGTAAGGTAAGTTGTTAATGAATCTAGTCATTTGAGTGGCCAAAAAAATGATTGATGTCTTATAGTTGGCATGCGGTGGAATGTTCACCTTGTTCCTAGCATATGTGATAGAACAGGATCGCTCAGTCCTTTGCAGGGCTCGAAGATGGATCTCCAAGGCTGATTATCATCCCTATTTAATCATTTTTTAAAATGAGGCATTATTTTCGTATTAAGACTCTTCAGCGACTGGAAGCTGGAAAGGGCTTATCCCTGAGTTCTAATCTCTGTTGTGTTTGGAGTCCCTCGCTGTAGCTTGGTGTCTCTTCTCCAGGCCGAGTTTGCCCTAGCGCTGCGGTTAAAGGCATTTGATAATTAATAGCCATAACATTTCGAGACTGAATTATGTGCGAGTCTGCTTAATTACCCTTGCCGTATTTGCAGGCACATCTGTATGTGTGCACCAAACTCCATATTTGCATACACAAATGAATATTTGCATGTGCAGATTAGCTAATTGTACAACTGACTGTCCATCTGCATACTTAATGACTCAATTTACATGTAGAAATGTGGGCTTTTTCACTTGCAAATGGAAGCTGTTGGGTATTGGTAGTATATTTTTGGAGATGGTGGGTTAATAATGTCACTAAATTACAGACGACAGAGGCGTTTCATGTGCAATTAGAAGCAGAATAGCTGGCGTGCCCCGTTCCCTGCAAACGCTGATAGTGTCTGGTCTCTCCCTGGCAAACAGGAATCTTATCATCGGAACATCTGACGCTACAGTGTACCACTTAACGACAGACGGGACCAAACTTGAGAAGTTATTCGTGGAGCCCAAGGATGCCATTTGTGCCATCTCCTGCCACCCGTATCAACCCCTCCTCGCCATTGGGAGTCTCTGTGGGATGATCAAAGTGTGGGATTATGAAAAGAAAAAATACCTTTTCAGCAGGGTCTTTGAGAAGGGGCTCGGCATCCAGAGTCTAACCTATAACCCTGAAGGTATTTTCATTTCATCAGCCTGTCTTAGTCTCCAAATCAAAAACAGACCCAAATGGCTGCAGCCCTTGGCTGTAACAGCTCCAGGAAGTTCACCTTGACCGCACTCCCCCCCAGCAGGCCAGACGACGCACCTTGTCCCTCTGGACCCTGCAGCGTTCGGTGCCTAGTAGTCTCTGAGCACTCATCCCAGAGACTCCTGCCTTTCAGTCTATTTCTCCATCCAGGGTCCTTGTCCGTCATGTTCATTGCTGTCTCCTCAGCACCTAGAACAAGGCCTGGCCCGGAGTCCATGTTTCTTGAATGAGTGAAGTACTTTTCCAGCATCGTTCTCTGGCCTGTGATTTCAGGAGTCCTTCTTGGAGCCGGCTTCACCGAAGGGACAGTTTACATCCTCGATGCAATGTCCTTAGAAAACCAAATCCCGGAGCCTTTCAAATATTCCAGAACCAGCGTGACTCACGTCAGCTTCTCGCATGACTCCCAGTACATGGCAACTGCTGTAAGTGTTTCCACTGTGTGCCATCCAGTGGTCTAGCAGCCTTGTTTACGACCAAAAGGGAGAGAGGACTGGGGGGGTGGGCGGGGATCGCTGGCGAGTGACTGCTGATGGGTTCGGGGTTCTTTGAGGGGTCATGTAAATGCTCTAAAATTGTGGCATGGGGCAGAGCTCTGTGAGTACACTAAAAACCATGGAGTTGCACACTTTAAAGGTGTGAATTGTGTGGAGTGTGAACTGTATCTCCACAAAGCCGCTGCAAAGGGGGTGGGGGAGACTCTCGCTCGAAAACGAGACCGGGCCTCAGGACCTGTGGACTGGGATTTGGCCATCCTGACAGCTCATTTCGGTGTGTTGGTTTCTGGACCCCTTTCTCGGCATCCATCCTTTCATCTTTGTCTTTGATTTTTGACAAGATGACATTCTCATTCATCTGAAAGCACAGTCTTCCCTGGTGTTTTGGATTCTGTTCCTTCCCTCTGTGAATAGGGCTCTTAAGCTCAGTAAAGATTTTCCGAGACCTTTAACCTCTCCCTTCCTGCCAGCTCTCCTGGTCTGCAATGCGCAAGTCTTGCCTTGATGTGGGGTGAGGAGTAAGAGCCATCATGTCCCCGATGCTCTCCCACCCCTGCCTCTGTGCCCGGCCCCTCCTCTGTTCTTGCCTGTACGGGCCCAAAGCTGAGCCTCCGCACCCCTGCAGCACCTGACTTTGGCGCCCCCTTCCCTCAGGCTGCTCTCACACACTCTCCTACCCAGTTCACTCTCAGCCATGATACTATTTAGAACTTACATGTTTTAAGTTTTGTGTAGCTGGATACAGAGAAGGGAGGACAAAGGCAAAAGAGTCAGGGTTTCATTTTTCCACACAGAAAGAGGTGGGGACCAGAAAGAAGGGTAAGGCCACAGTGTCAGTGTCTCTCTCCCTGACAATTACCTTCGTGGGTTATTTACTGTTAACCTTAATATGTTCCTCTGTAAAATGGGTATTGTTTTTTTTTTTTTTAATTTAACGTTTATTCATTTTTGAGAGATAGAGAGGGACAGAGCATGAGTGGGGAAGGGGCAGAGAGAGGGAGACACAGAATCTGAAGCAGGCTCCAGGCTCCGAGCTGTCAGCACAGAGCCCGACACGGGGCTTGAACTCACGAACTGAGAGATCATGACCTGAGCTGAAGTTGGATGCTCAACTGACTGAGCCACCCAGGCACCCCAAATGGGTGTTATTTTATTACTTGCTCTGATAGACTAAAATTTATTTTTGGATAAAATAGTCTTCTTTATTATTCTTTTTATTGTTTTAGAGATACAGCACAGACAAGAGTGGGGGGTGGGCAGAGGGAGAGAGAAAGAGAGAATCTCAAGCAGGTTCCATGCTGTCATCACAGAGCCTGACATAGGGCTTGATCTCACAACCCTAGGATCATGACCTGAGCTCAAATCAAGAGTTGAATGCTCAACCATTCAGTTGAATGCTCAACTGAGCCACCCGGGTGCCTCTTGGATAAAATATTCTAACGGCAACATTAGTATGAAAAACATGATGATGATTTTCAAGTTACAAAACCTAGCAAGGAATGACTTGTACTCTTTTGCTCCTATTCAGGATGTACGTTTTACCGTGTCTGTTTATGTGGTGGTAGTCAGAAATGGACACAGGGTCTGGGAATATCTGGCAAGACTTCGTTCTCATCGCAAAAGCATTTGCAGTCTCCTGTTTGGGGTTCATCTGGACAGCAATGAGCCGAGACTGCTGAGCCTCGGGAAAGACAGGCTCTTGGTAAGCCGTGCAGTGTCCGTTTATCTCACCACTGGGACTGTGTGTATTTCATTCTTGTTGTGTCCCTGGCATCTGGTATAGCACTGGGCCCACAGTGCATGTTGGAGAAAATGAGTGTACAGCATAACATAGTAGCATAAACATCTCTGGGTCGATGCTTGGTCTCAAGGATGTGCAAAAACAATGCTCCTTCAGTAGAAGCTGTGTTCGAAAGGTTGAATCTGGATCCTGTCCCAGGCTAGCGACCTGTGGCCCCACCCTCTCCCGCGATGCTGGACAGAGGCCGCAGCAGCTCCCAGGCAGCCACATGGTCGGGAGGGTCAACGGGTGGTACACGGACAGCCACCTGCACCCACACGGCTGTTACATTTGTCACTTTTAGTACAGGATTCAGTAAATTACATGCAATAGTCAACACCTCATTATAAAACAGGCTTTGTGGTGGATGACTGTGCCCAACTGGACACTCATGTCCGTGTTCTGAGCACGTCTAAGGCGGGCCAGGCTAGGCTGCGGTGTTCCCTAGGGTAGGTGTGTTAAATGCATTTTTGACTTACGATAGGTTTATTGGGATGTAACCCCCTCGTGAGTCAAAGAAGTTCTGTTTCTATCCATCTTAACTTCCTTCCTCGCTCCCTCCCTTTCCTCCATCCCTTTGTCTCCTTTATTATGGCCACCCATCCATTCATTCATCCTGGCCTGGCCACCAAAATCTACCTATGGGTGAAATTCAGCAAGCTGCTAATTTATCATGGTCAAGTGCTGAGATTTAGATATGAATTAGTTCCCACCCTCAAAGAGTTCCCAAGATAATGTTAAGGGAGACAGTATAACATAACTGTGAGAGTTCAGGTTTTGGAGTCAGTTGGAACCTAAATTTGAATTCTCACCCTACCAGTTCTTAGCTATGTGACCTTGGGCAAGCCAGTGAACCACTCTGAACAGGTTTTCTAATCTGTAAAATGGGCACAATGGTACGACTTGACAGGGAAGTCATGAGTGTTAAATGGCATCATGTTTTTAAGGTGCTTAGCTCACTGTCTTTGCTCATAAGGAATGCTCCATAATGGCAGCTTATTAGGAGCAAGGGTCTAAGCAAGTCTTCTCTTAAGAGGCCCAACGTTGTTTCCCCCAGAATAAGACTGTGGGTTGACTTCATT
Organism: Herpailurus yagouaroundi; assembly: GCF_014898765.1. Classification (NCBI taxonomy): domain Eukaryota; kingdom Metazoa; phylum Chordata; class Mammalia; order Carnivora; family Felidae; genus Herpailurus; species Herpailurus yagouaroundi. Next base: position 13,096,856 of record NW_024412422.1, read on the forward strand.
TGGCTCAGTCCTCATGTGTGAATATCTGGGCTCCTCTGCAGATTGAGTATAATCTTCTTAAGAGCTCCAAAGACCACCTGGAAGTCCTGGACATTCACCGAACCGATCAGGGCAACTACCCTACCTGTATGGTCTGGTACCCACCACTCACCAGGGAACTCTTCCTGCTCATTTGCAACAGTGGCTACAAAGTGAAACTTTTTAATTCCACCACGAAAATGTGCAGGTAAGCAGCAGGAGCCTCCCACTGATGCAGAAATCAGTTCCTCAGCCCCCAGCTTATTTCACGTCCCAGCTCATGGACCCATGAGCAGCTTGGCTACCTTTACTCACACTCACTTTGCAGAGGAGGAAAGAAAGGCATGGAAAAGTTGAGAAATTCTCATCCAGGGTCACATGGCTGGGAAGTTGCCAGAGGCAGGATGCAAATCCAGAGCCCTCTTCTGAGCCCAGCCCTGCACAGAGATGAGGGACCCAGAGCTCAGTGCCTGAGACCCTGTGAAGGAACCCAAGAAGTTGCTGATGCTTTATAAACTCTCCTATCCTTCCCTCGTGGATAACAACAGATATTTTCACTTGAATACTACCAATTGTGTGATTTTTAAGAAAAGATCTTATTATAGGGGCGCCTGGGTGGTGCAGTCGGTTAAGCGTCCGACTTCAGCCAGGTCACGATCTCGCGGTCCGTGAGTTTGAGCCCTGTGTCGGGCTCTGGGCTGATGGCTCAGAGCCTGGAGCCTGTTTCCGATTCTGTGTCTCCCTCTCTCTCTGCCCCTCCCCCGTTCATGCTCTGTCTCTCTCTGTCCCAAAAATAAATAAACGTTGAAAAAAAAATTAAAAAAAAATTTTATTATTATTTTTTAAGTAATCTCTGCACCCAATGTAGGGCTCAAACTCACAACCCCGAGATCAAGAATCACATGTTCTACCGACTGAGCCAGCCAGATGCCCCTAATTGTGCAATTTTTCTTACTCTTGGTTCCTAAAGGAGTTTTTCAGTTTCCCTGAAGGCATTCGTGTGTTCCCGCAGTATTCACCCAGCCCCTACCTGAGCCAGGTTCTGTCCGAGGTGCTGAAGGTGGAGATGCAAACAGCATTGTTCCTGCCACCATGGAATTTGCATCTTGGAGGGGGAGTGGAGTTCATGGGAGTTCTGGGCCGGGTCCATGTTTGAGGTCAGGAGCTCATGGTGCTTTAAAGCCATGAGATGAGAGAAGATTCCAGAAGGGAAAAGTGTATAGAGGAGCGGCCAAAGGACCAAGCCCAGGGCATCTTCAAAGCTGAGCCTTTCAGAGCAGCAGCCTCTCCATCCTGAAGTAGGTCTACATCTGTGCTTGGCGCTTGTGCTGCTAGGCCCGGCCCCCAGGGTTTGCTCCCCCTGATAGATACAGATTATGGTGCACCGTCCCTGCACCAGGGCTCTGCACTCTTCTTCAACAACGCTCCCAAGTATTATCCCACTGAGGTTCTGACATGCAACAGAAATTGCTGCCCAGGAAAGGATGAAACTTAATCCTTGAACCTAGTTCTGACTCTGTCCTCTACTTCACACCACTGAGTGCCGGTGCAGCCCTTGCTTTGGGTGCATCCCCTCTCTGCCTGTGGTTTGGCTGCCTTGTGGTATGGCTGGCAAGATCAGAGGCGTGGAGGCTGGAGAAACACAGAGGTGAGAACTCATTAGTGACCTCACCTGGGAGAAAGAAGTGAGAAAACTGGCCAATAGCAGCTGGTCCTATGCTTGAGGAAGATCATCGTTTTGAAATGTTTCTCAGTAAGATAGGTCCTCAGAGGATCACCATCATATTCTTCTTCTTCTTCCTTTTTTAAACATTTGTTTCCAGAAGGGTACAAGGAAAAATGACTGAGAAATGCTATGTCATGTGGCATGAATAGGAGAGAAATCCAGCACAACTTTTTTTTAATGTTAAAACACTGGGAAGGAGACATTTGAAAGATACATGGCAAAAGAATTTTAGGCGATCCTGGAATCTTCGTACATGATCTTTAATGGAAACAAACCTTTTGGACATGGACTATCCCATAGATATGAAAGTCCTGAGAAAATCTGACTTTGCCAAACAGATAGATTGGGCATGGAGGGCCCCCAGGCTCGAAGTTCCTGCTAACAATTACTAAGCAGAGACCTAGAGCCACACAGTTAGAGGAGTTTCTGCCATTGATAATCAGTTGGAAATTAGCATAAGGCATCTTTTTATTTTTATTTAAAAATTTCTTTTCATAAAACATCTTTTACTATTTTTTTCAGAGAGACAGCCTGAGCAGGGAGGGGGAGAGGAGAGAGAGAGAGAGAGAGAGAGAGAGAATGTCAGGCAAGAGTTGGACATTTAACCAACTGAGCCACCCAGGTGTCCCTTAAAAAATAATTTATCGAAGTGAAATTCAATAACACAAAATATAAAAACTAGGGTCACCTGGGTGGCTCAATCGGTTAAGTGTCTGACTTCAGCTCTGTCTCTCTCTCAAAAAAATAAACATTTAAAAAACCATAAAAACTAACCATTTTATTTTTTAATTTTGTTAATGTTTGTTTATTTTTGAAAGAGAGAGAGAGAGAGTGAGCACAAGCCGGGGAGGGGCAGAGAGAGAAAGGGAGACAGAGAATCCAAAGCAGGCTCCAGGTTCCGAGCCATCAACACGGAGCCCAACATGGGGCTTGAACTCACGAACTGTGAGATCATGGCATGAGCCAAAGCCAGATGCTTAACTGACTGAGCCACCTAGGCACCCCAAAACTAACTATTTTAACGTGAACAATTCACTGGCATTTAATGCATTCACAATGTCATGCAACAACCACCTGTATCTAATTCCAAAACATCTCCATCACTCCAAAGTAAAGCCCTTTGCATAAAGCATCTTTTAAGTCGTAGGAATAATAAGGCCTCATAACTACACTTACTTGGGTAAGAAGTGCCTTTTCATGATAAATCCAAAACAATTTTAAAATGCATTAAAAAATATCTAGACCTTAAAAAGGCAGTTCACAGAAAAAGGCCAATAAACCTATGAGCAGATGTTCACTAGTGTATCAAAGATGTAAATGAAAGCAAGACATCATTTTTCACGAACCAGATTAGCAAAGATAAAGTTGACCAACAGTGCACAGTGTTGGCAAAGGTGTAGGGGGGTGGGCACTCTCTGCCTGCTGGGGAGATGTGGAAACTGGGGCATCCTTTGGGAGAGCAATTGTTGCCCGCTGTTAATTTGCATCATGTTGTCTGATGTCTAGGAATGTAGCCCACAGACGTCCTCGCCCAGTATGCCAAGACATAAGTAAAAGGATGTCTTGTTTGAAAATATTTTCAAAAGTGGAAACAATCCAGATGTCCATTAATAGGGGATTGGTTAAATGATGGCTTGTTACTACGCTGAAACATGATACTGCTTGTAGAAAAGAAAAAAAGAGGGGCATCTGGGTGGCTGGGTTAAGCATTTGTCTTGATCAGCTCAGGTCTTGAGCTCAGGGTCGTGAGTTCAAGCCCCACACTGAGCTCTGTGCTAGGTATGAAGCCTACTTAAAAAAAAGAAAGAAAAAAATCAGCTTTCTGTGTAGTATCATGCAACTATCCCTATGCCATACTATATTTTCATATACAATGGTGTTTCCATAATTTATATAATTTTCACATAAAATTATAATTACATAGGTTAGAATACATAAAAGAAATTCTCAAGTCTCAGACACCAGACTGTTACCCACAATTATCTCGGGATGAAAGAGTGCAGCAATGTGGGAGTCTAGGTAGACTGTCTATCTTATGCATGTCTAAGTGTGTGAAATTGTTTACAATGAATATGTAATACTTTTTTAATTAGAAGCAAAAGATGCTAACTTTATGAAATTGTCAGATATGCTTAACAATGGTGGCAGTTACATTGTCTGGCTCCTACTATGTGCCAGAAATTGTTCCAAGTGCTTTATGTATATTAACCTACTTAATGTTTACCACTGACTCCTGGGGCAGGTGCTGTCATTGTCATTGTCCCCATTTACTGTTGAGGAAGTGGAAGCATCGGGAGGCTGAATAGTTCGACCTTTTTTTTTTTTTTTTTTTTGCTTACTTATAATTTAAATCAAGATACGTTTTACATATCATAAAATTTACCCCTTTTCAGTGGTTTTTACTATATTTACAAAGTTGTGCAATCATCACCACTGTCTAATCCAAGAGCATTTTCATCACCCCAAAAACAAACCCTGCCACCCCCCATACCCTCCTTCCTTCCTTCCCCAACTCCTGCCCCACTCCTGACAGCCACCAATCTGCATCTGTCTCTGTGCATTTATCTATTATGGATATTTCGCGTGTATGGAATTATGCCTGTGTGACGTTTTGTGTCTGGCTTCTTTCACTCAGCATCCTGTTTTCAGGCTTCATCTGTGGTGTGGCATGTTTCAGTGCTCATTTTTATGGCTGAATAATACTCCATTTTATAGATGTATCCCATTTGGGGGCACGTGGGTGGCTCAGTCGGTTAAGTGCCTGACTCCGGCTCAGGTCGTGATCTCACAGTTAGTTCGTGAGCTTGAGCCCTGCATTGGGCTCTGTGCTGACAGCTCAGAGCCTGGAGCCTGTTTCCAATTCTGTCTCCATCTCTCTCTGACCCTCCCCTGCTCACGCTCTGTCTCTCTTTCAAAAATAAATAAACGTAAAAAAAATGTCTACCTCATCTGTCTATTCATTCACCTGTTGGTGGACATCGGTGTTGTCTCTGTGTTGGGCTCTTATGAACATTTGTGTGTAGGTTTCCATGCAGATACATGTCCCGTTTCTCTTGGGTAGAGACCTGGGAGTAGAAGTGCCAGATCACACAGTAACTGTTTAACCATGATGAGGAGCTGCCAGACTGGTTACCAAACAGTGCCACCCGCTCACATTCCCACCAGCGGTGTGTGACAGCCCCACGTCCTCCACGTGGGATTCAAATCAGTCTTCTCTTAGCCATGGTCTCCCCACCTCTGTCCACTCAGGGATACTTGGGGAAGGTCCTCGGACATCCCCATGCAGGGTGACTTGTGGCTAACCAACGTGTGGTCCCTCAGGTGGCTGTTTAGCATTTCTGACATTTCACCTAAGTCTCCATGTGTATGAACCTGACCATGGATCATCCAACCTGATCCCCCCCACCCCCGGCCCCCTGCAGCATCCTGCAGCCCGGCCAGCATCTGCCCTCACAACTGGCCCCTGCTCCCCTGCTCAGCTCACCGCCCTCCACCACCCACTCCTTCCCCCTTGAATTTTCCTTCCGCAGTTTTCCACCAACAGTCCATCTTCCATGCACTTGCACCCTCTGTTTTCACTGCCTGTTCTGTCACCTCCATATTCTTCTCCACCTTTCCAACTCACCATTGCACACCCAGCTCACAGGTCTCCTTCCTCAGAGCTGTCTCTGAGCCCTGAACCTGCCTGTTCCCATGCCTCTGCCCTCACGGTGCTCCCGTGCCTGTCGTCCCTGCCAGGCTGTGAGCTCACGTCTGGGTCTGAGCACCTCGCACAGTGCCTGGCACAGAAGGTCCTTAAAAAAGGCTGTTTAATGGATTTGTACTTTGTTCAGTGCACGTACATGGAGTAGGTACTGTCCCCACTAGACATGGGCTGGGGACAGGGGACACAGGGAGAAAACACATCCAAACAACAAGGGACTTATAATAAGATTGTAATAGCTACTCGCCTCACAAGGACAGATCCAGGTTTTGCGAGGTATGAAGTGTGTTAGGATTTGTGGGCACTGTTAAAAAAAAAGGGGGTATATAATTAAGACTAAAACACACCAGGACTCCTCCTAGGCCTCAGAAGATGCCTGTGTGAGCCAGAGTCCTGAAGCTACCATTTTCCAGCTTCAGGAAATGTCCTGCTCCGGGCTCAGGGTAACATCCCGTCAATTCCTCGCCTCAGATCAGATTCCTAACAGAGTCTGAGTTAAAGAAGTCTGACCATTGTGGAGGTACAATTCATTACAGTCTGAGTCACAGACAGTTTCTTCGGAAGTCTGTGTGTTGCACTTGGACCCGCGCGTCAGGCGTCTGTAGCAACAGGTATCACGTCATCTAATCTCTTGGCCGACCACTGAGGAAGGGGTGTTTTCCTGCTTCCTGCCCACGCGTGCCTCTCGTTCACCGCCTTTTTCACATCCCCCGTTCCCGTACACATCCTCGAGGCATAATGTTCCCTTCACTCAGCTGTCAGGAAGGAAAGTCAGAACCTCCACGCAGAAAGCATCCTTCACAGTCTGACTTTCCTGGAGCATTTACCGTTTGAGGCTGTGCCCCTTATTTATGGCAGCTGTTAGCCGCAGTTGAGAGCGAGGTTCTTAGCCAAGTGACAGGTCAGGAAATTCAGAATTTAAAATGTATACAGCATCATGAAACGTAGCTAGTCAGGAAAACTGCATTCAGATTTGTGGAACTGAAAAAAAAAATGTTTCTTTTTTTTTTTCTCATGCAGAAAGACGCTTCTTGGGCCAGTTTACGGTTCTTCCATTGAACAGGTACAAATCCTCCCAGTGAAGAGCACCTTGGAACTGCAGAAACGCTACATGGTGTTTATTAACAGAGACAAGGTATGAGCCTCTGCTCTCTGCCTCTGTGAGATGACTCTGTGGGTTTTGAGTGGCAGTCAGCCCCAAGTAGGATCAGACTCTAGGATGCTGGGTGTCATAGCCCAGCCCCTGACTTCTGCCCCTGTCCACAGTGATACTGAAATTTGCCATAAATGAGTGGAAATGGGTCTTAGGAGGCATTTTTGAGCGGAGTTAACTATATTTTCTGTACTCGCGTGAAGACACATTGTCACCAAAGGATGTTTTCTCTCTGATTTATTTACATGGAAAAAAACTTATAAAGACATGCAAACTCGTTGCACTTAGTCCTACATTTAATAAATAATCGAGGGGTGCCTGGGTAGCTCAGTCAGTTGAGCGTCTGGCTTCGGCTCAGGTCATGACCTCACGGCCTGTGGGTTCGAGCCCCGCGTCGGGCTCTGTGCTGACAGCTCAGGGCCAGGAGCCTGCTTCGGATTCTGTGTCTCCCTCTCTCTGCCCCTAACCCACTCATATTCTGTCTCTGTCTCTCTCAGAAATAAATAAATATTTCAAAAAATTTTTCTTAAATAATCTATTGAAAAGCATAAAATCATGGGATTCCAGAATTATTCTGGAAAACCTTGGATATCTGACTCTGAAGACCAGTGAAATCCTTCCTGTGTCTCTACCGGGACCTGGCATCTCTCTCCTAAGGGAACGCCCCACAGGGGTCAGTGTATGTGAGCCCCTGGCCACGTGAAATGTGTAGGGTAGCTCCAGATGCACACGTCCTTCCAGTAAACAGAACCGGAGGTAACACGTGAATGTGCGAGGTCCTAGCCCAGGCCCCAGTTGTCTGGATCTGAATTTCCAATTACATATTCCTCCCTAGGTTGGACTTCAGATCTTACCTGTTGATGGCAATCCACATAAGACATCTGCTATTATATGCCACCCAAGCGGGGTGGCTGGAATGACCGTTTCCTATGACGGCTGCTACGCCTTCACGGCAGGAGGACATGATCGATCGGTGGTGCAATGGAAAATCAACTTAAGGTATGTGTTGAGGCAAGAACCCTACCCCCACAAAGAAGGTGTCAAGTGTAGACGCCTTTTCCTTAATGTTTATTAATTTTTGAGAGAGAGAGAGAGAGAGCATGGGAGGGACAGAGAGAGAGAGGGAGACACAGAATCTGAAGCAGCCTCCAGGATCTGTTAGCACAGAGCCTGACGCAGGGCTCGAACTCATGAACCACGAGATCATGACCTGAGCCGAAGTCGGATACTCAACCGACTGAGCCACCCAGGTGCCCCCAGACCCTCTTTTCTTAACTAGTAACAGCAGACGGGTGTTAACCCCCTACAGCCTGGCGTTCAGGTTCCTCCCCATGACATCTGTCCATACCGATGTGCGGATAAAAGGTTACTATTCACTACTATTTGCAGCGAAGGCAGCGTGATTCCACTTTGTTCGGTGCGGCCCCTGAAATACTTCCCACTCTGTCATCTGCAAACTCGCACCAGCTGCAAAGATCTTGCCCAAATCTCCCAAGCGCGTGTAACAGAAATAGTAGGAGTTTTATTTGAAACATGTGTGTCCACTCTGCTCTTCACACCCTGAGCTGAGACGCTCTACCTTGGGCGAGGCTGGAAAAGTCCGGGTTGAGGATCAGACAGTACCCGCACCTGGAGGCCCAAGAGACATGGGTTTGGATGTGGAGCCTCCTTTCTGCTGGCTGTGATACCCAGGGCATGCTTCTTACCATCTCTGATCTTCAGACTCCTTGTCTGTGAAACGGTGGGGGGAAGGAGGGTAATGATAGGGACTTTAATAGGATCCTTGTAAGAAGGATTGAGTAGGTTAATATAGGGAAGGCATCTAGCACAGAGCTAAGGGTTCAGTACATTATTTCCTCTCCTCTGTTCTTCCTTGCGAAGGTCTTATTAAAGAGCTTTCCCGAAAAGGGGGGCAAGTACTACAGTAATCCTCTCATCTACCCGGATTCACTGAGCTGCCACAGGGCAGAGCCAGTGCCCGTCCCTCAACACCTTCTCCCAGCCCCTGCCTCTCAGATGGCCTCCTGCCCGGCAGCGTCCCATTGAAGAGCTGGGTATAGACAGCTCAGCGGCACCTTCCCTCTTAAAGAATCCTACCTTCCTCCGATTCCTGGCTCCCAGTGAAAGTGTACCCCCTGTCATCTGCCAAGCGTACATCTTTCTTTTATGGCAGACATTGAAGCTTCTTCCCTTAACCTGAATATAAGCAAAACTCGCCAGGTAAGTCTGCTCTGGATCCTCGCTGGCTTCAGACTGCGGTTGTCACTCTGACCTTCACCTCTGCCTTCACCTAAGAGCAGATGGTGGGAATTTGGGAATTCCGAAGCTAGAGGTGAGCTCTCACATTGAAAAGCACTTCCTGAGTGTGTGGCCAGTCCCTGGAACAGTGGAGGCGAGCCACACCCTGCTGAGAGAACAGAATCCCCCCCACACACACACCTTTTCATTTTTGTCTTCTTCTCGATAATCATGGTAGAGATTAGAGGGTGAAAAACGGCACCCGCTTTCCAATGGCTTCCCGGTGCCTGGCCGGAGTCCAGGCTTCCGAGAATTTCAATTTAATCTGTTGTGGGGACAAAGGATCATTATAAGCTAATTAGCACTTCATTGCTGTTTCTGGTGTCTTAATATGTTCAGTGCTCCACTAATGGGAAGAAATGTAACAACCCTAAACAAATAAACAAACAAGATTCCCTGCTGGTCTAACGACGGTGAGTCGTAGGGTGAAGTACAGATGTTAAGTCCGCTCACGTTCCCGTGATTGTAATCAGGGTGCTTCTGGGCCCAAATACGATCTCTGCAGCACATTGACCTTCTCCTGGGCAGACCCCTTCCCTTCATCTTCTCCTAGGGTTCATTCCACGCGTACTGTGCTGTGCCTTTGCCCCGACTTTGCCGGCATGCTGCCTTTTTCCTCCCCTTGTTTGGCACCTATTTGGTTTTGATGGTTTTGTTTGTTTGTTTGTTTGTTTAGATAGAGTGAGCGGAGAAGTGGGGCAGAGGGGGAGAGAGAGAGAGTCTTCAGCCAGGCTCCATGTTCAGTGTGGAGCCTGACTCAGAGCTCGATCCCACGACCCTGGGATCATGAGCTGAGCCAAAATCAAGAGTGGGACGCTCAACTGACTGAGCCACCCAGGCGCCCCTGGCACCCGTTTTTAAATCCCCCATTGCTCTTTTGTGCTTAACCTCCTAGCCATCTGGGGTCCTGCTGCTGTGCTCAGACAAGAGCAGAAAGACCCAGATTCACATACCACTTTTCCTGCCTGCTTGCTCTATGACCTCAGGCTAGTCCCTTAACTTCTGAGTCTCAGTTTCTCCATCTGTTAAATGGGAATACCATCAGTGTTTTGAGGGTAGAGATTACCACAGCTGCTGTTCCTCTCCTGCCTCCTCCCCTAGGGAGCATTTGCTGAAACTTACCGTGTGCTGATTACAGTGTTCACTGCTTCTCCTCACTGAGCTCATGTCCCAGAAGTATGGCTCGGCACACAGTAGGTTTGCAATAAGCATCCTTGCCCTTTGTGCCCTAATGACCCCCGTTTTTTTATTGCAAGTATTCGAAACCCAACTGAAGCACAAAGGGGAATTAATGAGAAGGTCATGGGCATCTCAGTCACGAGGTGCAGGGACTGCGTGTGCACGCGGTGCCCTCGCCACTTGCTCTCTGTGGGGCTCTGCTACTGGCTTCATTCTCTGCACAAGTGGATTTTGTCACCCGGAGTGAACATGGCCACTGACAGTCCTCAGATTTCACAAACTGGAGCTCTCACCGCAGAGGGAGTGGGTTTCCTTCTCCAGCTCTGCTTGGACAGGCCAGTCCTGTCCCTCTTGCTCTCTGGGGTCAGTCAGCGGCGGGCAGGAAGTAGGGTGCATAGTACGGTCCTGACCACCAGAGTGCTGTTTCCAGAGAATCCGGAGCTCTTATGAGCCTGTCCCAGACACTCCTGGTAGTGACAGGCTCCTCTGTGTCGCTTCTGGCCTTTATCTGGCCCTGTTCCAGAGCCACGTGGCTAAAAGTGGTCTCCCACAGAGCCTGTCGGGATTGAGGCTGGACAAGGCCTGGAGGCCACAGAGGAGGAGCCCTGTCCGCTGGATACCTGCCTCGATGGCTAATACCAGAGCTGAGAGCTGGGTGAAGCCTGGGCCCTGCCGGAGAGGGGCCTCAGGCCCCCTGGAGAATACACCAGCTCCCCCAGACCCGAAGGCAGCCTGCTTATGCGGGCTCCCGCGACAGAGGGCCAGCACGCTTTTGTGGCTGACTCTTTGAAGAGGAGAGCCATGCAGGTGTATAGTGATGCCCAGTTCAACAGTAATAATCGCTCCTCGTACTGAGCCTTCGCTGGGCCGGGCCCTGTGCTGACTGCTCTCCACCCATTTTCTGATTTCATGCTCACAGCCATCCTGGGAGGCAGGGACTGGCAGTGTCCCCACGGTGATACCCCCATATATCTGGAAACTAGCTCCAAGGTGCTAAATGACCACCCCCCCCACCCCCCGCCCAGCCCTGGAGTAAGTGGTGGGGCTGGGATTCACATCTGGTCTTTCTGATTCAACACCACACCTAACAAACGCTCATCACGAAGGAAAACAAAGGGCTTCGTGTCAAACCCTTTATGTGCCTTCACTTTATTTTCGAAACGACCCTGTGAGGCAGACCTGTGACTATTCCCATTTCATAGATGAGGAAACTGGGGCCCAGGGAGGCTGTCGCTGACCCGTAACCACACTGCTTGCGAGTGGCAGAGCCAGGACTCAACGCGTGTCCCTCTGACTCCAGATTCTGGATACTTAACCACTTCCCTGCTGTGGTCTGCACCGAAGTGTGTTTTAATAACTCCACAAAGAGGCTAATGGCCTGATTAGCAGAAATCCAGTTAGTGGACTATTACAATGATTTCCTATTACGTGTATTTCGTGCGAGGCAGAGTCAGTCTCATACAAAAAAGTAGGTTTTCTTACCATTTACGGTGCCTATTTTTAGAAAACCTGACCCCATGTTAGAGAGCAGAGGGTTATTTTTATCTGACTGGCATGGGTCCCTTGTGGCCTCCCGAGTTTTTATGGAAGCAATTAGTGTTGGCAGTGTACCTGCACTTACCCCGGTTTTTGGCTCTGGTCATACACAGATCTCACGAGGGACGCGGCTCCACTGGGATGCACTGTGGTTTCAGTGCACAGGGGTCCTCCCTCCCTCCCCCCCTCCCTGCCTCCCTCAGGGGAGGAGCCGTGCTCCCCGAAGATTGCCCACAAATTGCCAAGCGCCTGCCCTATCATCGGCGAGAGAATATCACTACCATTAAGGCAGGTACCCTGTACCACCAGGTTCCACATTGAAATTGAATTTTCCGTTTTTGGCTTCATTTCAGAAGGAATTTTACTGACAAGTTTACGGAGACCCTACTTGTATGGGCATCGTGACACCCTGCCGAGGTCCGCAGTGCCAGCGGGACTCGGGCTGGCCAGTGCTCAGGCGCGAGCGCTCCCTAACAGCGATGTTTCTGTCACCTTTCTAGTGCTCTGGAGGCTGCAGTTTCTCTCGGGGGCGAAGACTTGACCCCGTTCTACGGTCTGGTGGCTGGTGGCAGGGAAGGAAAATTCTACAGGGTAATTGTCCTCAGAGTAAACACTTCCTGGTAACATCTAGTTAAGTTTGTGAAACAAATGAGCCCGGGATGAAACTTCTTGCCTTTTTCCCAAAGCTCTTTTCCCCACTGAGCTCAGAACGTACTTTCTAGAAAATGTCCTTGAAGTCCTAATGGATGCTGCAGACTTGAGCCAAAATGTGTCTTGTGTTTCATTGTATTTGCACGTAGGAGCTGGAAGACTATTTTTACTATTCTCAGCTCCGTAGTCAAGGAATTGATACAATGGAGACCAGAAAGGTGTCGGAACACATTCGCCTGTCGGAGCTTCCTTTTGTCATGAGAGCAGTTGGCTTTTACCCCTCGGAAGAAAAGGTAGGCTGAACGAAAACAAGAGCCCCGGTGGGACACGTTATTCATGAAAACGACCTCTGGGAGCAACAATTATAGGTCAAAAGTAAAAATTTAACATTATTCTTACGTAAATGGATCAAAAAGAAGGTTATGGGCATCCCAGACACTCTCCTTAGAAACAGACTTACCATAAAGATAGTCCTTAAAGACTTCTTCCTTACCAGAGTTTGATGCCAGTAGGAGCCAGGGTTTGGAATTAGACTGGCCCCTGATGAGTTCAAGGAGATGATGCCTGAGAAATGCCCACGAAGCACTCAGCACAGGGCCAGGCGCATAGGAAAAGCCCTGTAAATGGTCGTTATTGGGATGACCTTCACTTTGTAGTTGCTGTTAACCTGGCCTGTGTGAATGGGGCGCCTCTGGGAGGTGGGTGCTCATCCTGTGCTGTGGGCTCAGGAGACACAGTCATTCCTCATGACCTCACACAACACGCCCGGCCGCAAGGGACCAGAAGCTCTCGAGGGAGACTGCTCCCCTTAGAAACTGTGGTTACGATGCAACTGACTGGGTTTTCTCTCAGACTTGAGGTGTTAACACATTCTCATTGTAGAAAGTTTGGGACACCTGGGCAGCTCAGTCAGTTAAGCCTCCGACTCCGGCTCAGGTCATGATCTCGCAGTTTGTGAATTTGAGCCCTGCACAGAGCTACCTTTGGATCCTCCCCCCTTCTCTCTTCTAAAGTAAATAAACATTAAAAAAAAATCTTAAAAAAAAAAAAGGAAAGAAAGCTTGGAAACGGTACACAAATGAAATGAAGAAAATACTAATAATCCCAGTACACAGACTTAACAGTTTTTAGTATTTTCCGGGATATCTATATAAAATTTTGTATATATATTTCATATATATATATATATAATTTAAAAACCTAATTGGTATTGTGTTGAATATATATTTTTATCTTATATTTCCTCTTGATGTCATTTCACAAGCATTTTCCATGTATTAGTAATTCTCTGAAAACATGATTTTTAAAGGATATGCCTTAATTTTGTAACTTACCCTGATTTAGAAAATAGAACTATATGGGGCACCTGGGTGGCTCAGTCGGTTAAGCGTCCGACTTCAGCTCAGGTCACGATCTCGCGGTCCGTGAGTTCGAACCCCGCGTCGGGCTCTGGGCTGATGGCTCAGAGCCTGGAGCCTGTTTCCGATTCTGTCTCCCTCTCTCTCTGCCCCTCCCCCGTTCATGCTCTGTCTCTGTCTCAAAAATAAATAAACATTAAAAAAAATTTTTTTTAAAGAAAATAGAACTATAAAGAAGAAAATAGAAATTACTCAGAGATAATCACTGTTAACATTTTAGTGGACTTCCTTCTATTGTTTTATGCATGGATATAGATACATCTATATTTTTAAATAAGGAATTGGCATTATATGGCTTATATGTGTCTGTGACAATATATATCAACAGTTTACAGAGGATGTGTGCATATACATGTACATATGTACAGATTTGTGTGAGTATATAGGAATATCTGTGTATGTGTATATATATGTATATATTTGTATCAACATTCTTTTACATTTTTTTTTAACGTTACTTTATTATTGAGAGACAGACAGAGACGGGGCAGAGAGAGGGGGAGACACAGAATCTGAAGCAGGCTTCGGGCTCTGAACTGTCAGCACAGAGCCCAATGCGGGGCTTGAACTCATGAACCGCGAGATGATGACCTGAGCCGAAGTCGGATGCTTAACCGACTGAGCCACCCAGGCACTCCTGTGTCAACATTCTCAGTAACTGTTGTTTTGTAAGCATGATGGCAAAAATTCCTTGGCAATATACTTTTCCCCCCAGCTTTATTGAGACAAAATTGACATACAACCTATATAGTTTAAGGCATACAGTTTAGTAATTTTATATATGTATTGTTGCAAAAACGATCACCACAGTAAGGTCAGTTAACAGATCCACCACCTCGTGTAGCTACAATTTTTTGGTGTGGTGAGAACTTTCAAAATCTATAGTCGTCATGCTGTACATTACCTCCCTGTGAGTTTTTCATCTTATAACTGCAAGTTTGTACCCTGGCAACCACTCTCTATTTTCTATTTCTATGAGTTTGGTGTTGTGGTTTTTTTGTTTTGTTTTTTTAGATTCCACATACACGCATTTGTCTTTCTTTGACTTATTTCACTTAGCATAAAGCTCTCAAGTTTCATCCATGTTGTCGTAAATGGCAGGATTTCCTTCTTTTTTATGGTTGGATAGTGTTCCATGATGTATACAGAAATCACATTTTCCTTCTTTATTCCCACCAACAGTGCATAAGGGATCCCTTTTCTCCACATCCTCGTCACCAGTTACCTTTTGCCATTCTAACAGGTGTGAAGTGACAGCTCATTATGGCTTTGATCTGTGTTTTCCTGATGATTAGTGACATTGTGCACCTTTTCACGTTTGAATATCTTGTTTGGAAAAATGGTTGTTCAGGTCTTTGGCCCATTTTTAAATTGGGTTATTTATTTTTTTGCTGTTGGGTTATATGTTTTCCTTATATATTTTAGAGAGTAGCCTCTTATCAGATATGTGGTTTGCAAATATTTTCTCTCATTCCATAGGTCACCTTTTCATTTTACTAATTTCTTTTTGTTGTGCAGAAGTTTTTTTTTTTAATGTTCTGTTTAATTTTTTTTAATGTTTATTTATTTTTGAGAGAGAGAGAGAGAGAGAGACAGAGCACGAGCAGGGGAGGGGCAAAGAGAGAGGGAAACACAGAATCCCAAGCAGGCTCCAGGCTCTGAGCTGTCAGCACAGAGCCCAACCCTACAAACTGTGAGATCGTGACCTGAGCTGAAGTTGGACACTCAGGCGCCTGAGCGACCCAGGCGCCCCCGGAAGCTTTTTAAAAATGTTTATTTATTTATTTAGAGAGCAAGAGCAAGAAAGAACATGTGTACACACACAAGCAAGGGAGGGGCAGAGAGGGGGGGTGGGGAGGAGAGAGGAAATCCCAAACAGGCTCCATGCTGCCCGCACGGAGCCCAGTGTCGGGCTCGATCCCCTGAACTATGAGATCATGACCTGAGCCCAAATCAAGAGTTGGGTGCTCACTCAATCAACTGAGCCACCCAGACACCCCACCGGGCGGGAGCTTTTTCGTTTGATGTAGACAACATGCTTTTTACAGGCTGGGTACTTGCTTGAGCCGGTCCCCAGCTGACAGCCATGTAGATTGTCTTGAAGTGTTTGGCTGTCAGAGACATGGTTGTGATGAGCATCTCTGTGTGCAGTTTTTGCATACTCCTCTGATTATTTTCCAGTCTCAGCGTCCTAGAAATGGAATCACTGGGTCAGAGAATAGGAACTTCAAGGCTGTGCTGCCAAACAGCTTTCCAAAAATGTAGCATTTCACGGCCCGCCGTCAGGCATACAGAAGGCCTGAGACCCAACTGAGGTGTGGTGCCCACACTGGTGGCTTGGTGCGTTTTAGGGGTGTAAGCTGTGGTCCCTGGTATTTCTCCTAGCTTTGGTGGCCCACCTAGAACCACCTGTTTTGTGTGCTCTGGGTGTGACGGGAAGATGACCTTCATTCTCCACATGGCATCTGGAAAGATGAGCTCTGCGAGCCCACAGACCCATGCAGAGACCAGGGCGAGCACCTTAAGCTCAACAGGTATTCTAACAAGCTCCTCAAAAGGTCTTTTTTTTTTTTTTTTAATGTTTTATTTTATTTTTGAGACAGAGAGAGACACAGCATGAGCAGGGGAGGGTTAGAGAGAGAGGGAGACACAGAATCCGAAGCAGGCTCCAGGCTCTGAGCTGTCAGCACAGAGCCCGACGCGGGGCTCGAACTCACAGACGGTGAGATCGTGACCTGAGCCGAAGTCGGAAGCTCAACTGACTGAGCCACCCAGGCGCCCCATCAAAAGGTCTTTTGACCAATGTACGTTTTGGTAAAAGTACATGCCCAGGTAGGGAGAAAGTTGAGGCTGACGCGACCCACATGAAAGTGTTCCTGGGTGCTGTAGCTCCAAAGCACGCTCCTCGGACTATTGGTTCCCAAACTGGCAGGCTGCATCAGAATTACGTGGAGCACTTACTAAGGAGACAGATTCCTGGGCCCATCCTGGGTCTAGCCAATCAGAAGCTCCAGGTATGCGGCCTGGCAATCTGCATTCCCCCCGCCCCCCACCAGGTTTCAAACCCCTGCCTTAGCACACTGGCCCCTGAGGTGTTTACCGAGGCCACTTACGCTGGAGGAAGGACGATTCAGCACAGCGAAACAGGATTATTGGTCAGGACTCTCCTTTGGTGACGGGTTATAGAAACCTAAGGCGAACTAGTTTTTGGGTCGCCACACTCCGACTCTAGAGGCAGCGGTAACACCCAGTGTAACCTCATCCGGGCACTCACACCGCCCCCAGAGGGTGTCCTTCCTCCGGGGCCTCACTTGCCTCCGTGTTGCCTTTCTTCTCAGGGGGTCCCTTGGCCCATGTTCAGCATGCACAACCCCAGAGCCCTGGTGACTACCCCCCAGCCTCCTGGCCACTGTCCTTGGGCAGGTGCTGCTCAGGTTGGCCAGGCCTGTATACTCCCTGCACCTGGAATCAGAGGCAGGGTCAGCCACCTTGACCATGAGGATTCTGGGGCAGAGGAGTGGTCTCCAAATGGAATTCTGCATAGAAAAAAAAAAAATGCATCCATTATTCTGAGGCGCTAAAAGTTTACTGAAGGGGCACCTGGGTGGCTCAGTCAGTTAAGCATCCGACTCTTGATCTTGGCTCAGGTTGAGATCTCACGGTTCACGAGTTCGAGCCCCATATTGGGCTCCGTGCTGACAGCGTGGAGCCTGCTTTGGATTCTCTCTCTCCTCCTCTCTGTCCCTCCCCCACTTGTGTGTGAGCTGGCTCTCTCTCTCTGTCTCTCAAAATAAATAAATAAACTTTGAAGAACAATAAAAAATAAAAGTTTATTGGACATTGGGAGTCTTGAAGTGAGGTGTATACATGCAGGATAGCACCCCCCAAATGGACTGCTTGTGGAAACCTGTCTCAGTTCAGTCTGGAAATATTGCCTTTGACTTCTCACTCAGGCTCTACTCCCTCTGCATTTCATCTTCTCTATTGTATCTATGGTTCATCTTCTTTTTTTAGCCAAACATTTATCTTAAGCTAATACCCATCTTCTCAAGGGATTGGCTGGCATAATGCCTTGTACTTCCAGACTGAGGAGGAGGGAAAAGCAGATGTTGTAGGAAGGGCAGGGACGCAGAACCTGGCTGACCTACTGGCTCCCTTGGCAAGTCATTTCCACTATAGTCTGAGTTCCTGCGTCCCCATCTGTCAGATGAGGCTGGAAGCAGCTCTGACCTCGTATGTCATCACGAGGACCTGAGGACAGCAGTCCAAGGAGCGCCCCCCCCCCCCCCCATCCAGTGTGACACAGAATAGGTGCTTACTCAGACCCTCTTCTTACTTCAGTATTTCCTGTCAAAATGGTGTGTTCTTTTTTTTTTTTTTAATGTTTATTTATTCTTGAGAGAGAGACAGAGCATGAGCAGGGGAAGGACAGAGAGAGGGAGTCACAGAATCTGAAGCAGGCTCCAGGCTCCGAGCTGTCAGCACAGAGGGTGACACGGGGCTCAAACTCACAAACTGTGAGATCATGACCCGAGCGGAAGTCAGACGCTCAACTGAGCCGGGCGCCCTGAAACGGTGTGCTCTTTTTAAGAGGTTGATGCGATTGCCCCCTCTTTACTTATTTTTAACTCTTTATTTTGGAAAATTCCAAACATGGACAAAAGCAGACAAAATAGTGTAATAAACTGTTGTGTACCCATCAGTCACCTTCAACAATTATCAACTCCTATTACATTCAGACCCCCCCAACTTCCTCTCCACCTGTGGCCTATTCTGAAGCAGGTTCCAGGCACTCCTACCTCACAGAGAGGCCTCTGGAACTGAGGTGTCCCTTACTCAGTCGTCCAGCTGGGGAGAGGGTCCTTCCTCTCCCACTCCCCCACCCCCAGTGGGTGTCTCCAGCTCACGGTCACTTATGTGCTGTGGGCAAGCATTCCGGTGCCTCTCTGAAGGTCGCAGATCCAAGCCGTCCTACTTGGGATGTAGCACCCGATAGCTGCTGGGAGCCCAGGCTCCCACGTCAGGGGCTCTGGGGTGAAGAGTTGGTCGAGTTCCTGGATCTCTCCCGAGTCTCTGTCTCGAGTGTAAACTGCGCCCACCTCCCAGAATGACGGACGATTAAATGAGCATCTATGTAGCGCAGGACGTGGCACGTGTTAAGTCTTCGGAAAATACCATCCAGTATTACTGTCTTCATCCTGAAGTCCTCATCTCTGGACGTGTGATTGTGAAAGGCCTATAGACGAACACTCCTCCGACCGTGTGGTTCTTTGCTCGCAATTTCCTTTCTAAAACCAGTTCATTGTTTCCTTGACTCATCTGGTAAGGGCACTTTGCTAAGTGACTGAAAGTCATCAAACTGATGGCAGGCTTCTCATTCAAGACTTCTTTTTTTTTTTTTTTTAAGGGCTTTCTTTTTCTTTTCTTTCCTTCTTTCTCTTTCTTTCTTTCCTTCCTCCCTCCCTCCCTCCTTTCTTTCTTTCTTTCTTTCTTTCTTTCTTTCTTTCTTTCTTTCTTTCTTTCTAGCTCTTCACCCAGTGTGGGACTTGAACTCACGACCCTGAGATCAAGAGTTGCAGGCTCGGGGCGCCTGGGTGGCGCAGTCGGTTAAGCGTCCGACTTCAGCCAGGTCACGATCTCGCGGTCCGTGAGTTCGAGCCCCGCGTCAGGCTCTGGGCTGATGGCTCAGAGCCTGGAGCCTGTTTCCAATTCTGTGTCTCCCTCTCTCTCTGCCCCTCCCCCGTTCATGCTCTGTCTCTCTCTGTCCCAAAAATAAATTAAAAAAACGTTGAAAAAAAAATTAAAAAAAAAAGAGTTGCAGGCTCTACCAACCGAACCAGCCAGGCACGCCTTTCAGGATTCTCGATTTTCAGCCCTGAGCTTATATAAGCGTGTCCTCCTCCTCTGCAGTCGTGCCTGGTTAGTGAGGGAACCCTGGGCGTTTAGCCTTAGTGACCATCACTCACCGGCCACATGAACTGCTACAGACGGAGGGTGGACACAGAGTGACCAGCCTCTCCCTGCTTCCTGCAGAAGCAAGGACGGGCAGTCACTAAGGCATACGCAGTTACCCGGTCATTGGCAAGATGTAACAGAGCCTAACAGCCTCTCCATGTCTCGTTGATGAGTAAAAGGTACCCAGAAAAAAAATGTCAGTCTTCAACAAATGTCATAAAGTGACATTGAGCATTAGTTACAAACATAAATAGAAATAAAAATGGTGATTGCAAGGTTTTCAATGGCTGTTGTATACATCTCCCCCGCTGTTAAAAAGGAGGCTTTCAGTGCCCCGCTCGAATGCCTTCATTAATCCCTTGGACTCCAGGGTTTTTAATCCACCTGAAAGAAAAATGCACTCACTCTTTGGCGATGTTCTCTGAAGACCCCCGATCCAGATGTGGCCATGTGAGTGTGCAAACTTTGCTAGCTGATGAGTCAGTTCATGTCTGAAGCTGCACAGGGAGAGCTTTTTGGTCTCTTGTTTTCACATTGGATTTATAGCGGTTTCAATAAAAATGTTTTCAGGGCTTTGAAACTTTTAAATCCAGTCTTTGTCGTGGTTAATGAAACATTTCCTATTGAGATGCAGCTGCTCCCCCTCCCCCGAGAAGTTGCACGAAGAAGAAGTCTGCCCGGCTAAACTTGGTTACATAAAAGACTCAGTCACAGAGATTCAGCCTTCCCGCCCCAACCAAAGCTATACATTATTTATATTTTTCTTACGTCATTTTAACTGGCTTGGGGATTTCACTCTAGTCAGTGTGGTAAATTGAAGCCAAATTACACAAGAATATAACCCTCCCCAAAGAATCCCTCACCACTCCCATCCTTTGCAGATCACTGTACCTGGGCATAACACAGCCAAAGTCATCGGGCTAGGCTGCTCTTACAGATTTTTTTTTTTTTTTTTTTTGAGAGAGACAGAGAGAGACAGACAGAGCATAAGTGGGGGAGGGGCAGACAGAGAGGGAGACACAGAATCTGAAGCAAGCTCCGGGGCTCGAACCCACAAACCGTGAGATCGTGATCTGAGCCAAAGTCGGACGCCCAACCGACTAAGACGCCCAGGAGCCCCACACATCTTCATTTTTTAAATGAAAGATTAACACTGTTCATAGTGTTACAGAAGGAACCAAAACTTACGTGTCATTGTTTCGTATAGTTGAGCTCACATAAGACAGAGTTTCATCATCTGTCTGTAGAAGTTTTCTTTTCCTCCAGGACTTTGGAGTATCATGTTGGGGCAGGGCTCACCTGTCACATGTGTTCCCTGGTTACTGGTGGCTACGTTTCTATTTAGCTTGCAGAGCGGTGTTTAACCCTGGTAGGTTTTCGCAGTGAATTAACAGTAGTGTAACCACTTAGTTCGATAAATGTAAGGCCAACCCTGGCAGAGACGTCTGTTTGTGACTGGCAAGTGTTCACATGATAAATAGACACTCAGCGAATATTGGTCAGGTGAGTGAGTGAATGAATGAATGAATGAATGAATGAATGACGGACACTCTTTGGTCATATGTGGCTGCAAAGACAACAAGGAAAATAGAATCCTGGCCATTATTATTTGATCTCAGAGTAGTTAATAGTAGCCCTGAAGTATTCGGTATATTCAACAACAGCACTTAAGTGTTGTTTAGGAGTGTCTAGAGAAGAAATAAATAATCGTTTAACTTTTGATTTTTTATTTCCTTTTTTAAAGTTTTAATTTATTTATTTTGAGAGAGACAGAGATAGTATGAGTAGGAGAGGGGCAGAGAGAGAAGGAAAGAGAGAGAACCCCAAGCAGGCTCCACACTGTCAGCACAGAGCCCGATGTGGGAGCCCGAACCCACGAACCGCGAGACCATGACCTGAGCCGAAACCAAGAGTCGGACGCTTAACCGACTGAGCCATCCAGGCGCCCCAACAATTGTTTAACTTTTTACGTGTCTTTGGACCCACCTACTAATCTACTTTTAGGAGCGTGTCCTCCAGAAAAACTCACACAAATGTGAGTGATGTGCATATGAAAGGACAATTGTCGTTTATTTTCCTGATGATGAAACGTTAAAACAACCCTAATGTCCCTTGATAAGAGATGGGATAAATGAACTAGGCAGACCTACACTTAGCAGTCCTTAACAAGTGAAACTGACCTATATCTCTTGACTCAAAGAATGTTCAGGTTTTGTTATTTAAATGGAAAAGGGCAGCGGCGCTGGGGTGGCCTTGTTAAGCATTAAGCGTCTGACTTTGGCTCAGGTCATGATCTCATGGTCTGTGGGTTCGAGCCCCGCGTCGGGATCTGTGCTGACCGCTCAGGGCCTGGAGCCTGCTTCTGAGTCTGTGTCTCCCTCTCTCTCTGCCCCTCCCCCACTCTCTCTCTCTCTCTCTCTCTCTCTCTCTCTCTCAAAAATAAATAAACATTAAAAAAATTTAAACGGAAAAGGGAAAAACAGTATGTAAAGCATAATCTCATCTCATTAATGATAATTTATATATTTGTACACTCCTAGCAACACTCTGAAAGAACATGCTCCAAAAGCTCAATGACATTGATTTCTGAGGGCTGGGATCTGGGAGAACTTTTACTTCCCACTCTGTACACGTAACCCCATGTCCACAGAGGCCCCTGGTACCAGCTGGAACCTGGCTCTGGTTCCAGAGTTTTGGGGCTACCCTGGGGGTGGGGGGGGCGTCCACGTGTGTGTGTGTGGACTCTGTCTAGCCCACATCATTCCAGACCTGATACTCTCAGCTCTTTCCTTGGTTTCCACAAAAACAAAAAGCCCACACACACAAGACAACTTTCTTGAAAATTTGGGCATCGTCAGAAAGAGTCACACGTAAGCACATTTCACAGCAATTTACCTGAAACTGCTTTGAGACCTTCTTCCCAGTCCTGACAAGGACCCGGACAGGGGCTTCCTTGCTGGCCTTTAGACCGTGCTCTGTTCCCCCTCTTTCCTGGTGCGCCCCCAGGAACTCCACGTTCTCCCTCTGCCAGCCGTGGCAGTTGGGCTCTTAGCTGGTTTCCAAACCTGCAATATAAGCCCATCTCAAGGGTCTATAAATGAAAAAACTTCCGATTTAGTGGCTTGTACCCTCCTCAGAAGACAGTTGTGGTTATATATGGGGTGGGGGCGGGGACTCATACATACACTTCTGTAGTATTCTAATTTATTCTAATTTTTCTTAGCTGCAAGCATGTAGCTTGTGTTGCTTTTGTATCTAGAACAAAACCCAGAAAGATAAACAAACAAATCCTCCCAAAGCCGTTTGTGCTAATCTTGTGGCTAAACCATGGTCCCAGCTGGGATGGAGGGACTGTGGCCAAGCAGCACAGCCTTCCCCATACAAGGAGGAGAAATCTGAGCCAGTGGTCATAGGCACAATTTCTGCTCTGATAAAGACCCCAGTGGGAATTTGGTGATTTGCACTTTGAAAAGAAGCCGTCACTGTGTTGGATTTGCTCCGAAGCTGGAATGTCAGGAGCTGTTTCCCGTGGCCCACTGTCGTGGGGAGGCCTTCCCGGTCAGCTGAGTCCCTACACCAGTGGACAGGGTGTCTCTCCTTCAGAGAGATGAGGGCAAGACAAAATGATTTCTATTGTTCACACTTTAATGCATTTAAAGAAAGAAATCCTGAAATGCCACGCAGCCACCAAGAAAGAATGGAGGTGACCATAATACCGTAATAACACCGGCAACAGCACCAACCAGGCTCTTCTCTCTGGGGCTCTCACCCTGTGCCAGGTTCTGGGCTAACCCCACCGTCCTTCAGTCCTCCCTCCCACAGCGGGGAGATGCTTTTATTGTCTCAGTGTCACAGATGGGGAAGTGAGGCTTAGGGAGGTGAGGAAGCTTTCCCAGTCACAGCCCCTGAGGGTAGAGCTGCGTCTGCGCCCCAGCTGGCCGGGCCCAGACCCCATGTTCTGTTTCTACACATGTGCTGTAGTGCAAACAAGGAAGAAACCCTAAAAGCTGGGACATCAAACACTGGCTATTGCTGAGAGATGGGGAATTATAGGGCACTTCATTTCCCTATCTCCATTGCTTAAATTTTTTATAACAAGCATATTCTATCTTTACTGGTTTTATGATTAGAACAGGTTAGAACATAGTGATGGTAGAAAATATATTTTAAAAAAATACTTACTTTGTTACTTGCCTTTGCCATGGCTTCACCTCGTATTATTTTTCTTTCTTTTTTTTTTTAAGATTTTTAAAAATGTTTATTTATTTATTTTTTTTTAATTTTTTTTTTCAACGTTTATTTATTTTTGGGACAGAGAGAGACAGAGCATGAACGGGGGAGGGTCAGAGAGAGAGGGAGACACAGAATCGGAAACAGGCTCCAGGCTCTGAGCCATCAGCCCAGAGCCTGACCCAGGGCTCGAACTCACGGACCGTGAGATCGTGACCTGGCTGAAGTCGGACGCTTAACCGACTGCGCCACCCAGGCGCCCCAAAATGTTTATTTATTTTGAGAGAGAGAGAGAGAGAGAGAGAGTAGGGGAGGGGCAGAGAGAGGAGAAGAGGAATCCCAAGCAGGCTCCGCGCCATCAGCTCAGAGCCCAACATGGGGCTCAGTCCCACAGACTGTGAGATCATGGTCCGAGCTGAAATCAAGAGTCAGACACCCAACCAACTGAGCCACCTAGGCGCCCGTATTTTTCTTTCCTTTTAACAACTTTATTGAGATATATCCCATACCATACAATTCATGCATTTAAAGTGTACAATTCAGGGGCTTTTAGTTTGTTCACAGAGTTGTGCAACCATCACCACCATCTAATCCCACAGCATGGTTATCACCCTAAAAAGAAACCTCATACCCATCAGCACACTTAATGCAGTGACCCGTGAATAGTCACTCCCCCCCCCCCCCCCATCCTCAGCTCCTGGCACCCACCAATCTCCTTCCTGTCTCTATGGGTTTGTCTGTTCTGGATGTTTCATATCAGTGGAATCATACTATGTGGTCTTCTGTGACTGGCTTCTTTCACTGAGCATCATGTTTTCAGGGTTCACCCATGTGGTGTCCGCATTTCACTCCTTTTTATAACTGATTAATATTCTGTTCATTCGTATGGATGTGCCACGTTTTATTTTTGCACTCATCAAATGATGGGCATTTGGTTGTTTCCACATTTTGGCTGTTACGCATAATACTGCTATGAATATTTGTGCACAAGGTTTTGTGTAGAGCTATGTTTTATTTTCTCTCGCGTACGTCCCTAGGGGTAGAATTGCTGTGCCAATAACCCTATGTTTGAGGACTGCCAGATTGGTTTCCATCTATGCTATTTCTTGACTGGAACCAGGACCTATCCCCTGTTTCTGGGCACAGCTACAAGGAAGCAGGACTTTGAAGAGCTGTGAGCGCTTAGCTGACAAGCCCTCACTGTAGGTTTGGGATGAGCTGGAGAAAGTGTCATCTAGATTGGAAAGCCTTTAAAACCATTTCCTGGAGTCAGTGCCTGGAAGTGTTTGACACCTGGGCTCCCATGAGGGGCTGAGTGAAGGTCACCACCATAAAGGGCCCTGGAATGGGTGGTGTTCTCATTTCTGGGTCACCTCACCCCAGACAGCAGGGAGAAAGCGTGGTGGCCGTGCACCAAGGGATGGCCTGGGACTGCATCCAGTGGGTGTGGCATGTCCTACTCCTGGAGAAAGGCAGCTGTCGTCCAAATATAGTTCCTGGAGGAAGCGGGGGGCAGCTGTGAGTCACGGAGCAATTCATAAATAGCAGGAGCGTCTCCAGATGTGACTGTGCAGTGAGGCTGCCCAGCCCTGAACCCTACTCCTCTGCACCCCTCCTTCCCTGCCCAGGGCAGTGTGGAAGCACTCGAAGGGGTCCCGGGAGAGGAGAAGACGTGTGCTGTGATGAGACAGGCTCCTCACCTGCAGAGGAGGTTCTAGAGAGCACCCTGCATCGGGAGGCAGGCGCGTGGAGCAGGGAGAGTCCTCCCAGCGTGCGAGCCTATAAAACCAGCACAAAAGACACTGACCCACACCGGGAGCCCGCTTGTACAGTG
This sequence comes from Herpailurus yagouaroundi, assembly GCF_014898765.1. Classification (NCBI taxonomy): domain Eukaryota; kingdom Metazoa; phylum Chordata; class Mammalia; order Carnivora; family Felidae; genus Herpailurus; species Herpailurus yagouaroundi. The sequence goes on from NW_024412422.1 coordinate 13,122,557, forward strand.
AGGAAGGCCTCGGTTCCAATGTATTATGTTCCTCACCGCCTAACAGGGAGGTTAGAAAGCATAATTTATAAAACACGATGCTGAAACAAGATTCTAAGATCTCTTGCGTGTCTCTTCACAGGGCCCAGACCGGTGCTTGGCACCTAGCAGGTGCTTAATAGATATTTGCTGACCATAAAGTCCTAGAGTGTAGGGCTATCCTGGAATCACTAAGTGTCTTGCCTTTCATTCACCTAGCACTAAACCAAATGCTTGGTAAATTGCACTAACAAGAGCAGTAACTGGTAATTCTAAATAAGCCTTTTGTATATTTTAATTTTTTTAATGTTTATTTTTGAGAGAGAGAGAGAGAGGGAGAGCAAGCATGCAAGCAGGGGAAGGGCAGAGAGAGAGAGAGAGGGAGATGGCATCCGAAGCAGGCTCCAGGCTCTGAGCTGTTAGCACAGAGCCCAGCGTGGGGCTTGAACTTACAAACCGCAAGAGATCATGACCTGAGTTGAAGTCAAGACGCTGAACCGACTGAGCCACCCAGGCGCCCCAGCCTTTGGTATATTTTAAGAAAAATTTTCCCATGATCTCACTCGTGCCTGCATTGTTTGTTTTGTTTTGTTTTGTTTTGTTTCTTATTTCTCTGGTCCCTACAACTGCCAGGCTCTGAAGCTGCTGAGGAAGTAGACATGAAAATGATCACTACAGCTTAATGGAGGAGACAGGTGTGGGCCCAAAGCCACCACTCCTCTCCAGTGAAAATCACAAGGCTTTTTGGCACGAGTATCACCTCTGCAGAAGCGATGTGGTCTAAGAGCAGTGGTTCTCCATGATGTGGCCCCCAGACCAGGGGCATTGGCATCACCTGAAGACCTATAAGAAATGCACATTCTCAGTTGCCCCCCTCCCCCTCCATCCCAGACCCACTGAATCAGTCTGGGGGCGGGACCAGCCATCTGTTTTAATAAGCCCTCCTGGTCATTTTGACCCCCGACAAAGTTGAGAACCCCTGCCTTAAAGCCATGCTTCTCAACCCTGGCCATACATTCAGATCCCCTGAGGAGCTTTTATAAGATATGACTGCTCATACTCTACCCCAGACGAATTCAGTTAGGATCTCTGGGAACAGGGCCTGGGGCTCAGAATGTTTAAAGCTCCCCGAGTGACCCAAATGAAACACTGCCTTAGTGGAGGGAGGGCCGGCGTGAGAATGCCAACAAAGGGCTGGCTGAAGCCAAGCAGAGGCAGGGCAGCGGGGTAGGCTTCACACTGGAGCGTAGGGAAGGCTCTCGGCGTTCTAGTCCATCTCCAAGGCTCCTCTCCCAAGCGGGAACTTTGTTTAGACATGCCTTTTCAACCAACACTTGCAAAGGAGGCTCAGGAAAGAAATGTCAATGATGCCGAAGCTGCCAACTTTGTTTTTCGAGTTGTGATTCTTTCTTTCTTCTTCTTCTTCTTTTCAATGTTTATTTTTGAGAGGGAGAGAGAGAGAGTGCGGGAGGGGCAGAGAGAGAGGGAGACACAGAATCCGAAGCAGGCTCCAGGCTCTGAGCTGGCAGCACAGAGCCCGACGGGGGGTTTGAACCCACGAACTGTAAGACCATGACCTGAGCCACAGTCTGGTGCCCAACTGACTGAGCCACCCAGGCGCCCCATCGAGCTATGATTTTTGATCAGTCATATGGGAAAAGAGAGTAAGAGGTGAATCACCTACTCAATGGTTTGTGCTGCGAATGTTCCCTGAGATCTTTGGAACGCTCTGGGTATGAGTAACTCCCACTTTTGAGTTCCTTTTTGGTATCTTTGGGTTAGCCTTATAGTTCTGAATTGAGTTAAATCGTTATGTTACGTTTATAATTTGTATATATCGTTTATATTATTTATGTGATTATAGATTATACATATAATTTATAATTTATAGCTATAAATTATCATTTATATTATAATTATATGTATTGTAATTAGCAAAGGCATAGAAAGTATAATAATCATAAGAATAGTTACTGCCTGTTGAGAGCTTACTGTGTATTAGGCATTATGTTTAGCACCTTAAATATATTGTTGCAATAAACTTCAAAACTCCATTACCCCCTTTTCCAAGATAAGGAAGTTTGAGAAGGTCACATAGAAAGTGGGAGCACCAGAATTTAGGAACCTAGGTCTATCATCAAAGGTCATACTTCTAGCCCTAGTCTCTACTCAGAGTAGAGACTCATAGTATATAGTAGCACGTTTATAATAATACTACTAAAATTACATAGTACAAAGTATAAATAATATGATAGTGGATCATGTTTTATTTATAACTAAAATTATACATAATTTAACTTGCAACTGTACGTAATATAAACTCAATAAATATTCCATAGGAAGATGTTACAATTTAAAGCTACGTACATAGTATCGATTGTAATTCATGTGTATCTGTAACCAATGATATTATGTCTAAGGATCATTCCTGGAATGTTGCATTGAAAATATATGGCTTCTTTGAAAATACTAGGTGATTACTCAGATACAGTGTTAAAGGGGGGGAAAAAGCAGGATACAAAATTATATACATATATGATAAGAATTTTGCAAAACATATACATATATATTTTATACCCATGGGGGAAAAATGGAAAGTGCCTCAGATCTTTCACAGAAATTATGGTTGGATGGTTGGACTGCAAAAGATTTTTATTTTCTTATTGATAGTTGGGGCCAGACCAAGACATGAGGGTGCCCCAGACAGTCTGATATTTGGTGTTTCTTCAAACTGGTGCTCTTCTGATTTTTTTCTATGTAATTTATTGGACAGGGAGAAATTGGTTACCTATTGATAAATATTGTGTACAAGTATAGATTCAATTCCTGATTCATTCCTACAGACGAAAGCAGAGTTCATGTTCTGGAAAAAAAAAAATATTTCCTACTTTTCTGTGGCTCTTATTCTCTCTCTTTGTAAAATTCCAAGCCCTACAACTTGTTAGGACACATATTAGTTTAAAATGTAGACAGAGGCACCTGGGTGGCTCAGTCAGTTAAGCATCCGACTTTGGCTCAGGTCATGATCTCACAGTCTGTGAGTTCAAGCCCCGCGTCGGGCTCTGTGCTGACAGCTCGGAGCCTGGTGCCCATTTCAGATTCTGTGTCTCCCTCTTTCTCTGCCCCTCCCCTGTTCATGCTCTGTCTCTCTCTGTCCCAAAAATAAACAAACGTTGAAAAAAAATTTTTTTAATAAAATGTAGATATTAAAGGGGCACCTGTGTGGCTCAGTTGGTTAAGCATCCAACTTCAGCTCAGGTCATGATCTCGAAGTCCATGGGCTCAAGCCCCAAGTCACGCTCTGTGCTGACAACTCAGAGCCTGGAGCCTGCTTTGGATTCTGTGTCTCCCTCTTTCTCTCTGCCCCTCCTCTTCTCGTGCTCTGTCTCTGTCTCTCTCAAAAATAAATAAACGTTAAAAATTTTTTTAATGTAGATATTAAAATAAATTACTCACTTCTAGCCCTTTGCCAGGTATAATTTGGGTTTCTGAATTTCAGCCACCTGCAACGTGCATGGTACAAAAATACTGCACAGAGAGAGATGGATGGCAGTGAGGAGTGGTTTTATTTGTTTTTATATTTCTCCCTGTCTTTTGTTCTGGCATTACATAAGGAGACCAATGTGGAGACCACATTAATGGTCACCACATTTCTGTTTGAATCCACAGAAATGACAGCACTCTTTGTCATCCTAGAAAATTTGGAAAATACACAATGAATTTCCAAATCAGAAAGCAGTCCTCACAGAATGAATTGGGATGTGTTCCCTTTTCTCCTGTTTTTTTTTTGGGGGGGGGAGAGTTTGTGGAAAATTGGTATTTTAAAAAAATATTTGGGGGGCGCCTGGGTGGCGCAGTCGGTTAAACGTCCGACTTCAGCCAGGTCATGATCTCACGGTCCGTGAGTTCGAGCCCCGCGTCAGGCTCTGGGCTGATGGCTCAGAGCCTGGAGCCTGTTTCTGATTCTGTGTCTCCCTCTCTCTCTGCCCCTCCCCCATTCATGCTCTGTCTCTCTCTGTCCCAAAAAATAAATAAACATTGAAAAAAAAAATAAAAAAAAAATATATTTGGTAGAATTCACCAAGGAAGCCTTCTGGTCCTTGGCTTTTCTTTGTGGAAGTTTTAAATCTCTTTACTTGTTATAGGTCTGTTCAGAGTTTCTATTTCTTCTTGAGTCGGTTTTGGTCATTTGTGTCTTTCTACAAATGTGTTCGTTTCATCTAAGTTATCTCATTATAACATCATCAGTTACAGATATATAGAAATGAACTATAATTGAACATGCTGTTCATACTTTTTATTTCTGAGAGGTTGGTACTAGTGTTCTCTCAGTTCTGATATTAGTAATTTGAGTCTTTTCTCTTTTTTTCTTGGTTATTCTAGCTAAAGATTGATCAGTTTTGTTGATCTTTTCAATGAATGGTTGCTTCTTAGGTATTCACTTTTTAATTATACCCCATAAGTTACATACAGTCTTTTGTATATATAAAAATGGAAAAGAGAAAAAGGAAAAACATGGTGAAAAACTGAAATCATGGTGCAGCTAATTGTCTTAAGAAATTTATTAGGGCCGGGGCGCCTGGGTGGCGCAGTCGGTTGAGCGTCCGACTTCAGCCAGGTCACGATCTCGTGGTCCGTGAGTTCGAGCCCCGCGTCGGGCTCTGGGCTGATGGCTCAGAGCCTGGAGCCTGCTTCCGATTCTGTGTCTCCCTCTCTCTCTGCCCCTCCCCTGTTCATGCTCTGTCTCTCTCTGTCCCAAAAATAAATAAACGTTGAAAAAAAAAATTTAAAAAAAAGAAATTTATTAGGGCCACTGGTCCTATATTTGAGTTTCATGTTGAATTATTTGCTTATTCCTTTTTTTAAGGTTTATTTATTTTGTGTGTGTGTGTGTGAGAGAGAGAGAGAGAGAGAGAGCAAGCTGGGGAGGGGCAGAGAGAGAGAGAGACCGAGAATCCCAAGCAGGCTGTGCGCTGTCAGCATGGAGCCCCAGGCTGGGCTCGATCCCGCAAACTGAGATCATGACCTGAGCCAAAATCAAGAGTTGTACGCTTAACTAACTAAGTGAGCCACCCAGACGCCCCTGTTTATTCTTATGAGCTAATTTCCAAATCCGTGAGGATTCTACCTTCTAAACAAAACTAACATCTGTCTCACAAAGCGAGAAAGAGGTGATAATAATGTAGCCGTGCTAATAGTATTGAAAAACTGACCACTGTATTAGTGTTGCTGCAACAAAACATCACCAACTGGGTGGCTTAAACCAACAGAAATTTATTCTCCCACAGAATAAAGCCAGCTGTCAGCAGGGCCACATTCTCTGTGAAACCTTTAGTGGAGAACCCTTCCTCCCTCACTTCCTCTGGCTTCTGGTGGTTACCAGCAGCCCTGGGCTTGAACCACATCTTTCCACTCTCTGTTTCCATCATCACATGGCCATCCCCTCCCTGTGTGTCTCTCTCCTCTTCTTATAAGGACACCATTCACAATGGACTAAAGACCCGTCCCACTCCAGTATGATCTCATCTTAACTAACTGCATCTGCCACGGCCCTTTTTCTAAATGAGGTCACAGTCTGAGGTCCTGGGGGTTAGGACTTCAACATCTCTTTCTTGGGGGTATAATCAACCCTTAACAGATATGCTTTCAGCTAACTGTAAACATTTGTCTGTTACTGTTCAATTTTTTTAAATTTTTTTTTTCAACGTTTATTTATTTTTGGGACAGAGAGAGACAGAGCATGAACAGGGGAGGGGCAGAGAGAGAGGGAGACACAGAATCGGAAACAGGCTCCAGGCTCTGAGCCATCAGCCCAGAGCCCGACGCGGGGCTCGAACTCACGGACAGCGAGATCGTGACCTGGCTGAAGTCGGACGCTTAACCAACTGCGCCACCCAGGCGCCCCATGTTACTGTTCAATTTTTAGAAGTATGTCAAAGTGTCTTTCCTGCAACCATGGTCTTTTTTTTTTTTTTCCAATCTCTTCCCTAGATTGAAGATATGTTTAACGAAATCAGATTTAGTGAGTATGTGGACACTGGAAAGCTAATTGACAAAATCAACTTACCAGATTTCTTCAAAGTTTACCTTAATCACAGACCACCTTTCGGGAACACCATGCGTGGCATTCAGCATAGCTTTGACATCCTTGGTTTTACCAATTCAAAAGGAGAGAAGGTTATACGAAGAGAAGATTTCCTAAAACTGCTTCTAACGAAAGGTAAATCTATAAATAGGGAATATCTTGTCACATTCTTGAGCCATTTCCACTGGAGAGAACTGTGTTTGGGGAGGCAGACCCCTGGCATCTTTTTTTTTTTTTTTTAACGTTTATTTATTTATTTATTTGTTTATTTTTAGAGACAGAGACAGAGCACTAGTTGGGGAGGGGCAGAGAGAGAGGGATACACAGAATCTGAAGCAGGCTCCAGGCTCTGAGCTGTCAACACAGAGCCTGATGCGGGGCTCGCACCCATGAACTGTGAGATCATGACCTGAGCTGAAGTCAGATGCTTAACTGACTGCGCCACCCAGGTGCCCCTCTTTTTTTTTTTTTAATGTTTATTTATTTTTAAGAGAGAGAGAGAGAGAGAGAGAGAGACAGTGTGTGAGTGGGGGAGGTGTAGAGAGTGAGGGAGACATGGAATCTGAAGCAGGCTCCAGGCTCTGAGCTGTCAGCACAGAACCCGATGTGGGGCTCAAACCCACGGGCCGTGAGATCATGACCTGAGCTGAAGTCCAGTGCTTAACTGAGCCACCCAGGTGCCTGGACCCCTGGCATCTTTAATCGGACGGGGGCTTCAACCATGAGGGATGCCACCTGCTGACCCACAGAGCTGGCAAACGCGGGGGGATGGGAAGGGCGCCATCCCGGGTCCCCTAAGACTCTGATTTGTGTTCCAACTTGCTGAACCTCTTGAGTTGGTGTCCTCACTTATGAATGAAAGTGCTAGCCACCAATGTCACAGGGCTATTATGACACTGGGATGTGGTTGTGAGATAAAAACCACACCAGTGTAAGATTTTTCCTCTTTACCTGCTGTTTTCCTCAATATTGCATGTGAGGAAGTCAAGTAGGCTTTCTCTTCGGGTGACAGTTTCCTCTTCATCAAACTGGTGGTTCTAGTGTGAGGGAACATGAAAGGAAGCAGAGCACAGTCTTGATCACAAAGTTGTCTTTGGGGCGCCTGGGTGGCTCAGTCGGTTTCGGTTAAGTGTCTGACTCTTGGTTTCGGCTCAGGTCATGATCTTGCGGTTTCATGAGTTCGAGTCCTGCATTGGGCTCTGCGCTGGCAATGTGGAGCCTGCTTAGGAATCTCTCTCTCTCTCTCTCTCTCTCTCTCTCTCTCTCTCTCTCTCTCTGCCCCTCCCCCACTCATGCTGTCTTGTCTCTCTCAAAATAAATAAATAAACTTAAAAATAAAAAGAAAGTTGTCTTATTCTCTGTATGAGCAACACCAGTCTTAACACCGTGTAAGGAAGGATATGTCTAACACGGGACTCTGTAGATTGTTTTTGTGTCTCAAGGAAAGGAAATCGTGGAATAATTCTCTTTTAAGACCTCAGAATGACGATGCTAAGCTCTGACATTATGTGGAGCCCCAAGGGTGGGAGCGGACGCTCTTTCGTTTTACGATACTCAGGTGAGCACATGACTGAGGAGGAGATGTGTGACTGCTTTGCTACGCTGTTTGGACTGAATCCCGAGGGGTGGAAATCCGAGCCCGCAGCCTCCTCCATCAAAGGTACCGTTCCTGACCCTGCCCGGGCTTGCAGCCGGAGCTCACTAATTTGTCGTAGACTTAAGCGTATTTCTCTCTCCTGACTGGTGCAAACCATCCTCCTTCATACTGTGCCCACAACGAAGCAAGTCTGCCGGGGCCCCAGCGCGAGCAAGGAAGGACCAGTGAGCACGGTCACGTTTGTTTGCCGTGCGCTGTCCATCCTGTGTCTTCTGGCCTTATTTCCGCCCTTTATTCCACCGACCGGTCTGCATCTTTTCGGCTTGGGTGCGTGCCTACTGGCCGCTGGGAGAAGGTACAGCTTGGAAGGTGTTTCAGGAGACGTGTTGTCAGAGACTTAGAGAAGGACAGGGCTAAAAACAGGCACAAGCCCGGCTTCGAGCTGCTAGTGCTTGGAAGTTTTTAAAGCTCGTCCTCCTTTCCTGCCTAAGGATTGCTCACCTCCTTCTCTAGTCCCCCGGAGGGAGGAAAATGGACCGAAGTTAGGCTGGGAATTTAAGCTCTGGAGGAACCAGTCTAAACAGCTCTCCCGGGCCCGCGGGGGTGTCTCCACTGCCAGGCCCAGGACGCTGCCCGATGCCCCTCGGTGGTCAAAGCCCGTCACCGGTACCGAGACTGGGGTCACGAGCAAAGACCCCCCCCTCCAGGCTTCCTTCTCCCTCTCCTGTTATTGCCCATCCCAGTGTCACATTAAACAGAGTTCTTGATCTCAGACAGTTCTAGATTCCAGTATCCAGGGGGTCGTTTCGAGCCTCCAAGCTCCCCTCCCCCATTCCCTGTGTCCTCAGGACATCAGACTGTAACTTACGCTGTGTTCCTCGGTGTCTCCAAACAGTAAATCAACCACACCGTGTGGTTTAAGGCTTTCCCATGAAGTTTGCAGAGATTCGGTGAGAGTGCTCCAAACCGACCCGGGGCTTTTGAAGGACTCCCAGACAAACCAGGGCACAAAGCGCCTCTCACTTTTGTTCAGTATCGGTTCCTTGTATTTTTGGAACGTGCTTCTGAGTTAGAAACCTCATCATTATGAAGGCATCTGTTTTGTTTTCTTGTTTGGCTAGGTTCAGAAATCTGCTTTGAAGAACAACTTCCAGACGAAATCACTGCAGAAATATTCACGACTGACATTCTTGGCCTAACCATTTCACAAGATTTCACACAAGATCCTCTGGTCAGTGAAGTTGTGAGGAATGTTTGAGGCACAAAGGACTTTGTGTGTGCGGGTCCCCCCCCCCCCCAGAGGCACTGCTTCCCTGTATTTCCCTGCCCCCACCCTAATCTTTGGAACATTTAGACATTAAAAGGAAATTTCGGTTAAGCAACGGAATTCACGAAGTTGGACATTCCAGTGTTTCTCAAACAGAAGAGTGGGTGGAGGCAAAAAACACACTGGCAGCTGGATGTGAATGGTGGCTGGAGAATGATGGCTGTCTGCTCTGTCCAAGGCAGTGCTGCCTGAGCGGGGTTGAACAGGACAGGCAGGTGGCTGGTCCCTGGGGGGCAGAGAAGGGTTCCAGCTGCCGTAGGCCTTCCTAGGGACACGTGCGGCCTTATTCCCTCCCCCTCCCCGGACCCTTGGCATCATATGGTCTAATGGGGATCGCCCCTGCCTGCTGTTTGACCGGCGGGGGGGTTGCTGGGTGTTCTGGGCTCCTGAGAGTCCCTGCTCGTGCCTTCTCATCAGCAAAACAACTAAGCAGTTGTGTGCGGCCGTTATGGAGAGCTTCACCGGCCATGCCTAACCCCGGTGGCAACTGCCAGAGAGAATGCAAAAAAGCGCCCCTGGGGCCCGGTGTGTGTGCAGCACCTGGACCAGAAACCACCGGCCAGGCCTGCGGGGTGGGGGCAGAACTCGCCAACTGGAGTCTGTGAGCCTCCCCTCCCCCCCACACCCTTCCCACAGGCCTGGGTGATCGGCCGCCGCCTTACGCCCCCTCCACAGGGCTCCCAAGCACGTAGTGGGCACAAACGGGGCCCAGCTCCCCAGCTCGGGGGACATTTAGGACACGCTGCTAAGTTTTCAGCAGTGTTCTGACCTTGAGAATAAAGTATCATCATTGTGCAAACAGATGAAAGTTATGGTCTGATTTTAGAGATTTGTTATCAGCGAAGAGTTCTCATTCAGACACAAGTGCCAGGTGTTGTTCTGTATGCACGCTGAGCCCATCGCACCCTCCCACCCAAACCGGGCCCTTCCCCACAGGCGCTGGCACGTGAGATGACATCTCTGACCCCCTAAAGGCCCTTCTTGCTAAGGACCACAGTGTATGCAAGAGAAGTAAATGGCAGTAGCTTAGTCCTCCCTGCTGCGTGGGGTCCTCTTGGAGACGTGGCCTCAGTGAGTCTTTGGAACGCCTGGGAACATAGAACAAAACCATCTACCCCAAACCCGGCTGCGTCACCGTGACCTTGGGACGGGCGGCGTGGGCCAGGGTCCCACAGGCGCCTTCTCGTCAGGTTGTGTGGCCAGGGCTTTGCAACCTGGTTTACATTTTGTTCTTTTTTAAAAAAAAAAAAAAAAGGCGAAATAAAACAAGACAGAAGAAAAAACCAAACATGCTTTATGAATCAATTTTGCAGCTGCTAAGGGCTTAGGAGACATATTACCAAGCCAGTTAAAAAGTTCCTGGGGACATTTTAGGGAACAGGAAACTCTCAGATGACTGTTCTCTTCAAAAAAATTACTCAGAATGGGATGCTGTCCGGACACCAGCCAGGGCTTCTTTCATTAAATCCGGCACACTGATTTCGTTCTGATCGACTACATGTACTGGAATCACTGTCTGGAGCAGAACTGGCCAGTGACCAGGAGGACCCACTGTGGCTGGACCCGTGAGCTGGAACTACCATCACGCTGTGTCGATCCGGCTTCCTGCATCTCCAGGTCAGTACGGGGGGGCGGGGTGGGGGGACGGTGAGGCCCTGGCTCTGACGTTCACCCAGGAAGGCCAGAACCCCAGGGGACAGCAGCATTCATGTCAATAGTGTTCCCAACCGCTCCCAGCCCAGCTTGGCCAGGGGGCGCCCTTCTCACCGTCAGGGCCCCTTTCTGCAAGTGCTTTTGTTTGGGTGTTTCTCAACCCGTTTGACCCACACGGAGAGGACCTGTGCGCCTTTCAGCACCAGGAGGCCCTTTGCCTCCCATTCCTGGCAGGCCCCACCTGATGGCCACATGGGATGTAGGACATCAGTGTCCCCACTCAGGGAAGGGAGTGGAGGACAGCCTCCCTGCCAAGTGAGCAGAGCACCCAGACTCTCCCGCGGCGTGCATGGCAGAGCAGCGACGCCAGAAGAGGAGCGAGGAAAAGACCAAAGAAGGATAATCGTTGGGCTTGAACATCAAGGCTGAAGATTGTGGTGCTCTTTTGGAAGAACGCTATTTCAGATGGGGTCTCTGGCTACTGACCAACCAAACAATCCTGGTTTGTTGCTTCTAGAGTTCAGGAACCACCAGCAGCCTCCCCACCCCACTCCCTCTGCTCCAGACCCCGAGGCTCTTCCCAAGCACGGTGAGGGTTTTGTTTGGACACCATCTGCTCTGGAAGCCCAGGGGCTTGACTGGGCTCATTTGCTGCTCCTGCCATTTAGTGGCTCCCTATGCACCCTTGGGTGTGGCTAATCTCTTAAACCTCAGTTTCCTCCTGGAATTCTCCTGGGTGGTTGAGAGGATTAAAGGAGAGGGTGCAAGGAAAGTGTTACCAGCATAGGGCAGAGCTCAAAATGGGGCAGTGACTTGTTATTATTACAGGACACCTGCACTTGAGACCTGGGCAGATGATTGATGAGCATTAACCTCCTCCGGTTCCGAAGTTTTAGCTTTGTTAGCACCTGCCTGAATAGGGGTGCCTGCTGGTTTTGACAATGGGCCCTCAGTAAGTATCCGTGGAATGACTGGATGGATGAACTCACAGCTCTTTAATAATAGCTGGCTTTGCTTTAGAGCAAAGGTGAGCTCCAGGTCCTGCCAGGCTCTCTCCACTGGGGTCTTTCTCTGTAAAGGGCCAGAGGGTAAATGTCAAGGCTCTGCAGGCCTTATGGCTCTGTCACAACTCCTTGACTTGCCCATCGGAATACAAAGGCAATGACAGACCATCCAGAAAAGAATGATTGTGGCTGTGTTCCAACCAAGTTTACTTAATGGACACTGAAATTTGGATTTTACGATCATCTCCACCTATCACAAAATCACCTTCTTTAGATTTTTTTTCAACCATTTAAAAATGTGAAAACCATTCTTAACCTGCAGTGAAAACTCCATCTGCCGTACCCCCTAGGCCAGGATCCCTCATCCCAACAGAGTTTTACAAATACAGTGCATCCATACAAACAACCAGACCAAACCGACATGCTCTCCAATCCCGTCAAGGTCAAGACGAGCAAGTCTCCTCCGATGGGAGGAGACTAAGGAGACGTGGTGGAGAAGTGCAAAATGGGACCCTGGAAGGGATGTCCGGGACAGGAGGCGACACGGGCAAACCGTGCACTCCAGGTGAGGTCTGTAGATGAGTTAACGGCATTGGCGCAATGTTAATGTCTTCGTTTTGATCACTATATGGTGGTTACATGGGGGTACACACCTGGGAAACTGGCAAAGGGCTCGTGGGACCTCTGTCCTACCTTTGCAACTCCCCTGTAAATCTAAAATTATCTCAAAATTAAAAGTTAAATATATGTGTGTATACATACACACACACACACACACCACCTCTCTGAGTCAGTCGCCCCGGAATGGTTTCCGTGCTCTGCCCTACGCCTCTCTGTTCCCAAGCAAACACTCCCGAAACCAGTCAGGGCTGGTTGCTTTTGTGTTACCTCTTGCTGTCCATCCTCTGTGGCCATGAGCCTCTGCTGTGCTTCCAGGCACTACAGACAAGAAGGGTCTTTTTGGAAAGATCTGTGTCCTGGGGCGCCTGGGTGGCTCAGTCGGTTGAGAGTCCAACTTCAGCTCAGGTCACGATATCACGGTTTGTGGGTTCCAGCCCCGCATCGCGCTCTGTGCTGACCGCTCAGAGCCTGGAGCCTGATTCGGATTCTGTGTCTCCCTCTCTCTCTCTACCCCTCCCCCGCTCATGCTCTGTCTCTCTCTGACTCTCAAAAAATAAAAAGTTAAAAAAATTTTTTAAAAAAAGAACTACCCTCTGCTAGCTTAGCTTAAAGGAAAACAAACAAAACAACAGCAATAACAACCAAACACTCTGGGACGCTTGGCTGGCTCAGTCAGTAGAGCCTGTGACTCTTGATCTTGGGGTCATGAGTTTGAGCCCTACATTGGGGGAAGAGATTACTTTTTTTTTTTTAAGCTTATTCATTTTTGAAAGAGAGAGAGAGAGAGTGTGTGAGCAGGGGAGGGGCAGAGACAGAGAGGGAGACACAGAATCCAAAGCAAGCTCCAGGCTCTGAGCTGTCAGCACAGAGCCCAACATGGGGCTCGAACCCACAAACCCTGAGATCATGACCTGAGCCCAAGTCGGACGCTCCACCAACTGAGCCACCCAGACGCCCCTCTAAATCTTACTCTTTAGAGCAAGTGGGGGTGTTCTCTCTGGGAGGGGAGCAGGTTTGGTTCCTCGGAACTAGTTCATGCTCCTTTGCCAGCCCTTCCAACATGGCAGAAGTGTGCGTTGCAAGGTGCGAGTTCCCCCAGCCCACCAGCACACCTGCCCCGGAAAAGGGAGCACTGGGTGGTACCGTGGTCCTGGGGTCTGAAGCACAGAGGACACCCTGAGCACCGGCTCCAACATGGGGGAGACATGGGGCTGTGGCAAACCCAGAGTCCCATCTAAGGGACTGGCTGCTGCCTTGCTTCTCCTCTGTGAGCGCCTGATTTCTTCACAGATGGGCTTCGTGCATCTGTTTGTCCATTCATGAATTGAGCAAATAGTTCCTGCATGCTAGCACTGCGTTGGCACTGGGTGTGCCGTTGTAAACAAGACAGGCACGGCCGTTGTCTTTAGGGAGCTCATGTTACACAAGCACGTAAATATGTCATTGCAAATTATGCTCAGAGTCCTAAAGACAAGGCCCAGACTCTATGACATAGAATACCAAGAGGGGGATGTGCTTTAGTTAGGGTGGTCAGGGAGGGTCTCTCCAAAGAGGATACGTCGATGTTGAGAGCCAGTCATGGAAAGAGACAGGAGAGAACATCCCAGACAGAGAGGACAGTGTGCACCAAAGCCAGAAGCATTCAGTGGAGCCAAGGTTTGTGTGGTGGGAACACAGAGGGTGATGTGGGCTTGAGACGAGGTCCTCAGGGGTCTAGAAGGATCTCTAGTATTCCTTCAGTGCTACCATTACGTGGGTCTTCCTTGGGAGCCGGAGGAGGAACGTTTTCATGTGAACAAGCCGCAGGAGGAAGGAGGCTAGTCGACTCTTCCAGATGGAAGATCTGGCCACTCTCATTTCTTTTATCCAGAGTCTCGATGTGGGATAGACAATCCCAGGGAAGACCAGAACGAGGTCACACGTGGAGCCAGCCCTGAAGCTGACGTATTCTTTCACATGACACAGGCCAAAGGTAGGAATGCTGACTGTGGGCTTTGGCTTCCTAAACCTCATGTCCCGAGTTGGCATCTCTTCATCTTCCTTAGTTTTCCAGAGATTTCAATATTTAAAAAAAATTTTTTTTAATGTTTTTATTTATTTTTGCGACAGAGAGAGACAGAGCATGAACAGGGGAGGGGCAGAGAGAGAGGGAGACACAGAATCGGAAGCAGGCTCCAGGCTCTGTGCCATCAGCACAGAGCCCGATGCAGGGCTCGAACCCACAGACTGTGAAATCATGACCTGAGCCAAAGTCGGATGCTTAACCGACTGAGCCACCCGGGCACCCCTCAATATTTTTTTTAAACATGACCACAGTTTTCTCAGTGATCTTGTTCCTTCATCAACAATCATGTTGAACTATACATTCCCCTAGTCGCTGGCAACTGCCCGAAGGCAGCCTGCTATGCAGTAAAGCGTCAGCAAATGCATGCCACTTACCCCTTCCTGTGTCCTGTTGGCCACCTCTACCTTTTCCACTTTTGTAGACTAAACGCTGGGATGGCAATAACTTGCAGCCTGCAGATCCTCACTAAGCGACCCCAGGGTCAACGCAGCATGCTAAGCCCTGGATACACTGTAGCACAAAGCATGGTTCTTGCCCTTAAGAAGGTTACATTGTAGTGAGGGAAACAGACATGCCAATGATAATGACAGTATTTTGTGACGTGATATAGGGGCATCTGGAGCAGATGGGGTGGGAAGGAGGAGGAGATCAGGGTAGGTAGAGGAGAAATTACATAAATGAGGCACTCTAAGCCAATCTGAGGGGTCTCTGGGAGAGGGGGCAGGAGAGCAACCCAGAGAAAGCAATGGTTACATTAGGGATGGCCTTGCACAAGGAGGTTAAACTTGAAGATTAAAGTAAAGGAGGAGAAATGGATTACATTTGCATGTTAGAGAGGTAGGACTGGGTGATGGGCAGGAGGGGATGGCTGGGCAAAGGGACAACAGCAAGGAGAGTATTCTGGTATTTGGGGGAGAAGGAAAGGATTGCAACAAGACGCAATTCAGAAGTATAAAGAAGTGTAAAGACTAAGGGGCAACCTCAGTATGCTATCAGTCATGATCTTTGATTTGCAGCATATCAGAAGCTGGTTAGCTTTAGTGGAAGATGAGCAAGTTCTGAAATGAGCAAGAACCAAAGAAGGCCAGGGGCACCTGGGTGGCTCAGTTGGTTAAGCAGCCGACTTAGCTGGTTTGTGAGTTTGAGCCCCGAGTCCGGCTCTGTGCTGACAGCTCAGAGCCTGCAGCCTGCTTCAGATTCTGTCTCCCTCACTCTCTGCCCCTCCCCCACTCATGCTCTGTCTCTCTTAAAAATAAACATTAAAAAAATTAAAAAGTAATAATTTTTTTTTTTTTAAGAACGAAAAAAAGGCCAGATGCGTGAGCTCAGTGCCTCCAATCCTCTGGGGCTCTACAGGGGCCACTTTTGCTGTAAGTCATTTTTCCACGGCCCCTACACTCCCTCAACAATCAAAATAAAAAAAACAAAAAACAAAAACAAAAAACAAAACACAGTGAGATCCACTCCACACCCACTAGGATGGCTAAAATAAAAAAGAAAAAAACAAGTGTTGGCAAGGATGTGGAGAAGTTGGAACCTTAGTCTACTGCTGGTGGGAACATAAAATGGCACGGCTGCTGTGGAAAACAGTCTGCCAGCTGCTCAAAATGTTAAACACAGAGTTACCATATGGCCCTGCAGTTCTACTCCTCGGTATACACAGGCAAGAGACACATCTGTACAAAGACCTGTATGGTAATTTTCATAGTAACCGTGTTCGCAAGAGCCAAACAGTGGAAGAAACATCCCAGCGTTCAGCGGTGAATGCCTAGATAACCAAAATGTGGTAAATCCACACATGCAATGGAATATTATTGAGCCATAAAAAGGAATGAAGTATATTAGTACATACGCTACAACACGAATGAACCTTGAAAATACGCTAAGACACCAAACACAAAAGGACGCATCGCATGTTCCATTTGTGTGAAATGCCCAGAATAGGCAAATCCACAGGGGCAAGAAGTAGATTTGTGGCTTTCTGTAACTGCCTCTAACCTTGGGTGGAGAGAGGATCTCTTTTTCAGATGACAAAAATGTTCTAAAAATAACTGTGGTGATGGTTTCACAACTCTGTACAGACATACTAAAAACCACTTTAAAAGGGTGAATTTTATGGCATGCTAATTATATTTCCATAAAACTAATATTTTAAAAAACCAACTGGCTAGGCGCGGCTGGGTGGCTCAGTCGGTTGAGCGTCCAACTTTGGCTCAGGTCATGATCTCATGGGTTCATGGGTTCAAGGCCCTGCATCAGGCTCTCTGCTGTCAGTGCAGAGCCCGCTTCGGATTCTCTCTCTCTTTCTGTCCCTCCCCTGCCCACACTATTTCTCTTTCAAAGTAAACAAACAAACAAACATAGGGAAAAAAAAGAGAAAAAAAAAACACCAACTGGCTAAACCATCCACCAGTCTAAGGTTGCAACCCATGCCCAGGACCTAACGCCTTGAGAGAAGAGGAAGACAGCTTCTGGGGAGGGGTTGGCCTTCACCCCCAAAGGCTCACCCAAAACTGGGAAGGATATTCAGAAGCTGGGCAGCATGCAGGAAGGAGGCAAAAGGCATCTGGGCAGCCTTCTAGATTCCTGACCTGAGAACTCACCAAGCCTGTTTGTGGACAGATCTCTAACTTTGTTCCGAGTCACTGGGTCCTCAGCAGACATCCTGTGTTTAATCACTTGTTGTTAGAAGAGCGTCTGGCCTACACTGACTCACCTTTGAACACATGAATGTTTCAAAGCACTTCATGTCCACTATCTCTTTATTTTTATGCGACCTCAAGTGACTCAGCTTCTGGGCAAGCCAATGGCTGCGTGGATGGATATGCAAACTGCCGATTCACTAGTGTCTGAGCTGGTGACAATTTTTACAGTTGTAGTTTTAGGGAAGAAAGACACGGAGAGGCAGATTGCAGCATCTGGTTTGTCAAAACAAATTTTTTTTTCCAAGGTCTCCCCAGTCTATCATAAGGCCCACACTATAGGGGAGATCTCCCCCACGATCATTTGAGACCCCATTAGGCTCTACCAGTGGTAGGCTGGTAAATGTTCACCAACCAGCTCTGGAAAGAGGAGGGACAGGAGGGTCCTGATGAAAAGCACTTGCCAGTTTCCATCGTGTCAACATTCCTGCCATGTTGATTTCCAACTACCAACTTTATGATGGATGTGGAGTGGGGAATCCCAGAGACCACAATACGAGAGCAGGGTTCTGGCCAGAACCCTGCTTGCTAACTGGCTGTGTGGCTTCTGAGTTTTCGTGTCCTTTTCTATAATAGGAGGGAGGTTTCATACCCTGCAGCACACCCTTTGGCTCCTGTCTCTGAGGAACCATTCTGTGGTTGGAGCATTCTCTTCAGTTCTCCCCCTTTGCTGGGCTTTGCTAATGGCCTGCTCCCCAAACACCAAAGCACCTCTGTTTATGAAAACAACTTGCTCCTGCAAGTTGCTAGGTGAGGACCAAAGCTGCCAAGAAGCAAGAGCCGGGCCTGCACTCACAATTTCGTATCACCCTCCAGAGGTGGAAACCTCCTCCAACCTCCTCCCTGTGCAACAGTGGATTAAGGGTTGAATTTGGCAGCCCAGAAAGAGGGGTAGCTGGACTTCAGTTCCTAGTATAGGTCATAAAGGTGCAAAGGATCACCCAGGTCCTTTATTTAACAAATACTCTCCGGTCTCTAGCACTTACTATGTGCCAAGCACTGTTCTATGTGCTTGACAGATACTGTGTTTAATTCTCATGACAGCTCCATGAGGCAGGTAGTGTTCTTTTCATCCCATTTTACAGATGAGGCAAAGAGAGGCTAAGACACAAGCCATAACTAAATAACTCACTTCTGTAACCGTATGATCTCTTTTTTAACATCTCTAGAATAATAACTAATATTCAGAGACAGCCCGACATCCAGTTTCTGGTAACTAGGTAGGTATTCAGATGAACTCTCAATCTAAAAATAAGGAAGAGTCTAAATAGTAAGGAGTAGCTGAAATGGAAGGAAGAAGAGAACCCTGGAGGAGAACCCAGCAAAGAAGCCATTTAACCCTGCAGAGATTTGTCAAGTCTAGCATATTCGAACCCCAGTGTGAGTGGTTTTTTGAGGCAAGAGGCCAAAAATAAAAGTCCGGGTGGGAGACGAGACTTTCCCCCACAATAATTTGAGACCCTACTGGGCTCCACCAGTGGTATTCTGGTAAATGTTCACCAACCAGCTCTGGGTGGGGTTGAGGAAAGGATCCTTATATACAGAATTTGCCAACTTCCATAAGTGTAAATACTCCTGCCACAGTTGATTTCAAACCATCAACACGGGGTCACTGAACTCAGAGTTGGGAAGTGCAGATCTGTTAGCCAGCTGCTTATGTCACTGACACCCACCCCCCCACCCCCCAGGGTACAATAAGCAAACCAGACTTGCTCAATAGGGCAGCATATATTTGCATCATCAGGGTGGTCCAGGGACCCATGAGCCCTGAACTTAGATAGTCCTGGAATAGCAGTGCCCTCGGGAGCCTGGCAGGAGGAAATGTAAATCATCTGTGGAGGAAGGTAACTTCATCCTAGGCCTCAAATTATTCCTCTAAATAAATTTTAAAATACAGTGTCCAGCATGGTCAAAGAGAACCAGACAGATCACAAGGAAATAGGACACCATGAGCAAGAACTAGGAGAAACAGACCCTCAGGTACTTCAAATGTTAGAATTACCACAGACTACACCACAACTGTGCTTTGTTGAAAGAAAGGTTAAAAATATCTGCAGGGGACAGGGAACTATAAAAAGTGACATACTAGATTTATAAAGAACATTTGTAGAAAGCTTTATAGTTTAATCAGAGATCAAGAACACAAATACCTTCAGGGGCCATCTGATAATGCCAATGAGTAAAGTGACCTGGTGACACATTGGTGACCTGAAGAGCTTTGAGAGGCACAGGGCTCCTCAGTTCCAGCTGATTGTTACCATGTAGCACTGGGGGACCAGTTTGCAGACCTTCTGCTATTTCTGGAGAAGCTGGATATTTTGATTTCTTTTTCTTGTGGTGAAATACACATAAAACTGACCACTGTAACCATTTGAAGGTGTACAATTCAGTATGCTTAAGTGTATATTCACAATGGTGTACAGGAAACATTATCTAGTTCCAGAACTTTCTCATCACCCCAAAAAGAAATCCCAAACCCCTTGGAAGTCACTCTCTATTCCCCCACCCCCACTCCCACCCCCTGGCAACCACCAACCTGCTTTGTCTCTATGGATTTCCCCAGTCTAGGTATCTCATACAATATTTGTTCTTTTGTGACTGGCTTCTTGTACTTACTATGTTTTCAAAGTTGATCTCATTCCTTCCCAATGGCTGAATAATACTTTATTGGGTGCATATACACACATCCATTTATTAGTTGATATTTGAATTTTTGACATCTTCCCATTTTACTTTTTCAAGTTTTATTTATTAAAGTAATCTCTACACCCAACATGGGGCTTGAACTCACTACCCAGAGATCAAGAGTACCATGCTCCTCAGACTGAGCCAGCCAGGCACCCCAGAAATCTTCCTATTTTTCAAATATACATATTCGGAAGTTCTTTGTGGTTCTAAGCCATCTGAGGGCCAACAGTAGAAATCTCTGTTTTATGACCTGCTGTGTCTTACTTTCCTAGATATAATGCTCAGAAGGATTCACTACGGTAAGTGTTGTCTTATTTTTCATATCAGGCACCCATTTCCCCTGTGGCTTTTCTCCCCAAAACCAAACTCTCAGGGGTAACTGCTTGGTTCTAGAATGAGTGAGGAGTCTGGGATCCAGTTTATGGCTGCGACCTTGAGCTTTCCTGGGACTCAGTTTCCCCACAGGTAAAATGACTTGTGTCGGGCTAGTTTATCTCCAAGGGTCTGGGTTTGCTAACAGGGTCACTCTCATTTTTCCTAGCATTCATCCGGGCACGGATTAGCTCTGGTCAAGTCGGTTTATGGGCAGCTGAACACAAAGATGTGGCACCTGGGTTATCCGGGATTCTTCCAAGAGCTGTCCTGAGGCATGATGGGGAAGAAGCTACCTCAAAATCCTCCCTGTAGGCCGGCCAGCCCATTACACCTGCTAGGGTCATTTGCACTTGTGCGGTAGCACCTGGTCTGAGCCTGGGACTTCAGTGAGGAGTGGCTTCGATTTAAATCGTGACTCGCTCTCTGAGAGCAACCCCAGAAGGAAAGGAAGAAGCCCTGTTGAAATGCTGATAATCATTGAGCTTTTCCTGCACGGAAAGCTATTTAATAGGCAGGGTCGAAGGTCTCGCCATCGCCTCGCCCCTGACACCTTTCCTCCGACTCTAGTTTTCCAAAAGGACGAGGGAAAGGGAAGCGACGTCCTAGCTCGCGTATTTGCACAGGGCAGAGGACCAGCAGAGATCCGTGTTTCCCAACTCTTTCCGAGAGCACCTCGCGTCCCGAATCGCCGCCTTCAACTCTGAGAAGTCAGGAGTCCCACAGGAAACTTGCGTTATTGCACCCGCTGCCACACACCCGGGGCAGCGGACCCGCCGCCGAGCTGGCTCCCAAGGAATGCGCCCCCTCCACGGCCCGCCGCCCCGCCGGCGCGCCCTCCCCGGGGGACCCCGCGGCACCTGCGGCCTCCGAGTGAGTGTCTCTGCCTCCGGCCGCCCCCCC
>NW_024412422.1:13148591-13168566 GCF_014898765.1 Herpailurus yagouaroundi
CGGCTGGCGCCCGCGCTCGGGGGGTCGGCGGGCGGATCTTTTTGGCCAGAAACCGGTCCTCGGCCGCGTCTGCCTCTCCCAAAGCGGCGGCTCGTGTTTGTTTTGCCGAGAGAGCCGTTGTTTTTGTTCTCCGCGCGGGGGGAGAGGAGATTCGGTGTTGGCCGTGCGTGTTCTTCGAGCTCACGTTGGAGTCTGTCCGGCGTGGCCTTGCTGTAATTAATGGGGGGCCGAACGTGTTCGCGGCCTCATCGGGATCTGGCTCGGAATCGGCCCGCGGGCCAGGCCCCAGGCGCAAGCACATCGCCAGGTTGGGGCAGACTTGTTGAAAACTCCTGGCTCCTTGATTTCAACTTTATTATTTTTTTCCCACGGCTTCACCAGGGTCAGGGAGGGAGAGGAGCAGCCGCGAGGTTCTCGAGTGTCAGCCCCCGCGGGCTCGTCCTGACCCTTTATTTAAAGACTAAAAACGGGGCAGGCCCCCGGTGGAGTATGTTTACGTTTAGGGGTGTCATTTCTCGAGTAACGCCTTGGTCTCTAAAAACCACCGGGGGCGAGCCTGCAGCCTAGCCGTGTCACAAGTTAGCTGTCCTTTCTGAGTCAAACCCAACAAGAAAAGGCGAGAGGAAAATCAATAAAGTCCACGTGCTCCCGGGCCTCCTATGGAAAGGGCTGCCTGCGGATGGCCGGATGCCCGGCCAAGGGCTGGGTTTGGCTCCAATGGGACAAAGAATTTTCAGAACCGTGAGAAGGGGAGCCCTTCCAAAGTTGAGATCCAAGTCTTCCACACTGTGGGAGCTCCCGGGGCACGCAGGGTGCCCATTGCCCAACTGGAGCCATTTAAAAATGGCAGAAACAGCTGCAGGCCAAAACACACACAGGAAAACAAGCCCACAATTCCCTCTCCTGTGGGATTCCCAGAGGGAAGGCTGGAGTCGGCCCCCCGCCTTAGTGCCTGTGCACAGAAAGAACCAGTGTCTGGGCCTGAGTCCCTCTGTCAAGGCTTGGAGGTGAGAGAGGGGCTGGGGGCAAGGCGCCTTTCTCTGTTCCAAAGAGGCGTGGTGGGGCCTTCTGCTCCAGGTTTCCAGCAGGGCAGGGGCTCAGGCACCCTGCCAGCTGCTCCTGCAGGGCCGGGTCTGCCAGCTGCTCCACGGGGAGGGCAGATGGAGCTGTGGGGTTTTCTGCCCCGTGGGCGCTGGAACAGCCGGCCTGGAGGCTGTCCACGCTGCTGAGCCCACTTTGGGACCTGGCCTGTGTTTGGGGGAAGGGGAGAAGAGGGTGTTTCCCTCCCTGCCCGTGTTTTGGGAAACAGGTCATGATAAAGGATCTCAGGGCTGCGCCTCCAGTTTACTTCCTTGCCGTGACCTTGGGCAAACTGTGGAACTCCTTTAACCGCGGCAGCAAGGGGTCCCTTGCTGCTTTCTCTCTCCTAGAACAAGCTCTTGTCTCCAAAAGCACTTAGCCCTGCATACAGGATCAGTCACTACTGTGCCCTTATTGTAAGGTGGACTCCATAAAATATGTGTTTTGCTGATTTTTTTTTTCCCCCTGCCCCTTTTAAGCAAAATAGACTTCGCCTTATTTCCACGGTTTTCCCAGCCCGGAGAAGCCGAATCTTACCTCCGCTGCACCTTTAGAATAGGTCTTCCAGTCAGTCCTTGAGACGTTGGGTTGTTTATTAACTGCGTGGCCACCAACCATGCATTTAACTAGTGGCTGGGACATCAGGTTGCCAGATTTAGCAAATAAAATTACAGGACACACAGTTAAATTTGAATTTTAGGTAAACAATGAAATTAGTTTGAAAAAATAAATGATATATGTGTATAGTTTTTAGTGTAAGTATGTCCCATGCAATATGTGGGACCTACTTATATTAAACTGTTATAGATCTGAAATTCAAATTTAATGCAGCATCCTGTATTTTATCCAGAGAACAGAGGTGTCTGTCATATCATTTAGCCTGGAAGCCTAGGATAGTATTTCTTCTCAGCCCTGGTGACCCCTAAAAATCCCGCCTCTGCCAACCCTTTCCTTCTCTTGTCCCCAGAAAAGGACAGCAGCCAGCCGTGACCACCCTGTCCCTAGCTGCCAGCCTTTTTTCCTCCCCTGTCTGGGGTCCCAGCAAGGCAGGCTGGTAGGCTAGGAGGCAGCCACAAGATGGCTGGAAGAAGAACAAAATGGCAGGCCCCTTTTTGGGAAACTGGGCCAGGGTTAGGAGGCCCCGTGTGGGTGCAGAAGAGCAGGGGAGTGGGGTCGTTGGACAGGAGACAAAAGCTTGAACCACAAAGTAGGCTGAGGCCTCCGACCCCTGGGCCCTTGGTCTGAAGGGTCCCTCAGTGACTTACCGAAGAAGGAGATAGGCCTGTTCCCCGGAGACTTCCCACCGGTCCCTGGGGGAGGAGGAAGTTTGACCGTGTTTAGGGCCTCATCTCATTACCTTAGGGGGTGCCCTCCTGCCAGGTACAGGGCAGGTCAAGCGATCTCGGGCCTAGTTAGGACGACACCATTCTCCTAATGGTATCGAGGACTAGCCCTGGGAAGTGAATACAAAGTGAGGGATTCAGTCTCTTTGAGGGAGTCATCAGGGCCCCCATGGGCAGTGACTCCAAGATGGTCTCCTGGGCTAGCTCTTGGACCTTCACCCAGGAAAACATTAGAAATTGATCTTGGCCTAGAAAATCTGCGATGGGTGCTTGCGATTTATATGGGAGCCTGTGCAGGGGGGGGCAGGGGCGTGTTTAGAGCTTTATTGCTACAGCTGGGACCCTATTTGCCCTTTTGTCCAGAAGCCCAAGTCCGGAGAGGAATTGAGAGGTACTTACCTGGCTGGTTAACCAGGGCCCGGCAGGGCACAGGTGCTCAGGGTGTGCCCATGGGCAGTTCTGTGGCAAGGTGGGGGATGCAGCCCACTGGTGAATCTGGGCCCATGCCTGTAGGCTGGGGTGAGCGCTGGGGATCTGAGAGAGCCCTTGCTCCTGAGGCACGTGGGCCCCTCGTGGCCAGGTCACTGTGTGTGTGAGAGTAGTCAGGAATCTGGATTTTTGTGTGGAGTCTGACTTTTTTCTTCTTAGAGTTTGGCCAGTGATTCACATTTGTAAATCCACATGCAGACCTGACAAAACCTACCTGGGGGTGCTCGTTTGCCACCCTAGACGTGAAGTAGTGAGCACAGCTTCATTCTCCCGTGGAGGATCGGGGCAGCGCGTTCTGGGATGATGGGTTTAGGGGACTGATAGGGACTCCTTCTCCCCGAGCCCGTGTGTTGTTTCCTGGGGCGCTGCCGGCTGGTGGGGACGCCCAGAGCCTGTGGGTCGTGTCTGCGAAATCCCTTCTTGTCCTCCCTGCTACGTGCTCAGTGACTGACTCCCTGAGTTCCGGGCCTGGTGTCCCTGCTTGGCCCGCTGAGCAAAGGGCAGTCCTTCGAGGTCCATTCCTGAGCGGGGGTTCTTAGTGCTTGTCTCTGGGTCCCGTGGCCCCTCAGCGTCCAGTAGAATATGCAACTGAAGAAAGGTTCCTTTCTTTTTTTTTTTTTTTTTAGTTTATTTATTTTGAGAGACAGAGAGAGTGGAGGAGGGGCAGAGAGCGAGGGAGAGAGAGAGAATCCCAGGCAGGCAGGCTCGTGCTGTCAGCGCAGAGCCCGATGCCGGGCTCGAACTCACAAACCGTGAGATCACAACCTGAGCCAAAACCGAGAGTCGGACTTTGAAGCGACTGAGCCACCCAGGCACTCCTGAAGAAAAGATTCTCATCTTTGGGGTGAGTTAGGGGACTCAAGCCAAGGGGTCACCAGCTGGGGCAGAGGGAGGCACGAGAACCTGGCTGTTGTCAGCTTGGAAGCTTCAGGGCCCTCAACCGCTCAGGGAAGCACGTGCGACTCTGGACCTTTGTCTTGGCTCGTGTGCAGGCCGCAGGGCCCAGAGCTGGCCCACTTTCTGCCTTGAGATATGGCCTAGGTTTTGCAAGTCAGTTACTTTTGTTCTTGTTTTTGTTTTTGTTTTTAAGACCACCAAACCTTGGATTTGCTGACCTAGTGGGGCCCAGGCCGAGGAAGCCAGTTGACAGGGATTGCGGGTAGTGAGTGCCTTTGGCCATTTGCACGGGATTCTAGCAATTTGTGTTTCTTTATCCGGCTTCTGTCCCCATGTGCTCGGTGGAATGATTTCCTGGTTTTCCACAGGAGACAGAACAGCATAGAGTGGGCTCTAAGGTCAGAGCCTGTGTCCGGTCCAGGTTCTGCCTCAGACTAGCTGTGTGACCATGAAGCAGTTATGTAACCTCTCTGGGCATCTTGTTTCCCATCCTTAAAATGGAGTGAGACTGGTTCCCCTCTCGCAGGCTTGTTGGCAGTCTTAGGGGGAGAGGGCTTTATTGTAAATAAAGCACTTGGCAGAGGTAAGCCTTCAGCACACAGTGTCTGTTATGATTGTTGCTTTGTCACCAAGGTTGTTCTTTGGAACGCCCCTGTCCCTTCCGGGTACCTTCTGATTTTTCAGTATGGACGTGGGGAAAGACGGGGATTATGAGTCGTCCATCCTGCTTCCAGGACGTAGGAGATGGGTGGGTGGTGACTTAGATATGTGTCTTTACTTAATTCTTTCTGGGCTGAAAAGGGCAGGGATGAAAACCAGAGAAGCCAGAGAAGCTTCTCCTAAAGGCAGTGCCACATGGAGGCTTTGAACACCAGCCCCGGGGAGAGAACAATCTCACCTCCTCCTGCCTCAGTTTCTCTGTCTGTCAAATGGGGAAGGTGACTGTTCCTGCCATTCAAGGTTATCGGAAGATTAGAGTGTGTATGGGGCTTAGCTCATAGAAAGCACTAGAAATAATCCTAGAATAAATAAAAGCCTGACTGTGGCTTCTTCCAGCAGGAAGTGTGTAGGATCCAAACAGGCACAGCTTGGGGAATGGAGATGTCTGTGGTTTGGGTTCGCTGGTTTTGAGTGCGCCAGGTGCCCAGAGTGTGGTAAAGGGGTGCCAGGTGGCTGTACTGTGTCACTCCAGCACGTGAGGGCCACCCACCCAGGGAGGGGAGGCTGGGCAGGTACCTGGTGGCTCCCAGACGGAGGTGCTCACATCACACATAAATCTCCATTCTAGTGGAACCCTTGTCCCTAAAATTGCCGAGGGCTCCTGGCTGCTGTGCTGCCTGTACCTGGTGTGCATCTGTCCCTCTCATTCCATGGCAGGTTCCTTGAATCAGCTCAGGTCCTCGTGAAGCAGTTGAGAGATCCTTTGTGACCTCCCACTTCTTAGATGGCAGAGGCTGGTGCCAGGAATGCGCACCCTAGAGCCCAAACTGCTCGGTTCAGGAGTCCCAGCTTTCCTTCCAGGAGTTTCCTCTGAGCCTCGGTATCAGGTGCATGGCCATGCCCAGTGTTAGGGGCAGGAAGTGACATGACCTCATGTGTTGACTGCAGGGGTCAGGGACCAAAGTTTGGAGGCTATGGCAGGCACCAGGGGAGTGATGGTAGCTTAGGCAGAGTGGTGTGGAGGAGAGGGTGTTAATTATTATCCTTAATGAAAACCAGTCACCCCATGTTCTTCTCATGGCTTGTGGTTTTCTCCTTACCCATAAACCTGCTTTTAGTAGCTGCTCTCCACCCTGGACGCGGTCCCCCAGGAGTTCAGGATGTGGCAGGGGTGGGGTGGGGGCAGTGTGCAGAGGTGGGTGTTAGGAGGGGAGACCCAGAAACACGTGCCTGTCTTAGAACTGGGGAGTGGGGTCTCAGAGCATCCTTCTGGCTGCCTGCTGCCCCACAGTATGGGCCGTGCCAACCTGCCGAGGCCCGGGGATCACCCTTGGGCCAAGGGCATGGCCGTGTGGGTTGCCCTTGCTCCACTGTTCCCCCCTTGGCTGCTCCAGATGGCGTTTGCCCAAAGAGCCCTGGCTGGTCACTCATACTGTCCGCTCCTGCCTCCCTTCCCCTGACCTGACAGGCATTGCCAGGAGGACAGGGTAAGCCCCCGGGTGCCCTTGGTGAAGATATGCGCCCCCACCCAGAAGGAAATGCCCTGTTGGCCTGATGCCCTCTCTGCTGCCCAGGGGTTGGGGTGGCCCAGTTCACTGGCTCCCTGGAGTGGGCCGTGGTGTGGGGCAAAGCTGGAGGACCCCGGGGCCCAATTCCCTTCATCCACAGGAGTCCTCCTAAATGGCAGCCCCTCAACACCCCAGCGTCAACCAGGCGCATCCTTCAAGGCAGAGGGGAAGCTGTTAACACATGCTGTCTCATGCATGGCAGCATGGCAGTCCTTATGGCAGCCTGGAGAGATTAGTGACCCTCTGTGGTCCAACAGATGGGAAAACTGAGGCTTGACTTGGTGAAGTGACTCGCCTGGGGTCCCCTAGCTACTAGATCTAGAGTGATGTAGAGTACACTCCCTTAGCCCCAAGTTGACCAGCCCCTTTGTCGCAGCTACTCCAAGGCTGTGCGGCCTGTGTCCCCCACGAGGGGTGAGCAGGGCCCTGCCCCGGAAACCCCCTGGTAATGGGCTCTTCCTCATCTTCTGCAGGGAGAAGAAGTGGGTGACTGTGGGTGACACGTCCCTGCGAATCTACAAGTGGGTCCCTGTGACAGAGCCAAAGGTGGATGATGTGAGTATGCAGGGTTGGCTCCCTGGGGTCGGGCCGTCCATCCGTCCATGCTCTCCCCACCACAGGGAGAAGGCGTTGCCTGCCACTGCCCACCAGTGTGCAACCTGGGGCCAAGGCCACCTGGGAGGTACAAGGACCCAGCTTCGGGCTAGAAAGGATGCTGCACCTGTGTGCTCCTCACTCACGGTCCAGCCCAGAGTTTGGCCGTCACATAGGTGGGGAGTGTCCCCCACAAGTCATCTCTTCTGGACCGAGGGCTCCACAGTTTGCCGGTGGGAACATGCCTTAGTGCCCTGGGCACCACGGTTTGGAGATGGCATATCCACAGACAAGCAGGCCTTGTCCCATCATCGTAGCACCGCTGTTTCTGAGCACCTGACCACCTGCCAGGCATTGCCTCGTATTTCTCGTGCCAGTTCTGTGGAGTTGCTGTCTTTATCCCATTTGTACAAGTAAGGACACAGCCTCAGAGAGGTGAAGCCATTTTCCCAGAATCACACAGCAAGCGTCAGAGCTGTGTGACACCAAAGCACATGCTCTCTTTGCTGTCGGAGAGCCTTCTGGTGGTTGGAGCTGCTGGCGAGCCCGAGTGAGAGGGTTTGGTAGGGGGAACACAGCCACTCTTGGGGGGCTTGTGGCGGGGGGGCGCCCCCCCTGGCTCCAACCACTAGAGGGAGCCCCTGCAGCTGTGCCTCATCTCACCCAGGGACTGCTGACAGTGTTGCCACATCACAGACAGTGTTTCAGCTTCGTGGCTCCCAGTCCAGTTAGACCCCAGATCAGCTACTCTTACTTCTGGTCAACATCCAGAATGACCCCACCTACAGCCCTTGGCATGGACTGTTCCTCCCGCTTGGAACGCCTTCCCTATTTGCGCACACAGTCTTCTCCTGCAGGAAGACGGCCCACAGTAGGCTGCGTGGCCCCCTTTGCTTCTGGGGTGACGTGGTCGTGATTGGTGGGTTTCTAGGGGGCCCTAAAGGCAGAGCTGAGCTTCCCTCCCCCATCTTCAGTGACCTGTTTTGGGTCTTCAGACAGGGCTGAGGCTCCATTCTTGACCCTGTGATCACCTGCTCACCTCCGGGTAGGTTGGTGCTGGGCCGAGAACGCCGGTGTTTGTCACCCTTTCTGGTTCTGGCCTGGGCTCATGGAGCCACCAGGGTCGCCTTCCCCAGAGGCCCTGAGACCCAGCCCATTGCAGCCTTTGGTGCTGGCTGTCCTGGAGGGGAGAGAAGGGTGCAGCCAGCTCCTCGAAGGCAGCTCCTGGCTCTGGCCCATGTCTGTGCCTTGCACATCATTAGGTGTTTTATATAAACGCCGGTTGCATTTGAGAAGACATGGTCCCTGCTCTCAAGGAATTTATAATCTCGTTGGGAAAGATAATTATAGAATAGCATGAAACAGACATCAGGGAAGTGCCAAAATGGATAGTGATCAAGGAGAAAGTATAATATATGGGCTGTCGGGAAGGACAGGGCAGCTCCGGGCTGGGCAAAGAGGTTTGGGACAGGCTACCCTTGATTAACCTGTGATGTCAGACAGGTGACCCCAACTTGCTGGGCCCGAGTTCCCTTTTTTGTGCAGTGGGGCAGCAATATCTAGCTCCTGAGGCTTCTGCTACAGTGTAAAAGCAATACATCAAACCGAGAGAACTTAACCCAGCCAGCACGGCTGTGCAGACGGAGCTCGAACAATGCTAATTTGCTATTGTCTCTGAGCCATGATGTACAATGTTTCCCCTACCCCCTTTCTCTCCAGGGCGATGGGTCCCACACCTGGCTGAGTATCTGATCCCTTGGGAATCTTGAAGAAATGCAGGATCCTGGGCCCCACCCCAGATAGCTGAATCGGAATCTCTGGTGGCTGTGGCCAGAAACCTGTATGGTGGAGGGTTTGCTTTCTATTTTTTTAAACACCCAATTGCGACATGGTTGCCCCCCCCCCTTTTTTTTTTACTTCAGAACTCTTGAAAGTTGTTTTCTCTTAAGTAGGGAAACCATTTTACAAAGTTCAAGTATTACTTTAAAAATGCTTTTTAAACGAAGACCATTCATATGCCATAAAACTCACTCTTCTAAGATATGCGAGTCAGTGTTACTATATATCCATGTAGCATCGCTGCTGTAAATCCAGAATATGTTCATTACCCCAAAAACAAAACTCACACCTGTTAGCAGTCACTCCTGTCCCCCCCCCCCCCCACAAGGTCCTGGAGTCCACCAATCTACTTTTTATCCATAGGTATGCATGTTCCTCAAATGCTACCTTTCCCAAATACATACATATCTTTTCGTAAATCTGCTTCCCATCCCTGCGCAGGCCCCCCCACACCACCCAGCTCCTTTCCTTGGAGGTGACCAGCGTTTGTTTATCCTTCCAGAGAGAGTGCACGCAAACACACGTGTGGACACATGTTCGTGTGTCCTTTTCTTTCCGTTACTAGTGGTCTCTTCCCACGTTCTGGAACCTTCCTTGTATACATCTTGAAGGTACTGAGATATTCCAATATGCTGATATTTTTGTAGATCATTCCACGTCAGTACACAAAGAGCTGCCTTATTCTCTGTAAATGTTGCATTACATTACATTGAGAGAATATGCCATAATATAATGAGTCTCTTACCACTGGACACAGGTCATTTCTAACAGGATTCTGTTCCATCTGTAAAGAAAAACAACAACAATAGCAAACACCAAAACAGAACTGCACACGGAAAGCATCCTCTTCTCCCTCCTTCCTCTCTGGGATTTCCCTCCTCACCTGGCCTTCCAATGTGGTTCTGGGAGTCAGCCGACTATTCGAGAAAGGCAGCCCCGGGGCCTGCAGATAGTGAAAGTGCGTGACCTGTGTCTTCTCCATCCCTCACCTGGCATCACTGTACCTGCTCTGGGCAGGGTGACTCTGGCCTTTTCCCCAGATGTTCTCCTGGCAGTGGAGGAAATTCCCATAAGCCAGGGTGTTTGCATGCCTGCCGGTGCTGACCCCACAAACAAGGCAGGTTTTTTTTGTTCCCAGCCTCCCAGTCCAGCCCCAGAATCCTCCCTTCTGCAGGTGAGGCCTCTAATGGGACATGTTCAAATGCAGGCCAAGGAGAGCCCTCCAGAGGCTTGCAGGCTCCAGGACGAACCAGCTGAATAAAATATTCATATCACCCCCCGGGGGGCTTGCTCACGCATGCACACACAATGTGGTGACTTGGTTTCTGCTCCATTTTCTCCTCTAGAAGAACAAGAACAAGAAAAAGGGCAAAGATGAGAAGTGTGGCTCAGAGGTGACCACTCCGGAGAACAGCTCCTCCCCAGGGATGATGGACATGCACGGTGAGCTCCCCTGCCAGGCGCTGGGCTGTGGCAGAGCACTGAGGTTTTGTTCTCAACAGCAGGTTTGTTCACATTCCAGGCAAGGTAGGAGGGTTGGGCAGTACGAGGAGGCCTCTATGTGCCCGGGAGAAGGCTCCGTGGAGGAGAAGAAACTTCTGTTCCCAGCACAGCGAGCCAAGAAACATACAACAAGCCAGAGACCTTCTCACCCAGGGACACAGACCTCACAGGAGATGACCTCTCAGCCCTGTGTGCTCAGGCACTTTTTGGGGGGTACTTTTTCCCCTCCTAGGCCTGCCGTATCATAAAAATGACTATATTTTCCATTTCCTATTTTGCTTTGGCTGCTGGGAAACTGGAAACTGGATTTTTGACATCGTGTTATCACTCTGGGTCCCGGGGACCTGCCTTCCACATTGATATCCTCCTAACTTCCTTTGCTGTCTTATTTCACAAGTGACACCCAACCAGTTGTCTGATTGAATCCAGGCTGGAGACCTGCTTTAGCCAGTCTGCAGTTGTTTTGACTTTTTTTTTTTAAATGTTTGTTTTTTTTTGAGAGAGAGACAGAGCATGAGCAGGGGAGGGGCAGAGAGAGAGAGGGAAACAGAATCTGAAGCAGGCTCCAGGCTCCAGCTATCAGCACAGAGCCGACGCGGGGCTCGAACTGATGGACCGCGAGATCATGACCTGAGCTGAAGTCAGATACCCAACCGACTGAGCCACCCAGGTGCCCCCTGTTTTACCTTTTTAACTGAAAGGAAAGGCACAGATCATAAGTATATGGCTCCACGATGTGTATACAGACTACATCCATCTGTG
Source organism: Herpailurus yagouaroundi (assembly GCF_014898765.1). Taxonomy (NCBI): domain Eukaryota; kingdom Metazoa; phylum Chordata; class Mammalia; order Carnivora; family Felidae; genus Herpailurus; species Herpailurus yagouaroundi. Next base: position 13,159,327 of record NW_024412422.1, read on the forward strand.
TAACCAGCCCAGATCAAGCCCAGAATATCCCTCAGTCCCCCTGCTGTCCCTCCTTGATTGTCCCCACCCCTCCAAGGAAAACCACTGCCTGATTTCTGACCTTAGAGATTCAAACATGAAATGTCTGAAAAATTGAGTTTCTGTTATTTATAAGTCAGGAAACCTGCATTTCTGCTATCCCGTGAGAAGCCAGACCCAGAAACCCTAGCAGTGTGCTCCCCCGAGGTGGCAGCAGCTGTTTCTTTAGGAGGCCACCTGCCTGGCTGGCCAGTAGAAGAGCTTGAACCACTTGCCTTTTCCCATCTCTCCCTCTTTTTTTTTTTTTTTTTAAGTTTTTACTTATTTATTTTGAGAGAGTGAGAGTGTGTGTGTGTGTGCGTGTCTGCATGAGCCGGGGAGGGGCAGAGAGAAGGAGACAGAATCCCAAGCAGGCTCCGCACTGTCAGCACAGAACCCAACGAGGGGCCCAAACTCACGAACTGCAAGATCGTGACCTGAGCTGAAACCAAGAGTTGGACGTTTTACCAGACCGAGCCACCCAGGCACCCCTTCCCCACCTCTCGATCCCAATATCAATGTCTTTGTCTTTTTGACTACCCAAGCCTTTTGTACACCAACGTGGCATTAGATAAATAAGTAAATCAACACGGAATATTGGTTTGATCGAGTTTCTACTCCTCTGGCTCCAGGGCCGTTTTGCTCCAGGGAAAGAATGCCATTGAACTTCCCCATTTTCCCAAACTGACCGACCAGTCTGGAAAACACAGTCACAAGCTCCGAGGGCAGGGAGTCTTGCTTGTTGCTGAACTGGGTTCAGAAAAGCACAGAAGGGTTTTGCTGACGGCTGTGTGTCAAGAAAGCCCCTTACTGGCTATGCAATTACAGTTGAATCCTTTCCTTTTCACAATTAGGTATTTGAGCTGGGACGTAACCTGTCTCCCTGACACTGGTTAGGTCCCCACTCTCTAGGGATTGAGAAGACACACACACACACACACACACACACACACACACACACACACCCTTCAACCTGGTTCACAGGTGAGAGCCTTTTACAGCAGAGGACAAGATCCCACCTGGGTTCCCATCTGACTCCCTGGGATCTCTTTGTAGCTTGTGAACCTGGGCTAGATCCTGAACACATAACCTTTCAGGTCTGTTTTCAGTCCATCCAATAGGAATGGTAACACCTCCTTCATAAGGTCAATAAGGTCATTGTAAGTATTCTATAAGATAATCCCTTAAAAGCCTTGGCATGTTTCGTAGCTGACATTTAAGGAGCTGTCACAATGTGCCAAGCATCTTGCTAAGCCTATTTCGTGCCTTACCTCATTTCATCCTGCAAACAAGCCCCTTTGTGCCGATGAGGAAACAAAGGCTTGGACAGGTGATGCAGCTCACCCAGGGTTGGGAAGGTCATAAATGCCAGTGCTGGCCTATGAGGTCCTTTGGGCAGAATCCAAGTGTGTGGACACCAGCCCAGGCTTACTCTCCAGAAAAATATGGACTGTTGAGTAAGCATCCCTGATGGAAGGAGCCTCACTCACCTTCTTGGCATCCCTTCCATTTTAGTACGTGTGCAGCCAAGACCAAGTCCAGCCGCAGGACATGTATGTGTACAAAGGCAAGGAAGCATGTGCACCTGGACAGGATGATCTGGAAGGTTCCAGGTGGGGGCAGTGGCCACCTGCAGCCGCGTGTTTAGTGTCAGAGATCCTACCAGTGTTGAGTGTCAGCATCATGCAGTTCCTAGGTGACCAGGCTAGGCTCGGGCAACTAACTTGTTAAACATTCCTGCTTTTTGTCATTCTTACCACAACTTCATGCTGGGACCCGTGGGTCGGGCCTTTGCCTTCTGTGCCTCTTGAGACATAGGCACACATAGCTTGGCATAGGAGGTTTAGATGTTCTTGAAAGGTAAATCAGGAGAGTGTACTTTTTTTTTTTTTAAGTCCCAGAATTCGCAAGAGAATACTTCTCTGTAACAAGGACACTTAGAATCAGATGCGGGGTGCCCAGGCCCCGTCGGTGAAGTGTCTGACTCCTGATCTCAGCTCAGGTCATGATTTCATAGTTCGTGAGTTCGAGCCCCCATGTCGGGCTCTGCACTGACAGCACGGAGCCTGCTTGGAGTTTCTCTCTCCTCTCTCTACCCCTACCCCACTGGTGCTTGGTCTCTTTCTCTCCCTCTCTCAATATAAAGAAATAAAAACTAAATAAATAAAAAATTGATTAAAAGAAAAAAAAGAGTCAGATGCACTTTACCTGGCTGGGACTGTGTAACTGCTTCGTCAGCAGGTTGAGTTTAGAGTGGGGCAGACCAGCCTGATGAAGGGGCTCTGCCCGTCAGAGCCTCAGTTTCCCCCTCTATAAGTGAAGGAGGTAACAGCTCCTACCTGGCAGGTTGTCGGGAGGATAGGCGATGTGACTGTAGATGTTTTTGCCCAGCGCCTACACGTGGTGGGTGCCCAGGATGTGCCCAAATAACTGTTCCTTTTTCTTTCATGAAAAATTTCATAGCAGAGAAGAGTAGGAGGAATCGCGTGATGAACTTCATTCACCTGCCATCTAGGTTTTCCCTTACATGCCATGTTTGCCTCATCTGTTTCTTTAATGTGTAAGGTGGGTTTTTTTTGTTTTTTTTTTTTAATATTTATCTATTTTTGAGAGAGAGACAGAGTGTGAAGCAGGTAGGGTCAGAGAGAGAGGGAGACACAGAATCTGAAACAGGCTCCAGGCTCTGAGCTATCAGCACAGGGCCCGACGCAGAGCTCAAACTCATGAACTGTGAGATCATGACCTGAGCCAAAGTCAGACGCTTAACCGACTGAGCCACCCAGGCGCCCCTGATGTGTTAAGTTTTTTTTAATTGAAATGTAATCTACATATAAAAATTGCACAGCTCTGACAATCGTAGGCAACCTGTACTGAAGCCTTTTAAAATCAGTTTCCCCACCTTGTGTCTGAAGTACATGGCTGAACCCGTCACTAATAAATGGCATTTCTATACACCCGGTGTGCCGTGTTTACTCCTAACAAAAGTAACAGTAGTATCTTCTAAACTCCAGACTATATTCAAATATTCAAATTCCCCAGTTGTTCCAAAATGCCCCTTACAAGCTGGCACGTTCAAAACAGAATCTAGTTTTCACATGTCCTATTTAGTTGTTAAATCTCATAAATTTTTTAACGTTTATTCATTTGTTTTTTAAAAAAAAATTTTGATGTTTATTTTTGAGAGAAAGACAGAGCACGAGATGGGGAGGAGCAGAAAGAGAGACACAGAATCCAACGCAGGCTCCGGGCTCCAAGCTGGTCAGCACAGAGCCCGACCTGGGGCTCCCACTCACCAACTGTGAGATCATGACCTGAGCCGAAGTCGGATGCTTAACTGACTGAGCCACCCAGGCACTCCAGTTATTAAGCCTCTAAACTTTTTTTTTTTTTTTTAATGTTTATTTATTGATTTTGAGAGAGAAAAAGCACGAGCAGGGGAGGGGCAGGGAGATAGGGAGAGAGAGAATCCTAAGCAGGCTCTGTGCTGTCAGAGTGGGGCTTCATCTTATGAACTGTGAGATCATGACCTGAGCCCAGGTCAAGAGCCGACTTCACTGAGCCACCCAGGGGCCCCTCTTAAATTTCTTTTTATAATCTTCCTAACTTCTCTCTCTCCTCTCCTCTCTCCCTCTCTCCCTCCCTCCCTCCCGCTCTCTGTCTCTTTCTTTAAATTTTTTTTTTTTCAACGTTTATTTATTTTTGGGACAGAGAGAGACAGAGCATGAACGGGGGAGGGGCAGAGAGAGAGGGAGACACAGAATCGGAAACAGGCTCCAGGCTCTGAGCCATCAGCCCAGAGCCCGACGCGGGGCTCAAACTCACGGACCGCGAGATCGTGACCTGGCTGAAGTCGGACACTTAACCGACTGCGCCACCCAGGCGCCCCTCTCTGTCTCTTTTTTAATCAATGGTTTTGACTTGAGCCTGGTCTGACTGTCCTGTGGAATAGCCTGCTTTCTGCTAACATGTTCCTCTCCCCCTTTTACTTTGTATCAAGTGGAAGTTGGTCTAGACACTTGATTAGATCAACAGAACATTTTTTTTTTTTGGCAGTGTTGCCTCACACACGAACCACGCTTCAGCCTTTGTCTTGCTACAGAGCCAAGTGCACAAGTCTGGCTTCTTCAACCCATAAGAGAGGTCTTAAATGTCCCTCAAAGACTTAAAATGTGTGAGGCCGCTGTCTGCAGCTGGCTGCCCCCAAACACGGGCCCAAGCCCGCAGGGGAAGTTCAGGCAGGCTCCTAGAAGCCTTTTCCTCTTAGGACATGTGGGACAGCTCTGGGTGGGTCATCTCAGAGGTCTTGAGGGCGGGGCAAGTGCCTCCTTCCCTGGGAGAGCGTCCTGTGGGGCTGCAGGCATTGAGACCTGGGGAGGCTGAGCCCCCAGCCCACCTTTCCCCAGCAGCTGCGGGATCTCACCCTGTGGTTCTGTTCCCCCCTGTGCAGATGATAACAGCAACCAGAGCTCCATAGCAGATGCCTCCCCCATCAAACAGGAGAACAGCAGTAACTCAAGCCCTGCTCCCGAGCCCACCTCGGCTGTGCCCGGCGAAGGCACTGACACCAAGGCAGATGAGACCCAGGCAGATGGGAAGGAGCTCCCTGGGGCCGAAGGTATGTGCCCTTGGGGCCTGGGATCAGAGGGGCCTGTCTTCAGCCAGCCTTCCTGTAGTTCGCTGATGGGTCTCTAGGAGGCCCTGCCACGTGACCGCCCCTAGAAGGTCACAGTACAAGTAGAAGCAGGGTAATGCCTAGACTAGCTCATATTCTTGTGGGGCAATTTAAAAATGCGGCAGTCTAGTTTTTAGAAGATAGGAGCTGTGGAAAACTATAAGAAAGGGAAATGGAGAGTCTTGATGAATTATGGGGAGTGTTTCAATTTTAAATAGGGTGACATTAGAGCAAATTTGGCTAAAATTAGGTAAGGGAGCAAACCATGTGGATAAGTGGAAGAAAAGAACTCTGGGCAGGAGGGAATGGGCAGTGCAAAGGCCCTGAGGCAAGAGTGTGCTCAGTGGCTGGGGAAGTGCGGATGAGGGGTTTACAAAGTGAGATGAGAGGAGAGGAGGCAGGACCTCGAGTATGGGGGTCTCGTAGGCCACTAAACAGACCTGGCTTCCATGCCAAGTGAGGCAGGAGCCACTGGGATTGAGCACTGTGGGCTAGAGGGTCACTTTGGTTAACTGTGATCGAGCACAGATGGTAGGGCTACTGCAGTCATCCGGATGGAAGAGGGTGGCAAGAAGCAGTCTTGTCATAGAGGACGTATATGTACTCGAATCTGTGTATGTCGGTTTATTTTTGTCTATTTTGAGATCTCTCGACTCTTGAAATTTTTCAAACATCGAGAAAAATGAATAGTGTACTCTCCCATATATGTCAGCTGAATTGGGCAATTCTTAATTGGTTTTGCTTTGTCTATAAATATTTTGGGGGGGAGCCATTTGAAAGTAGTTACAGATCTTACGGCATTCCGTCCCTGAACACTTCACGCATCTCTCAAAAATAAGAATCTTTTCTTCCCTCATCACAAGTACCATCATCGCACCTAAGATAGGTCCGTAGGTTTTGATTGTCTGATAATTGAGGTATATTTTGAAGGTCCAAGGCGGGAGTACCTGGGCGGAGCGGGGACCGGAGGGTGACCCCCAGCACCTGGGGGGATGGCCTTGCTAGCATCCATGAAGGGCCAGCTGCGGCTGGAGCCCCTGCACACGGCTGAGCTTTCCTGACAGGGAGGGCGGCCGGCCTAGAGTCCAGGCTTCTCTGTGCTTGGGGAGGGAGTGGGGCTTCTCAGGAGGAAGGCCTCTCTGGGCCATGGAGGCAATTCCAACCCCGTTCCCTTTGACACACTTTCCCACACCCACCCTGTGTGAGGCTCGGCGCCACTCACAGCTAAGCCCTGCTTCCTGCCCCACAAGCACTCAGAGGGAAGCAGGGCAGAGAGACACCAAAACTGAGACTGAGACCCCCTCCCCCACCCACCCAGAGGTCAGAGACAGACTAGATCCAGCGTGTGGTGTGTGGGTGTGGTCATGGGCCTGGTGGTATTTTTATTTTTATTTTGAATTTGATGTCAAAATTTTATTTCAAACATATTCTATTTTTTTTAATTTTTAATGTTTATTTTTGAGAGAGAGAGAGGGAGACAGAGAGCAGGCAAGGAAGGGGCAGAGAATCCAGAGGGAGACACAGAATCCAAAGCAGGCTCCCGGTTTGAACTGTCAGCACAGAGCCCAGTGCGGGGCTTGAACCCATGAACCGCGAGATCATGACCTGAGCCTAAGCCGGTTGCTTAACCAACTGAGCCATGCAGGTGCCTCCATATTCTACTTTTTTTAAATGTCTATTTGTTTTTGAGAGAGAGAGACACACACACACATACACAGAGTGCGAGGGGGGGAGGGTCAGAGAGAGAGGGATGCACAGAATCTGAAACAGGCTCCAGGCTCTGAGCTGTCAGCACAGCTGATGTGGGGCTCCAACTCACAAACCATGAGATCATGACCTGAGCCGAAGTCGACACTTAACCGATGAGCCATCCAGGCACCTGATGTCAAAAATTTAACCTTAAAACAATTTTGCTTAAAGTAAGATTGATTTCCACCTCTTGAAAAATCAGAAGATCTGACAATACTGGGTCTGCTCTCTGTGGAGCAGCGACTGGTTAAACAGAGATGTGGCTGCCCTTCCAGGGAGGATGAGCGGAGCCACCCTTGCCAGTTACCACACTCCCCACCACTCCCTATTGTCTCCCTGACACTGAGGCCCAAGAGTAGTAGCCCGTGTCACTCCACGATCACTGTTACTTTTCTTATTGCACATTTAAAGGAAAAACTAAGTTGCTTTTTGAACCAATTTCACTATCAAAAGTAGAAAAGTAAAAGTCTGAGAGGTTGGGCGAATATATGTTTCTTAGAGGAACAGAAGAGCATTCCTTTAGATTTTTTTTTTATTTGTGTCTGAACTGAACAGCTTCTCTGACTCATTCATGGCACTGCCTGGCCCTTAAGGGGGCTTTTGAGTTCATGGCTCCTGCTGTGCTAGACGGTAAGAAAAGGGAGCCTAAGGAGTTCAGGAAAGGCTTCCTGGAGGAGGTGCTCCCTGAGTGAGGCTTGAAGGATGAGCGGGAATGGGGGGGAATGAACAGTGCAAGCAGGAGAGGCCGAGGGGCAGTGCCTGGGGATGGGTTGGGGAAGGGGCAGGCCAGCCAGGCGTGAGGAAGGTGCTCATGTGCCAGGTAGGCCCGTGGGCAGGCTAGGGTGGGGTGCAGGTAACTGAGTGAAACAGTTCAGTGTTAGGACACAGATTGGACAGCCCCGCACCCGGAGCCTTTGGTGTCCTCCTCGTCAGGGAGGACCCCTGTTGAGCCTGTGTTGTGGCCCTCCGAAATAAATAGTCTGTGCACCTAGAAAAATCTATATGAGATTATAACCTCCCTTTTTTAAGAATACTTCCCTTAACAATCACCATGGAGATTGTTCCGTGTCAGCACGTACAGGTTTGTCTTACTCTCTTTGCCAGCTTCATATGCAGAGGTGTGCATGTGTCCTAATTCATTTAAATAGTCCCCGTATCGATGGTCATTTGGGTTGTTTTGGGTGGGGGTGGGGGGGCGATGTGTTGTGTTTTCCGTACCCGGTCCCGCGTGGAGCCTTGTCCACACATCTTTGCGTCTGTGCCCAGGTGCAATGGAGCTGAAGGATCGCGGACTGTGTATTCAGTCAGAGGTACGGGCATTTAAAATTTGGCCGGATCCCACAGTTTCCTCCAGAGAGGCGGTGGCTGGGCAGCGTTTCTCAGCCTCGGCACTGCGGCACTTGGGGCCAGATGAGTCTTTGCTGTGGGGCCGTTCTGTGTGTGGCGGGATGTTGAGGAGCATCCCTGGCTTTCCCTCACCCCTGGTTGTGACACCAAAGATGTTTCCAGACCCTGCCAAACGCCCCCCGTTGCGTGAGGGGCAAAATCGTCTTCAGTCGAGAGCCACCATCGTAGGAAGCTTGACGCGGGCCTTTCGGGTGGGCATCCCCTTGTCCCTACAGAGGCCCCCAGTGCCTTCCTGGGCTCCCTGTGGCTTTGCGGGCAGAGGGCGGTGGAACCAGGGGGCCAGGCCCGGGGACGGGACGCGCTGGTCACAGCTGGGCCGACATGAGACCAGTAAAACTTGCCTCCCCCGTCAGGTCCCTCCAAGGAACGGGGCAGGAAGGGAAGCAAAGGGTCGGAGCCCGCTGTGTAGGAGGGGCCTGGTGAGCGAGGGGAGGTGATGCCCCCGTGCGCCCCATCCTGCCTGCTTTCTCCCGCGTTCCTCCCACGTCTGGGATCTGCAGCTCCTTTCCCTGAAGGCCGGTTAAAGCTCTACTTCAGGAATCGCTTCTTGGGCTGTTGCTTCCACGGTTGCCACATTTTGGTAACTATTACCACTACCCACCCCTCCCCCCACTACCACCAAAAGCCTTCCTGGTCCAGGAAACCACACCAGGGTCCTCTTCTGGCGACCCCGGGCCACTGGGCACGCACAGTTGCGCAGCATCGCCCGGGGCGGGGTTGGGGGGGGGGGGCGCCACAGCTGGGGGAGCCCCCATGAGAAAGGCCTGGAGGCCTCCCAGGTGGGTGCACGCTGCCTGCAGGACAGGGCAGGTTGGTCGCCAGCTGTTGACCTTGCTTTGAACTTGTTTACTGCTGAGTGAGCTCAGGGAATGACATAATGTCCAAACTCACTGGACTAAATTTAGGCCCTAGGAAAATAATTTCCCCTGGGTGAGTTCCAGCACCAGCGCTGCACCGAGCCTTAGAGTGCTCCGTGAGCTCTCAGGCCAGGCAGGGGCTCAGCATGACTGGGTGACTGGCCATGATTTCTGAACCTCCTTGTCCGGTCTGCAGGCTAGAGGACAATAACAATTGATGGTATTTGCTAAAGCAAACACGTATTATGAAATAGAATATAACACCAGCAGAGACCTCTTTTACTTTTTTAAAAAATGGAGATAAAATTCAACTCTGACCAGTTCCAAACATTTCTGTCACCCCAAAAGGAAACTCTGTGCCCATAAACTCACTTCCCCTTCCCCCCAGCCCTAACCCATGGCAACTACCAATCTGCTTTCTTTTTCTTTTCCTTTCTTGTCTGTCTGTCTGTCTTTCTTTCTTTCTTTCTTTCTTTCTTTCTTTCTTTCTTTCTTTCT
>NW_024412422.1:13168576-13180278 GCF_014898765.1 Herpailurus yagouaroundi
TCTTTCTTTCTTTCTTTCTTTCTTTCTTTCTTTCTTTCTTTCTTTCTTTTTCTGTTTGTCTGTCTTTTTCTTTCTCTTCTTTTTTTGAGAGAAAGAGACAGATAGAACTCCAGTGGGGGAGAGGGACAGAGGGGGAGAGAGAGAATGAGAATCCCAAGCAGGTTCCATGCTCAGCACGGAGCCCAACATGGGGCTCGATCCCATGACCCTGGGATCATGACCTGAGCCAAAATCAAGAGTCAGATGTCCAACCAACTGAGCCACCCAGGTGCCCCTGTCAATCTGCTTGCTTGCTTTTCTTTTTCTTGCTTTCTTGCTTGCTTTCTTGTCATTTATTTACTTACTTATTTTGATAGAGTGAGTGAGCGTGAGCAGGGGAGGGGCAGAAAGAGAGGGAGACTGAGAATCCCATCTCTGCACCGTCAGCACAGAGCCTGACATGGGGCTCAAACCCACAAACCGGGAGAAATCAAGAGTCAGATGCTCAGCTAACCGAGCCACCCAGGTGCCCCAATCGGTAAACTTTTTTTTAAAGAAGAGTAGAGCAAAGTATCAAAGAATGGTCAGGTTTATGGGGAGTCTGGGTCTATGCCCTAGCTAATCCCTCAGTTACACCCCACCTCCACCCCGGGTTATTTCGCTACTCGAGTGCTTTCTCTGTCATTCCATTTAGTCCTCACAGTGACTCGACAGGGTGGCTCTTGCCAACCGTGCTTTTTATGGGGCCCAGAGGAATCAAGTGGCAGAGGTGCTGTTGGAACTTAGGCCTTATCTCTCCATGCTGTGTCCTCCCACACACCAGTTTGTAGGCAGCATGCAGCCCTGGAGAAGTGGACCCCTGAGCCTCCCTGTGGCCCCAGCCAGGCGGCTGGTGTCCCAGTGCTGATCTCGAGCTATCAGGGCCGCTGGTTTGGGGAGTAAGAGAACGTGTGAACAACAGCTCATCCAGGATGGATGTGCCGGGAGGTCAGCCTCCTGGGGAAGAAGGTCTTACGCCTCCTTCCGGTCCCAGCCCCAGCCCTCTGCTCCCCTGCGGCTTCAGGCCACGGAGAGCTGCCGACTTTGCTCCACGTCTCCATATTGCCTGGCTCATTTTAAAGCGAGCCTAGGGGCGCCTGGGTGGCTCAGTAGGTTAAGCGTCCGACTCTTGGTTTCGGCTCAGGTCATGATCTCACGGTGTGTGAGTTCGAGCCCCACATCGGGCTCTGTACTGACAATGTGGAGTCTGCTTGGGATTCTCTCTCTCCCTCTCTTTCTGCCCCTTGCTTTCTCTGTCTCTCCCAAAATAAAACTTAAAAAAAAAAAAAACAAAAAAAAAAAACTTAAGCCTGGATTTTTTTTTCTTTTCTGCCTCAGAAACCCCAGAAAAGCAAGCATTCTTGAGTGTTCTAGTGCACTTTAGAAAAATCAGGGTGACATATGTTGTTGGGGCCTTGAGTGCAAGCAGAAAGGGGCCCTGGGCAGGATGTTGCTGTTCCCCCCGTGAGCTCGGCTGCTCGGTACCCAAAATAAGCTTCAGGTACAAACACTGCTGTCTCTTCTTCCACAGCCGCACTGCCACATGCAGCCAGCTACGGCTGAAGGAACGTGGCAGGGAGGGTGGGGAGCAGGGAGACTGATGCATAAGAAATAGCCCAAATAATTGGCAAAACAGGATCTATAAATCAGTGATGGCTTGGGAGAAGCTGTGCGGCCATTTTGTGCACTCTTGTATTTAGAGAATTTTTCAAGATGTGAAAATTTTTTCTAAAATTCTGTGTGATCTCTATTTGGGGAAAGCAGAGAATTATATGCATGTAGGGGGAAAACATCTGGAGAGATGAAAATAAATCCTCTGAAATGTTAGGAAATAAATCCTCTGAAATGTTAGTGGGTTGGTAGTTGTGGGTGGTGTGAGATAATCACTGATTTTAACTTTTTTTTTTTTTTCTGTATTTGCCGTTTCTCGCAATGATCAGCCCTTGCTCTTACGGTCAGGAAAATACCCATGTGATTAAGAGAAATGTCTGCAAAGACAGTTACCTCCGTGGGCTCCCCAGGTGGAGAACGCAGGCTCTGTAACGCAGGAGGGAGGAGTCAGCAGCCATGACGGTTGCAGCGCATTGTGCCCACCAGAGGGCGCCAGGTGCACACGGCACAAAGCCTGTAGCATCCCTAAGATGTCCTCTCTGGGCACGCGGCAGGTGGTGGGAGTGCAGGCGAGGGTTGGAGGCCCCAGGGCCAGCCTGTGGCCTCGCAGGTTAAAACCACCTCACAAAAAAACTAAGAGGTTTCCCAGCCCCCCTCCCCCACAGCTCACTGCAGCACTGACAGACCGCCTGGCCACAAAACTACCCTGTTCCAGGTATTTTTAGTAATTGGTCCATCTGGCTCCGCATCTCACGTGTCTGAAAACAGCTTCTGTCATTTTGCTTTTCCCTCAGATGCTTCTGACGAGCAGAATTCACAGTCCTCAATGGAAAACTCGATGAACAGTTCAGAGAAAGTAGAACGGCAGCCATCTGGAGACGCGGGTCTAGCTGCAGAGGCGTCCGCAATCTCTCAGGTACCTCGATCGAGGCCTCAGAGGGGCAGCCAGATCGGCCGGGAGCCCGTTGGGGTGTCGGGGGTACGTTGAAAGGCGTTTTTGTTATTTTGTTTTTTTGTTTTCTCCTTGGAAGAGCAGAACTTTCCTGTATTCATTGAGCAGGATTCGTGAGCATCCTGTGATCCGCCCTGGGCACCCTGGGTGTCTTGCAGAAAGAGACACGTGGGCCCAGTCCTCGGGGAACAGGGTGTGTAGAAGGAGGAAGCATCCTATAACCCAGCCTTAGCCTTATCACTTTGTTTACTCGGGTCCACAAAGGCCCTGCCTGCTCTCGTGACCCAAAGTTAGCTTCCTTGAGAGCTGGGACGGTAAGTCTGCAGAATCCTAAATGCCAGATGAATCATCCTTTAGCATTTTGCAACTGACCACACCCCCTCCCCCACCTTGCTTGGACCCCGATCTGGGTCATCGCCGTTTGTGCGCATCTGGTGTGAATCAGACAGTGCAGAAGCAGGTGGCCGGTGGATAGGAGCAAACATCCTGGGTTCAAATCTGCCAACTCCTTCACTTAGCATGACTGAGCCTCATTGTCTGCAGCTGCCAAAATGGAGTCACAGGACTGTCTTGGGACCAGGGCGCAGATGAGATGAGAGAATGTGGGTTAACACACTCATTGTGACACTGGACACAGGAATGCCTCGGAAGCCACCGTTGTGATTTTTCACAGTCAGCCCACTGTGCTCACCTAAGATGAGTTGGGGACTCAGGGGTGTCAAAACGCCAACGAATAAAACTATTTTCCAGGACCTTGGGAGACACTGACAAGGAGCAGTAGCCAAAAGACTGGAAGAGGCAGGGTGTGCGGGACATGGTCTGCACTTTGCAGAGCCTTAAGCCAGGCTGTCCCCCCAAGAGGAAGTGCCCCTTTGGATCTGCAGCCCCCTCCTCCTACAGAATACTCCTCCAGAGTGTTCTGCCCAGAAACAGAGGGAGTGTTGATAGAAGATGTGTTTGCAGTGGCAGGAAATCAGCCACAACCTAAGTTTGTCAAAGGGGACTGGTTAAATTAATCCTGGGGTCACGGATAGAACAGACTGGTATATAGCTGTTAAAAAGAGTGTGGTTGACCCAGGTACAGACCGTCAATAAAGAAGTACCCTCACAACATGAAATGAGAAAAGCAAGACACAGAACCTCAGGCATAGCATGAGCCCATTTGATTAAAAATAAAAATCAAAGCCCCGTGTACAGTTTGTAGAACCAGGATGTCAGCTGGGATCTCCTGGCCTCCTGAACTCAGTGGAGGAAAGACCAGCTTGAAACTTTGATCCATACCCTGGGGGGCATCTCGTGCTCCCCTCCCCTGCAGATGTCTGAATGGTACAGGGGTCTCCTGTTCTAACATGCCCCCCCCACCTCCACTCCCGTTTCCAGGGGATCCAGACCTGAAACGGGGCCTCGTCTGCTGTTGTCACGCACACACAGACAGACGCTCGCTCACAGAGCTCCGAGGCTTGTGAGCAAGGTGCAGAATGCATCACAGCTAAGCAAAACAACTTGACGTTGAAATGTGGCCATTCCTGTGTCAAAAACAAAAACAAACAAAAAACCCTCCCTTCCTCCCCCATGAGGAAGACTTACTCGGCTCTTCTGCTGGCTCAACTGTCCTGAATTCGTGGCTCCTCTTTCACTCCCTCCCTCTTCCCTCTCTCCTTCTCTCCTGTGCCCTGTACAGCAGCTCACCTCCCTCCAGGCTTCCCTCCCAAACTCACATGCTGCCCCCGCACCCAGGTGCTCTGCAGAACCAAAGACCTTCTCCCGAGCGGGACCCACGATCCTCGGAAGGCACAGTACCTGCTTTCTGCTGTTCTGTCTTTATCGGGCGTTTATCGCTTTCATAATGAGAACAAGGGAGAACACAGATGGAGGGGTTCTTTCTGCCTCCCTGCGACACCTGCTGTCAGGGTCTGCCACAGGAAACTCAAACCCACAGTCTCCTGGCTGGCTCAGTCAGTCGAGTGTCCGACTTCGGCTCAGGTCATGATCTCGCAGTTTACAGGTTTGAGCCCCACGTTGGGCTCTGTGCTGTCAGCATGGAACCTGCTTTGGATCCTCTGTCCCCCTCTCTCTGCCCCTCCCCTGCTTGTGCACTCTTTCTCAAAAAGAAATACTAAAAAAAAAAAAAAAAAGATGGGGTGCCTGGGTGGCTCAATCGTTTAAGTGTCCAGCTTGGCTCAGGTCATGATCTCACGGTTCATGGGTTCCAGCCCCACATCAGATTCTGTGCTGACCGTTCAGAGCCTGGAGCCTACTTTGGGTTCAGTGTCTCCCTCTCTCTCTGCCCCTCCCCTGCTCATGCTCTGTCTCTCTCAAAAATAAACATTAAAAAAAATTTTTTTTAAAGAAACTCCTACACAGCCTGCATCAAGGTCTAGGACCTCTATGGAACATTTGTTTTGGGCACCTGCTGTGGGCCAGGCTCTCGACCAGATACTAGAGACCCAGGGTGAGCCAGAGACGGGATCCCTCCTGCCCTCTTGGGGCTCACGATGGGGCCGGGGAGGAAGACACAGCCGGAATACAGCAGGCACAGGAGGAATACAAGGTCCCAACACGTGCTTCAGGAGAACCAGAACAAGGAGGCCTGACAGTGGAGGGTCCTTCGGGCTGGTATAGGCAGAGAAAGGGGCTTTGAGTGGGAATTTGAAGGATGGGAAAATAGGGCAGGCTTTCTGGGCAGAGAAACCAAAGGTGCCTGGGCCTGGAGACAGGAACGAGCCTGAGGAACAAAAGGGGGGCCAGGGGAGCCGGGGCCTAGCAGACAAGGAAGAGCACGGTGAGGCGAGGCACAGAGGTAGGCCTGGGCTGGCCGCTGGGCCCTCTCAGCCTGGTAAGGAGTTGGGATTTTGCTCTGAAGTCAGTGGGAAAGCGTCGGCAGGTTTTATGTTCTGTGTGTGATTTCTATTTTGGGATTGGTTAGACGTTGGCGAAGGCTGCACAGGGAGATCTCGGAACAGGATGCTGCTTTCTCTGGGCAGGTGATGGTGGTGAGGCAATGGATGGGGCAGCAGGCAGCGGGGAGAGGTGGGCAGGCCCAGGGGTATTTGGAGATGGAGTTGGTGATACTTGCTAGTACGTGGGGGGTATGGGCACAGGGCGAGCAAACGAGGCCTCCTGCCTACCGTCAACTTTATCCCGGGCAGGTGTGGTATCCTGGACGGACACGGGGGTGCATTCGAGGCGGATAAGGTCAACAGCTGGTCTCGGGTGATGGGCCAGGTTGGCGATGCCTGAATGGGAAAGTCAGGGTGGGAGAGTGAGTGCTGAGCCTTTTTTGGGTCATGGGATCTAGGAGTTCGGTCACAACTGTGGGCCTTTTCCCCAGAAAAACGCACAAGTGCATTCAACAAACGCTGAGTGTGTGCCCAGGCCAGGCACCTGTGCGGAGCTCTGGAGGAGCCATTGTCCATATGGCAAGGTTGGACCAGGCCTTCTTTGAGCTTGGAGAGGTGCCCTTGGGACTTGTGTACAAATGATTACCGTAGCGATTAATTACAGATTGGAGGGCTGATAATGGGGAAACCCTCCCCCGGCCTGTGTGGTGAAGGGGACAGAGAAGCTTTAGAGGCCCAGGGGGCAGTGTGGTAACGGTCGTGGGTGACGGTATGCTTGAAGACCCACAGGGAAGCCACCGTGGCAGGGATGGGGGACCCAGGTGACGCGGGGCTTGGTGAGCACAGAGCACAGGGCCAGAACCTCAGGCTGGAACCACAGGGGGTGGGCCTCAGTTTCCTCCTGGGCTGATCTTCTACCTCACGGCTGGCCGAAACTGCCCCCCTGGCCGTTAACCTCTGTTCTCCCTTCTTCTTCCCCAAGGATTTGGAAGGAGTCCCACCCTCTAAGAAGCTGAAACTGGAGGCCTCGCAACAGAACTCTGAAGAGATGTAGACACTACGTTCAGTCCTGCTGTCCACGTTCCACGGGAGAGCCATCTGCAGGCTGAATTCTAGAACAACTTCCCCCGAGCGATTCCTCTCGGGTGCAGACAGAACTACTAACTTTCCAAGTTTACCAAGTGCAAATCCAAGAAAACCCAGAACAGCGTAACTTCTCAGACACTGAAGAACTTTCTGCTGTGAAGCAAAACACTTGAGTCTCGAAGGGACCGTCCTTGGGAAGGCGGAGTCGACAGCACTCAGGAGGGTCTGCACACTGTCTCTGAAGCCAAGATTACATTTGTGTTGCTGCTGTATTGTTTCGTTCCCCTCTCCGCCACCCCCCACTTCTCTATTTAACGATATAAGCTATATTTGAGGGTGGTGCCGATCAGGAAATCGGTTTTCGTCGGGGCATTTCACTGTTCAGCCGATTCCTTCCGCTTTCTTTTTTTGTGCCTTGTGCCCTTGAGGTGACCTCTGGCATGTTTTCCCGGTTGTTTTGCATCTCCCTTTGCAAAGTGCGCTCGGTTTTGTCCAGGCAGCCGGTGCCACCGTCCTCAACATCTCTCCCCTCCCTGACCCGGGACTTCAGCTGGAGCGGAGCAGGCAGGGAGGAGGGGAAACTGAGGCCTTGGAAGAGCAGGACCTCCTTGGCCACCTGATTTGCAGGTGCGGAGGGAGGGCGTTGAGCACGCCCTGGGCCCTGGGGCCTGGGTCCGAGGTCCGAGGAGTCTCGATGTCGTCGGGGCACTGTCCCCGAGGGCGGGCCACTGGATGTGCTCTCACTTCCTCGGGGCATCTGAGGCCGGTGTTTCCAAGCCCACCGTGGCCCAGACGGATACACGGAACCCTTAGATTGTTCTGGCACTTCCACCCTCTATCCCCACCATAACCGCTTTCTCCCACACCTCCGAAGACGACATGGCTTCTGTGGCTGACTGCAGGATTGTCTCCTTAGGACGATGAAAGGGCTGAGGAGGCTGGGAGCAGATGGCAAGAAGAGCTGGTGCTGAACTTTCTCTCCTAGCGTGTTGCCTGGATTTCAAATCCACAGTAACCTGCTGCCCTCCGCCTCCCCGGCTCCTCTGGGTTCTCCCCCCATGCCCCCCAGGGGGGGGAGGGGAGATGACAAAGCGTTCCTGACTCTTCAGAGCCAACAACAGTCCATCGCCTCTCGCTCCCAGGATGCGCTGATGGTCCCCACTGGGGAGCAGACCCTGATGATTGGGCCTCAAAGGCCAGAAACAAGGCACCGGGGAGCAGAAAGCTCTACACTCCTCCAGAAAGGGGTGATTGAGCCCCCATCCCCTGGCCTCCGTCCTGTGCCTGTGCCAGGACAGCTTCCTCTCACTCAAACGGCGATGCCCCCCGTGGACAAACCGCCTGATCGTTTGGTTCTGAGGCCTGGTTTGCTCTTAATTCCTAGATGGACTCCTCGGACCTTAACCCTTTTCCTGAGCTTTCTTTACTGCACTGGAGTTCAACTTCCTTTGAGTTGTGTGAGGGGGTGGGAGGGTTGAGGGGGGGTTATTTTGTTGTTGTTTTGTGGTTTTTTTGTTTTCGTTTTTGTTTTGCTGATTGGTGCATATATTCAGGTACCACCTTTGACGTGTGGATCTCTCTCCTGACCACCATGGGAAGTGTCTGCCAGATTCCAGTTTCTAAGTTTCTGAGGGTGAGGCTCTTACTTTTTTTTTAAGGGAGCCAATCTATTTCCTGCACTTCAAGAAGAATCAAAATGTTCCTGAATTTCAAATACCTCATGCAAAAATGTCTCCTGAAATAAGGGAAAAACAAAACAAAACAAAACAAAAAAACACACAACAAACTTTGAGAATCTTAATGTTGAAGTTCGCAATGCCGAAAGGTTTCTGTCTTAAAAAAAAAAAATCCTTCTCAATTTTGCCCCTCAGGCAGTCAGTTCTGTGGAGAACTGTGTTCTGCGTTACCTCTCAACATCTCTCAAGGCGGCTTTACCTCCAGATCCTCTAGAGCTACAGTAACTTTTTTTCTTTGCGGCAAGACTCCATTTTGATGAAAGGTGAATTTGGAGATTTATCTCCTTTCTTTTTTGGGAAATGAGAGGTTAGGAGCAAGACAGCCGAAGGAGACCCACACACGCATCCACAGGAACGGCGAGTCGGCCGGGGTCCCCTGGGCGCCTTCCGGTTGCGGTGCCCTCTCTGGACGGGCAAGGGGAGTCAACGCGGTTGAGGACGGAGACCACATCCACGACACCGAGGCTGTCATTAGTTTTTCTCTGAAGTGCCTGATGAAGGTAGGAAGGGGCCCGTGGCCGGGGACCCACCCGGCCCCGCCGCGGCCACGCCAGGCAAAGCGCCCGTGGCCCCGCACGCATCGCTGGCCGGGAAGGCCTCCCGCACGGCATCGTTAGACTGCAAAAATCCACACGTGCTTCCTTCCCCGACGCGGTCCGCTCCTCGGAGCCACTGTCGCCCACCCACCCTGCGCCCCTCGCCCTCCTCCCACCACAGAATCTAAGACCTTTCAGCCGACCGAGCCAGGGGCGGGGGTCCTCAGCAGATGCCTTCCGCGGACACCAGGCCCTGTGGCCTAAAGGGCTCCCAGGGCAACCTTACTCCCCGCCACACACGAAGTCGGGGAGGCTTCGGCTACACATTCCACAAAGTGCTGGCACTTTTACACCCAGAACCTGGAGGGCAGTTGACCGATCTATAGGGTGGTGACCTCTCATTACAAACGATGTCATGGTTTGGAATGTTCATTATCGCCAAGGACCTGGTTAGAGGTATAAAGACCTTTTTTCACCGTTACCTAATTTTTTTTTCCTCTTACGTTTTTTTTTTC
This sequence comes from Herpailurus yagouaroundi, assembly GCF_014898765.1. NCBI lineage: Eukaryota > Metazoa > Chordata > Mammalia > Carnivora > Felidae > Herpailurus > Herpailurus yagouaroundi. The sequence goes on from NW_024412422.1 coordinate 13,177,871, forward strand.
TTTCTTTTTGGCGTGTTGTACAGCAGTATAATTTTTCACTTATTTATTCCATCAGTAGATATGGTTTGTACAATGTACAATGGTTCCATTTCAGAAAATAAAAAAAAAATTCAAATCATGAACACCATGTGGCTTTCTAGCATCGTAATAAAGGGTAAAATCTGTTGGATGGCGAGAGGGCCCCTCGCCAGCTGCTCTGGCCTCTCGTGCATGACCGTGTGACCCTGACTTTGTGCAGGGCACTAAGCTCCTTGCACGCAGGGACTGTTGCCTCCCAGGGTCACGTTAGCTGCCACCGTTAAGCACCAGCTGAACACTGGACACAGGGGTGACAGACCTCCTCGCTGAGGCGAGGACACAGAAACAGTCGCATAGCCAGGCAGGGCCCCCACGGAAAGGCCCTGGTCCTCGACTTTGCGAGGCTGTGGCAGGCAGTCTGAGGAGTCGGCCTGGACGTGGATCGCAACTTTGTCTTGGCTTAAGTGACCCGCGGCCAGGCCGGAGGCAGAACCCTCCCGGGGCCCTTTCCCCTCCTGGCGTTTGGGGCGCTTCTCTCCCTGGCAGCTCAGGCTCCCTCCCTGGAGTCTCCCTCCATGGTTTCCTTTTCTCTGGCCTGTCTCACCATCTCCTCTTCCACCTGAAACCTGGCCGAGGCTGATCTGCCAGCAGGGAGGGCAGGGATGGGATTATTGTTTTAGTGAGGCCTGCCTGTGCCAACCCACCTGGAGGCAAATGTTCTGTTTTGTCTGCCTTTCCCTCCCACCCCCTTCTTTTTTGCCATGTTCTAGTGTTTTTCCCGGGATTGATTGCTCAGCGAAAGAGACTCCTGAACTCCTGATAAAGTTCGGCTTGACAAAACAGAAATCATAGGGACTTTGTTTGCTCAACCAAAAATATGCTTCAGTTGGCACCCTTTTGCGCTCTCCTTTTCAGTCTTCCCCGCGTGTCCGCGTCTCCGTCCTGGATGAAGCTCCGTCCCTTCCAGACTTGTCCCTGTGGATCCGCCACCCTTCTCTCCACCCCTCTCCCCCCCAGATCTGTTTCTCAGTCATACGCTCGCTCTCTCTGTGCCTCTCTTGGCTTCTCTGTCTCTTGCCGTTTCCTGTCCATCTGTGGAGCTGCCTGACTTCCTCTCCTGTCCGTTAATTGAGAAGCAGTCATGCACAAGAGCTGGAAAATGCAGCTTTGCAAGCGTTCGTGTGAGCACCACGTGTATGCTGGGCCCGGGGCAGCAGTGACTCAAGTTTGTCCCTTCAGCTATAGGCAAATAAGTGAGCCAGTGTGCCAGGATGGCCAACACCGTTCGGAACTAGGGAAGGTGCCTTTTGCTGAGGGGGCGGGGTCAGGGATGGCGCAAGGAGTCCAGGCATGGGGATGAGAAGTTCGTTTTTCTTGTTGACACCAAGGAGTAGGCTGGAGGTTTCTGATCCAGGGCTCTGCTGGACTGGGGACAGGATTTCCAGGGAATGGCATGGATTGGAAAAAGCCAAGGCTGGAGATGGGGGCAAAGCAACCAGGGAACTGGGGCAGTGGGCCAAGCAGGAGGCCGGGAGTTGGCAAAAGGCTGTGTGCTCCCAGGCAATCAGTACTGCAGCCCAGCTGGTGGAGTCAGGTGGGCTGGGAGAGACAGGTAGGGAAACTGAGGTCTGGGTCTTAGCCCAGACTAAGCCAACAAGGATCATGGAGGGCCACAGTCAAGACCGAGGTGGGAGTGCAGACCTTAAAGGCCAAGTCTAACAATCCCCGCTCCTGTGATTGAGGAATCTTTTTTATTTCCCTCCGAAGGCTAATAGACACACGCTCTTTGCCAGTTGCATTCCCCTCCTCTGCCAGTAGAGGTCACCCTTGTCCACTCAGTCCCAGGGACAGCCGGGTGACCCAGGCCTGCACCACCCGCATGGTCCCACCCCCTGGCCACAGTTGGTTCAAGGATGATCACATAAGCCATTGTGGCCCAGTGACAGTCAGCCCTGAGATTTCCGTGGGAACTGCTAGAAAAGAGTCCCACTAAAGTAGTCACTAGAGAATTCCCTAGAGGGTCAGCACGGTAGGGAGAGGCCTGCCTGAAGTGACTTGAACACAAGAAAGAGTTGAACGATGGAGAATGTGAGCTTCCCGAGGGCAGCATTTGAGCACTTGGCCCCAGCCGCCCTGACGCCAGCTCTCCTCCTGAGCTTTTCAATGTTGTGAGTCAATTGTGGCCCTTCAGGTCAGTTTTCCCTGGATCGTTTCCCACGTGAGTCCCCGCTCGTCTGTCCCAGGGCTTGGAGTCTCTCCTGGACGAATCCAGAAGGAGGGGTGGTTGCCCATAAGGTAGCTCTGACTGCTGATTGGGTGTCATTCTCTTGGAAGGAGTCTTTCTCTCCCCTCCAACTTCCCCTTTTAACGCTCCCATGTGACAGAGACTT
>NW_024412422.1:13180378-13188108 GCF_014898765.1 Herpailurus yagouaroundi
TCGAACTCACGGACCACGAGATCGTGACCTGGCTGAAGTCGGACGCTTAACCGACTGCGCCACCCAGGCGCCCCCCATTTTGGACTTCTGAAGCAACCTCTTCTACAGTCTTCAGAGCTCCAGCACGTTAGACCTATGTCACCTCAGGTAAGTATCTTAGCTTCTCTGGGCCCCAGTTTCCTCCTCTAGGAGGGGAAGACTAACAGTGCCTACTCTCGGGTCATCGCAAGGATTAGATGAATTAATACATGTGAAGTGCTTGTGACAGGTCCTGGCACAGAGTAAGTCTCAATAAATGTTGGCTGCTACCGTTACTACTATTAGAGTTACTATCTTCAATCATGTTTAGACCCCAGAAACCCAGCTCCCAGAGAATGAGGTGCAGAAAAAGGCAAGAATTGCCCACTCCCCGCTGCTTTGGGCTTACCTTCTTTTTTTTTTTTTTTTTTTTTCATTTTTTAAATGTTTATTTATTTTTGAGAGAGAGAGAGAGTGAGCAGGGGAGGGGCAGAGAGAGAGAGGGAGACACAGAATCCGAAGCAGGTTCCAGGCTCTGAGAGGTCAGCTCAGAGCCCGATGTGGGGCTCAAACTCATGAACGGCAAGATCATGACCTGAGCTGACCAGATGCCTTACCGACTGAACCACCCAGGTGCCCCTAGGCTTGCCTCTGAGTTATACTTGGCTTTCTGAAGACTGGCCTCTTCCCCAGATGACTGACAGTGGGGTTATCCACCCAGAGTATCCCAGATGATCCATACCCTAAATCATGTCTTGTGGGACGAGTAAAAGCCCTCCAGGAAACAGAAGGGAAGACACTCCTGGCTGAGGGCAAGGCTTGAGCAAAGGCTGGAGATTAGAGGGTACGTCCCTGCCACAGACACAGGCTGTTCAGTAAAGCAGTCCCAGGCAGGGAGCTTTGGGGCCTTGGGTCTCAGAGGAACAGCCCACTGGGGACTCAGTTTTACAGCCTCCTTCACCATCGTTCTTCCTCCACAGGCTCTTGAGAGAAAAGCCTCTAGAAGGCAAAGACCAGGCTGTGGTGCCAGGCCTGTGGGTCCTGACTCTCTCCAAGATACCCCTGGGACACTGGTGCCCATGGATGCACTGGGTGAAATGAGGTCGATGGCTTTCTCTCTTCAGACTTTGGCAGAAATAACAATCTGCTTTGCGCCAAAGAATCTCAAGAGACTCTTAATTCCTGCTCTTTCCTCCCTCTGGGTCCCTCAGTTATGAGCTCATTTGACCTCCGAGCCACCCGGAATGGTAGTTTAGAGCATTCTAAAGTTTTCCCCATTATACAGACAGGAAAACTGGGGACAGGGACATGACTGAACAGAGTCCTGCAGTGACTCTGTCTGTGAAGGAGGCTTTGGAATCCGGTCCATCTGTCTGGGTGAGGAGTCAGCAAATCCAGCCCATGACCTGTTTTTGTAAATAAAGCATTATTGAGGGGCACCTGGGTGGCTCAGCCAGTTAAGTGTCCGGCTCCTGATTTTGGCTCAGGTCACGATCTCACAGTTCGTGAGTTTTGAGCCCTGCATTGGGCTCTGGACTGACAGTGTGGAGCCTGCTTGGGATTCTCTCTTTCCCTCTCTCTCTGGCCCTCCCCCATACACTTTCTCTCTCTCAAAAAATAAAAATTTAAAAAAAAAAGTATTACTGGAACACAGCCATGCTCGTGCATTTACATATAATCTCTGGATGCTTTCATGATGCAACAGCAAAGGTGAATAGTTGCTATGGAGACTATATGGTTTGCAGAGTCAAAAATATGTAATAACTAACCCTTTACAGAAAAAGTTTGCCAACCTCTGCAGTCAACCACACTTTCCTACGGCAACACCGTGCAGAGGAAAGAATAAGAATAATAATTACCTACTATGTGCCAGGCACCATGCAGGACTTTGCGTTGATTTCTCAGCTTGTGAGAGTGTAGCTCAATGAACCTTCACACACTGAATATACCTGTATGGCCCCACCCCGCTGTCCTTTCCAGTCACCACCCCTCAAAGGACAGCTGCTCTCCCAACTTCTCTTTGCACAGGTGTGTTTTGCCCGGTTTTGAACTTTCTGTTCACGGAATCACAGTGTGTGCCCTTTTACCTCTGTCTTGTTTCACTTAACACAATGTTTGTGAGATTCATCGGGTGGCTGCACATCACTGGAGTCCATTCTCCTTGCTAGAGAATATTCCACAGGGTGAGGACACGACAAGGCACTTACGCATTCTCCTGCTGCTGGCCGTTTGGTCTATTTCCAGTTTCCATGGGGTATTGGTTATGAATATGCAAGATATTGGACCTCCATTATCTCATTTCACCCTGGCTTCAACCCTGAGGCGGGGAGCCAATTTGTAGCCTCTCTAAAAGGCGTGCAGACTGGGGTTCAGCGACAGCAGGCGGGACGGGGAAGACCCTTGGTGAAGGTGTGCCTGCTGCCCTGGCTCTCTGGCTTCCTCATTAGATTCTGACTTGAAATCTCGCTGTGACCGCCTACTGCGTGATTCCGTTTGCATGAAATTTCTAGAAAAAGCAACACTGTGGTGACGGAAGGAAAAGCCTGGGTTATCCGGGACAGGTGGCAACAGGGATGGACTGCAAAAAGACAGGAGGTGATGAAAATATGCTCTAACACTGGACTGTGGGCAGGATCCCACAGCTGTGTGAATTTCTTTAAAGCTGAGTTGTATGCTTCAATACCTCGATAAAGTTGTCCCTCCCAAACCCAAATTTGCACTCATCTACTTCACACACACACACACACACACACACACGTGCGCGCGCGCGTCTCCCCCTGCCTCAGTTTCCCTATCTGTAAAACAGAGCTTATCGTCCCTTAGACGAGGGGAGGCCGACTGTACAAACTGTGCAGGGCTGCTTAGCCATGGACCTCTTCCGGCCTCCCCGACGATTAGACACCCCCCACCAGCGCAGCCTCTCTCTGCAAAGGCCTGGAGCTGGGGGGTGGTCTGCCTGGCCAGAAGTGACATCTGAAGCAATCAGGATCCTGTTTGGCTTTGCCACGTCCAACCTGCTGCCTGCGGGGGCAGGAGAGCCACGCGCAGCGGATGCACCGGCCCCAAACTGTTTCTCAGAGTAGTCCCCAGAGATGGCCGCTGGCTTTCAATTTCTGCACTTGTTTATTTTCAAAGGGACGTTGCCAGACCACTAAGCCACCCCTGCCCTTTCATGGTTTGTTTTATGCAAGAGATTTCAGGAAGAGAGAGAGGAGGTAAAGCGACCTGAAACCAATTCCTCTGCCAGCAAAGGACTGCACGGGGCCCCCGCTGTTAGATTTGAGGGACACGTGGGGCCAGGATGCCCCCTTGCTGACTGCCAGTCCCCAGAACACCGGGAAACCTGATAGTGTTAATGCTCATTGCAAACAGTTAACAACGGAGGCTGGAACCATTGGACATCCACGTGCAAAAGGAATGAACCGCAGCCCGTCCCTTGCCCCTTATACCAAAATTCACCCAAAATGGATCATAGACCAAAATGTAACTCCAAAACTTCTAGAAGAAAACAGAAGAGAAAATCTTTGTGACTGGGGTTAGGCAGAGCTTTTTAAATTTTTATTTATTATTAAAAAAATTTTTTTTTAATATTTATCTATTTTTGAGACAAAGAGAGACAGAGCATGAATGGGGGAGGGGCAGAGAGAGAGACGGAGACACAGAATCTGAAGTAGGCTCCGGGCTCTGAGCTGTCAGCACAGAGCCTGATGCAGGGCTCAACCTTACCAACCACAAGATCATGACCTGAGCCGAAGTCGGATGCTCAACCGACTGAGCCACCCAGGTGCCCCAGTCTATTTACTTATTTGTAAAGTTTATTTATTTGTTTTTGAGAGAGTAGGGGAGGGGCAGAGGGAGAGGGAGAGAGAGAGAATCCCAAGCAGGCTCCACACTGTCAGCATGGAGCCCAATATGGCACTTGAACTTGCGAACTGTGAGATCATGACCTGGGCTGAAGTCGGACGCTCAACCGACTGATCCACACAGGTGGCCTGGCAGAGCTTTTTTAAACATGGCATCACATACTAACTATACAAGAAAAAGCTAATACATTGGACTTCATCAAAATTCAAAACTTCTGCTCTGCTAAAGACACTGTTATGAGATGAAAAGAAACAGACTGGCAGATAACCTTGGCAGAACACATAACTGATAAAGGACTTGTATCTAGAATATATAAAGAACTCTCAAGAGTTGAGAAGAAGAAAGCAAACACTAACCCCCCCCCCCGCAACCTAGCAAAATAGTGGCATAGCCATTTCATCAAAGAAAATATATGGGAAGCAAATAAGCCCATAAAAGACGCTGAACGTGATCAGTTATTAGGGAAATGCAGATTAAAAGTCCAGTGAGACCCAGGACACTCCTACTGGAATAGCTAAAAAGAGAGACCACACCAAGTACCGGCGAGGATGTAGCAAAACCAGACCCCCCCTATGCTGCTGGTGGGGTGGTGAAATGCCATAGCCATTTGGAAAATAGTTTGGCAGATTCTTATACAGTTAAGCGTCAACTTATCATACAACCCAGAAATCCCACGCCTACACATATTTATCTAAGAGACATTAAAATGTACAAAAGCTTATGCATAAAAGTTTCTAGTGGCCTTATTTATATAATCACCCCAAGCTGGAAGCGACTGAAATGGTCTGCAATGGCTGAGTGGATCGACAAACTGTGGTACATTCCTCAAATGAAATCCTACTCAGAAGTAAACAGGAATGAACTACAGAGACACTGAAGGATAGAGAAGATCTCGGATGCATTACGCTAAGTGAAAGAAGCCAGACTCAAGGCTACTTACTGAAAGATTCCATTTGTATGGTGTTCTAGAAAGAGCAAAACAGCAGGGACGAGAAGCAGATCAGTGGTTGCCAGGGATTGCGGTGGAAGGAGGGGGGATACAAGGGAAGCCTCTGTGTGTGTGTGTGTGTGTGTGTGTGTGTGTGTGTGAGGGGGTATCAGAAATATTCCCTATATTGATTGTGGTGGTGATTTCATGACAGTATATATTTTTTAAAATTCATAGAACTGTACACTAGAGAGAGAGCTTCCTTGTATGCAAATTATACCCCAGCCAAACAAAACAAATAATAATAATAATAATAATAATAAGCCAACGTAGCCCACATACTAGGTGCCAGGCACTGTTCGAAGTACTGCACACACATTTACTCACTCTGAGGCAATATCCTGACGGTCATCCACATCGGCTTCAAGGAACACCATGTTGGAACATTTTTTAGACAGGGAATGGAGAAAGGATGGGTCATTTTGCAAGGACCACAACATGTGGATGAGAAGTCAACTGTTGCAAGTGTATCTCCTGCAGTGTTCAAGCCTTCCTAAAAAGCGTACTTGCTCTCGATCTGCTTCACCCTTTTGGTGGCTGGGGTCTGACAAACAATTGTAAAAACTGATGAAAGGGGATCCAAACCACCATACAGAGCTTAGGAAATAGTACATCTGACACGAGATCAAGGAAGTAAGTGTCCAGGATGATAAAGGGAGGTCCCGGGACAATAGCTATGCATTAAGCCTACGCAACAATCAATCCAGATTGCTAGGACAAAAGACTTCAGTGGGAAAAAGTGAGGTTGATAGACTCTGACAGGGCTGACTCTGTCAAAATTGTACTGAGAGATATTTAAGAAAACTATCGGATGTTATAGGAAGACTTAAACCATAGGTTCAAGGAAAACTAAGAAAATGGGAAAAGTGACACAGTTGTTAACTCCAGGAGAAACAAAAATTTGAACAATTTTTTGTCCAAAGGAACAAGGAAAAGAAATCATAGTGCACAATACTTTTGTGGCCAAAATATAAAAACACTGAATATGAATTTAACAAAATATAATTTAACTATATTGGTAAAATGGGAGAGGAAAGACATCTATAAAAAAATAAAATCATTCCAGGGGCACCTGGGTGGTTCAGTTGGTTAAACGTTTGACTCTTGGTTTCAGCTCAGGTCATGATCTCATGGTTTGCGAGTTTGAACCCTGAATTAGGTTCCATGCTATCAGCTGATAGCATGGAGCCTGCTTAGGATTCTCTCTCTCCACCTCTTCCTCTGCCCCTCCCCTGCTCATGCTCTCTCTCTCTCTCTCTCTCTCAAAATAAATAAATAAACATTAAAAAAATCATTCTAACATAGTAAGTCAATAAATGATGTCTGAAATTGATGATTTTAGGATATATATAGGGAGAGAGGTTTTGCCTTTTTTTTTTTTTTTCAATTTGGAGATAAATGCTAGAAGTGATCACTAAAAATTTGAAAAGTGTTACCTCTCTGGAGGAGGGAGGTAGGACTGTCAGGTAGTAAGGGGCATGGCATGGGTGGTGTGGGTTAATTATAAGCCTTCTAGCATAATAACATAATTTCTTACGTTCCCTATCTTAATTTTACTTGAATTTAATTCTCGTTTTACTGAAGAACAACCTCCAGTAACTCTTTCAAATATGGCCTATGGGTGAAAAAGTCATTTAACCTTTTATCCTCCAAGATTTGTTGAGGGAAAACTCACTCTTTTCAGGCATATATTTTTATGATTTTTGAGAAACTTACACAGTCACATAAGCACCACCATAATCAAGAGAGAGTATTTTCATCACCACAAATTGTTCTCTGCTTCCTTTTTGTAGTCAGTTTCCTCCCCACAAGCTCCTGGCAACCACTGATCTGGTTTTTCTGTCCCTATGTATTTTGCCTTTTACAGATGTCATATAAATGGAATCAAATAATGTATGGCCTTTTGAGTCTGAATTCTTTTACTAAGCATAATGCTTTTGAGAGTCATCCATAGTATTGCATTTCTGGAAACCAAAGGTATAGTTGATCATCAGTCCTCAATGCTATTCATCCAATACTTACAGTCATGTGATCGGATTGCACTTCCTGGCTCCTTCCTACTTGGGTGAGGCCATGCTCTAGGCAATGAATTGTGAGTGCCTCTCACTTCTGGGCTGGACCATTTCACCACGATGGGCACCACGATGGGCAACATTCTAGATGGTGGCTGCAATGTCAGCCTGAGTCTTGGAGTGACTACAACCAGCAGAGCCCATTGCCGACCTGTGATGGACACACAGCAAATACGTAGGGAGCTTGAGCCAAAAAACACACCTTTGTGTGTTGAAATTTGGGTGTGGTTTGCTATCACAGCACAATCAGCCTATATTGATCCATACAGAATGCTTATATTTTAAGCACTGGAAAATTTTCTTTTACTTCTTCTTCTTCTTTTTTTAATGTTTATTTATTTTTGAAGGAGAGAGAGACAGAGCATGAGCAGAAGAGGAGCAGAGAGAGAGGGAGACACAGAATCCGAAGCAGGCTCCAGGCTCCGAGCTGTCGGCACAGAGCCCGACGTGGGGCTCAAACTCACAAGCTGTGAGATCATGACCTGAGCTGAAGTTGGACGCTTAACCGACTGAGCCACCCAGGCGCCCCTCTTTTCCTTCTGCTTTAATTATTTCCTCTATTCCTTTCCTCCCTCATTCACTTTCTTCTTTCTTTCTAGAACTATTAGGCAGGTGCTAGAACTTTTTAATGTATCCCTCCAGGTCATTTACTTTCTTCGTCCTTTTAGAATTTTGAGGAGAAATTCTCAGTTTAATCTTTTAGCTTGCTACTCTTTTAGCCCTATCCATTCTGCTATCAACTCAGCTTTTCTAAATCATTATTTTTATATTTGATGTATGTTTTATAT
>NW_024412422.1:13188208-13199674 GCF_014898765.1 Herpailurus yagouaroundi
TGTATGTATTTTCCAAGACCTCTGTTTGCTTCTTTTCACAAAGAAGCTATAATGAGTTGTTGCTTGCTTGGTGGGTGCAGAATCTTCCACACTCTTTCTAGAGCTATTAATTATTTTTTAAGTATTCTGTTTGTTCTGTTAACTTTCCCCCTTGCTTGTTAGTTCTTAGGTAGTTTTCTTCCAAAGGGCTGGCTTTCCTTAACTGTTTGCTGACGTTTGCTGGTCTGTAATACTCTGTATTTGGGAATTCCTATTTGCCTGATTGCTGATTTGATTATAATGGAGTGCTTCCAATTTTTTGAGAAGAGATGGCTGTTCCATGAGGTTCTGTGTTCTTGTGGTTTGCTGGGTGTGGGAGCTCTCTGTCCTTCATGGGGGTTGTTAGCTTTCTTGGAGCACTGTCCTGTATGTCCCTCTGTGCACGTGGCTGTTGCTGCCTGATACTCTGCAGGAAGGAAGGTGGAGGCCCTCAGCCTAGATTCTCTGCCATCATTTCCACATATCCCAGTACACTGTCCCTGAGACCTTCTCCCGCTAGCCTCTGATTGTTTCTTGCACCCCCCTCCAGATCTCACTCTTGGTAGTTCTTTTCTTCCTGCATTTTAAACTGTGCTTTCCTCCAGTCTTGTTTTTTTCTCTAATATAATCTTTAGGAATTTATGGTGAGGATTACACAAAGCATGTTTGTGCACTGCATATGGCCTATGGGTGGGCAGTTTACAACATCAGCCTTTAGAGGTTCTGTCCTCCCAGGGAATTGATGTTTCTTTTTTTTTTTTTTTTTTTTTTTTTTGAAGTAGGCTTCACCCCCAGCACGGAGCCCAACTCAGGGCTTGATCTAGTGAGATCAAGCCCTGAGCCAAGATGAAGAGTCGGATGCTCAACCAACTGAGCCATCCAGGCGCCCCAGTGTTTACTTTTTTAAATTAAAAAAGTAAAGTATACATCCTCCCACATGGATGTCTTTCGTGCTAAGAAACCAAAGAGAAATAGAGTACGCTCCAAAAAAAAGGTATACAAGTAATAATTGTTTCTTTTAAGAAATTAGAAAATAGATAAACATGAAGAAAGTAAGAATCACCCCACCCAGAGATAACTAGTGTGAACACTAAGTTTCACCTTCTCTCTCTCTCTCTCCACCCACCCACCCACACACACATACAGATATGATTTTATAAGTATTTTTTTGAAATTGATCTCAAACTACTGATAACTTTTTAAAAGTTGTAGGGGCGCCTGGGTGGCTCAGTCGGTTGAGCGTCCGACTTCAGCCAGGTCACGATCTTGCGGTCCGTGAGTTCGAGCCCCGCGTCAGGCTCTGGGCTGATGGCTCAGAGCCTGGAGCCTGCTTCCGATTCTATGTCTCCCTCTCTCTCTGCCCCTCCCCCATTCATGCTCTATCTCTCTCTGTCTCAAAAATAAATAAATGTTAAAAAAAAATTAAAAAAAAAAAAGTTGTTTTTTCACCCAACAGTATATCATGGACATCTTGCCATGTCAATAATATTTGCTTCATTTAATATGTAGTGTTCTGTTACATTCGGGGCCATAATATATTCAACAATTTCCCTCTTGTTAGACAATGCGGCTGGGCATTTAAGAGTTCACCAAGGAGAAAAGTCTTCAGATGAAGGAAGACAAGTCAAAGGGTGGCCTTTCAGATATCTGCAACCAGCACTGGGAAGGGTGGTTTTGGGCAACAGGGAAGATCTCAAACTCACACCTGAAGCTGCCAGTCCCTTGGGCCTATCTGTCCTTGAAGACAACCAGGGAAGGAGGATGCACAGCCACTTTGGTAAAAGCCGTTTGTCACTTTCTCTCTGAACACCCACCTCTTCCGGAGGCCCTTGCCAGGAAGAGGGTGGGGCAGGGCCCTCAGTGCCCACCCAAATCTGAAAGTGAAATTGGTTTGAAAGGAGAAGCTATGGAGGACGCTCAAGGCCCTGGTGGAGCTAGAGTGGGTGCTCTTGGCCAGGGGCCTCTTTCCCCCTCCTGATGCCCTGTCAAACCCCATCTTCCCAACATGGCCGCCATCACAGGCTGGCTTTGAGCCCCTGAAGACTTGACAGCTTTCCAGAAGTGTCAACTATTAGGTTGAACCATTTGAAATTGCTATTTCTGTGGGTCCAGAGTATTGGCAATTTCTAGGTACCTCTGGTCAGGTCCGTTCCATTGCTTCAGTCTGTAGTACATTTCTTTTTAAAAAAAATTTTTTTTCAACGTTTATTTATTTTGGGGACAGAGAGAGACAGAGCATGAACGGGCGAGGGGCAGAGAGAGAGGGAGACACAGAATCGGAAACAGGCTCCAGGCTCTGAGCCATCAGCCCAGAGCCTGACGCGGGGCTCGAACCCACGGACCGCAAGATCGTGACCTGGCTGAAGTCGGACGCTTAACCGACTGCGCCACCCAGGCGCCCCCTGTAGTACATTTCTTTAGTGCTCATTCTGTGCTAGGCACTGTGTTAAGTGATTTATAATCATTTTTAACTGTCGCAATTTTGAGGCATAGAGTTGTTCCCTATTTGAAAGAGAAGAAAACTAAGGTTCACAAGTTTCCCTTTTAGAATTGCTTGGGGGCTGGTTCAGCCTCTAAATTTGAGATCTTAACAATAACGACAGTATTTTGAGACCTAGTTAAAGGAGCTGGTGGCTCTGCCTCGTACTAACCGTGATGCCTTTTTGGAAAGCACCTTAACCTGGCGGAGCCAGTTTCCACCTCTGTGGGTATGAGGTTTAGGTGAGAAGCGTTCTTGATCTGGTTTCTGCTTTAGAAAAATGCCCTTGGTATCAGAGACTCAAGTCTTCTCATCAATAAAATGGGGACAATAACCAACGCGCCCAGCAACACAAGGGATTTGCTGCCAGGACTCAGTTACAGGCCCGGGCCGAGCCAGCCAGCGAGGGGGAGGGGGAAGGAGCCCCACCTCCACCCACCACGTGGAGCCCCGGCCCCGCCCACAGAGCGATTCCCCGGACTGTGGGGCGGGGTCGGCACAGCACCACTTGTCCAACGCCTCTCCAAGGCTAGGACACTTGCGAGTGGCATCCCCTGGCCACTGCTTCCCACAGCATCTCAGGCAGCCCGGAGAGGGTGGGGGCAGCGAGGGGCGGGGCATCAAGGCGTGGCTTCCGGCAACCTTCCTCCCCGCCCCACCCCCCTGCTTTTTTGTCCGCCTGGATACGGAAAGGTTCCCCTGCACCTTTAAGAGGCCGACGCGGGCAGCCGATTGGCCGAGACGCGCCGGTGACGTCACGCCTGGGCCGGCGCCGAGTCTGCCCAGTCGGCCCGCCCCGCACCCTCCCCCTCTAGTCCCGCCGCGCGCTCGCGGACAGTCCGCGCGCGGGCCGGGCCGGCGCCCCGTCTGCTTCGCTCGTTCGCGTCGCCCCGAGCCCCGGGGGATGCCCCCGGCCGGCACCCCCCATGGCCGCCGACGTCTTCATGTGTTCCCCGCGCCGGCCCCGCAGTCGGGGCCGCCCGGTGCTGCTCAAGCCTCAGGTGCCTGAGGACGACGACGACTCGGACACGGATGAGCCGTCCCCGCCGCCCGCCTGCGCTTCGGCTACCCCGGCCCGGGCCCACGCGAGCGCCGCGCCGCCGCCGCCCAGGGCCGGGCCTGGCCGCGAGGAGCCTCCGCGCCGCCAGCAGATCATCCACAGCGGCCACTTCATGGTGTCGTCGCCGCACCGCGAGCACCCGCCCAAGAAGGGCTACGATTTCGACACGGTCAACAAGCAGACGTGCCAGACCTACAGCTTCGGCAAGACCAGCTCCTGCCACCTGTCCATCGACGCCTCGCTCACCAAACTCTTCGAGTGCATGACTCTGGCCTACAGGTAGGGACCCGGCGACCCCGGGCCGGCCCCACCTCTCGAGTGGAGCTTCCTAGTTTGACAAAACCAGCGCGGAGGGCTCGACCGCCCGAGGACCCCGGGGCTGCACGCATTCCTATTGGCTCTTGTCCCTTTGGGAGTGTTAATGGGTCTGGGATCCTCCGTGGTAGCGAGAGGGGTCCGTGTCCTGGCCTCCTCCCCTGCCAGCAGGGCTTGCGTTCTTCCGGCTTCACGTTCTCCATCCAGGCCCTCCCCTCCAGTGTCCCCAGGCCACCGATTTTGGACACGAAGAAGCTGCAAATACAGGCTGCACCTTGTGTTACTCGACTCTCCACCCTTTCCCCCAAACGCTTTGTGTGCTTCCGGCAGTATCGAGTAGTGGTTCGGAGCACCTGTCCAGGGGTGGCTTAAGTGCTGGTTCCAGTCTTTAATGGTTGTGTAAAATCCTGGAGCCTGCTTCCTCCTTTATGAAGAGGGGATGACAGTAATATCAGCCTCCATCGGCTATTTTAGGGATGGAAGGAGATAGGTAGTGCTTTTATCCCACTGCCTGACACGTAGGTAGATGCTCCGTAAATGTTAGCTTACTTTTCTTATTGTCCCAGCAGAGGGAGGCTGGGTCTTCTCACATCCACTTTATTGGGACACCCTCTCCCACCTTAGCAGCCAGCCTGGGTGCTTCCTAGGTTGACTTTTGGAACCACAGCTGTTGGAGGTGCAGTCTTCCCTCCTGGCAAGTTGGAAGGTTCTGTGGTCAGCCCTGAAACACTATATGGAGATGGCATTGTTGAGGGCAGGCATCCCAGACACCATCCTGACATGTGGACCCAGCTCTGGGCAGAGATCCCTTTTTTCTAAGTCACAGATATACCTGGCCCTCATGAGATAAACTGTCTTTCCACTCTCTCCTCCTTCTTTGGTGCGCATGTTAGGTATTTGTGCCCAGCGACTTCTGCCTCAGCGACAGAACTTCTCGGGGCCATCTGCAGTGCAGAGCAGTCAGTCCTGCACCAAGCTCATGATAGAATCTCTGCTGAGTGGGGGTGATCGCATTAGTAACTGGACTGGCTTGGGCTGTCTTAGGTCTGCTCTGCAGGCGGCACAGGAAAAGTTTTCTTGGAGACTCCAGAAACAGCATAAAGAAAAATAGGTACATTTCCCCCACTCCTTGTTGTTGTTGTTGTTGTTTTTTGGGAGAGCCTTTAAACCCAGATATATCTAAGTTAAAACATTACACATTTACCTGAAGTCAAAACATGGCTCCGGGTGGCATTTTCCCCCACTGGAATAAATGATTAGTCAACTTGTTCCTTTGTTATGTTCCTGAAACAAACCCCCCCCCCCCCCCCATTTCCTCTCTTGAAGGTTTCCCTGGTGGTTTGTTTGCCACATGGCTGCAGTACATTACCCATAGCTCTCCTCCCATCCCCCTTGCGTGGCATATTGGTTAGGCTCTGCTCTGATTCTGTGGTCTTGCCAGTTTGAGCTGGCACTGAGCCCGTGAAGATGTTCTTTTTTTTTTTTTTTTTTTTTTTTTGGAATTGGAATTGAGATTGCAGCCCTCTTTTAGCCCTGCTTACTCAGTCTTAAAATTTGAGCACTTCGTTGGAATCAAACCCACCTAGATTGTAGCATACACCACAAGAGCCTTTTCAAACAAAACTATAAGGGAAAGACAGGAATGTGTTTTATTAAGAGAACTTAATCCTTTTCTTTATTTTAATATAAACTTCTTCGTGTACAGGGAGAGAAGGGATGATTATGTAGCAGGAGCCATGGGGTAGAAAGATCTCACCTAATCTCTGCTAAAGGAAAAATAAACCAGACTTCCCTTTGCCCTCAGTTTGGATAACCCACAGGCTTATTATTAAATAACACCAAAGAATTTTAGTAATGGCATTTTTCCCCCACTTCTTTCAAAAATATTTTGGCAACTAGCCATTGCTCAATTAAGTTTCTTGATTGCCAAATGCACCCTTACCTTGCTCTTCAAGACCTCCAGCCCCGCTGGCTCTCTCGCTTTGCTGTAGTTCTCTGTGCTCAAGTCCTGCCGCTGCAAGCCTCCAGTGGGTATCTGCCTAGTAATTTCTCATGAAGATACTCTTTGTCTCTCCGTGTGAGGCTGATGCGACTGCCCCTGAGTTCAGCTGGCAGTGTGGAACCGTGATACAGATTGACAGAGGAATGACTCAAAACCAGTTGTCTGGGCTGTAGCCTCTGGCACAGAAAGCAGCAGAACAGAAGTGAGTTTCTGACCTCAGCTGTCCTATTATGACCACTAGCTGGCTCTCAGAGAAGGAGGGTTGAGATGGGGGTAGGGAGGGAAGCACACTTGATCTCACCACTGGTGGTCTGACTTCCCTTTCTGTGGGGCTCCAGCCCTCGCCACTGTTTTCCGGGTTTTTTCCTTCTTGGGCCTAGAGGAAGGACAGTGGGGCCTCCTCTCCTGCAAGACTGTTTCTGGCCTAGGCTCTTTCTAACCTCAGCTTCCTGTCTGTTCCCTGGCCTCTTGGTTCTAGCTGCCTAACTCTCCCTGGTACACTCTGTGCTGCCTTTTTTTTTTTTTTTTTTTTTTTTGATTTCCTGTTAACTGCTGTCTCCCAGCTGTTTCCAGATGAGGTTCAGCAGCTCTTTGGGGGAGGAACTAAGCACAGGGGAAGCTGTGGTTATTTTTTTCCCCAGTCCTGTGAAGTGGTCCAGGGATTCTGAATATGATCTGTTCCTGAACATGCAAAGTCTTGAACCCTTAAAAAGTCTTTGGCGAGACTGACTTTGGGTGGGGGAATAGGGTGTTGGAGGAGTGGGGACTGTGTGTGAGTGTGCCCAGTGACCCTCCTGGGCAAGTAACAGTGCCGAGGTGATTCCAGCTCCGTGCATCTGGCCTTAGAATCCATGTCCTTCCCGCTCTGTGATGCTAGCCCTGTAGCAGAGCATCTTGATTTGGTCCTACGGTGTGTGCTCAATTACTGGGACATTTTGGAGGGGAAGAAGTTGCCTTTCCCCAAGGCAAACTTAGGTGATAGATAATGGGGGAAAAGCACCCATGGTTTACCTTTTCAAAGCCTTCCTGTCTGCCACTATAAAATGGGGAGAGTAAAACTCCCCTGCAGGGTGGAGGTGAGGATAACTGAGATAATGTCTGTGAATGTGTCTAGTAGGAGGCAAGAGAAGGCTTCGCAGGCTGAATCCAATTCTGTGTCCTCACCCAGCTGAGGACAAGATTCCTCCTCTGTAAACTGAAGGAACTAACGTATCTCACTGGGGTATTTTAGTGTGGCTTTCAAATGCTTGCTTGACAAATACTAAATAGACACATTCTTGCTTTGCGTACTTTCCAGGCTCCACAATGGAGCTATGTACTCTAGAACATAGTTCATGGTTCTTGCCCTCTTAGCATTTTAAGGAATGTCACACATGTAACTCACCCACACAGATTCTGAGCACATCTAGTAGATAGCTTTTTGTGGTTGGTTTTGGTTTCACTTCTCTACCTTTTTATGTAACTCTTTATTTATTGGGGAGCCTAGGTGTGAATGTTTCTGAAGGGTTAGAGATGTTGTCTTTATGTATTTAGGGATAAGCAGTAGCTTTCTGGACAGTGGGTTTCTGCTTAAATGGATATCTGAAGAGACCTTTAATTCGGACCTGTAAGATAGCTTGGGATACAAATTCCTAAAACGTACCCCTGTGTATGTGTACTCTGTATAGAAACTCTCTGTTCCTAACCCAGAGTGGCAATCTCTGCCAGATTTAAGGAGTAGCAAGGATTAAAAGTTTAGAGCGCGGTGACCTCCAAATTTTAAGTTTTCAGTAGAGGTACTTTCTAATGCTAGGTGTGGTAACCAGTTGTAAATGAGAACCGTTCGCACAAATGACTAAATTTACTACTCTGCAACCACGCCGAAGATAAACAGGTTTTCTTCTTTTGCACTTTTTTCAGTTTTTGATCATTATATAGTGTGCGCTGCGGGGCGTGCACTGAGGTGGGAATGAGGGCTACAGAGATGACAAAGGCAGTGTCTGTCCTTGACGAGCTCATGAACTAGGGGTTGGGGGGGGCAGATAAAACAGGCAGTGGTAGAATAATTAGCAAGGTCTGCAATAAAAAACGTGAACCAGTTCTGATGGCGGCACTGAGATTGAGAGTTTATATAATTGCTATCAGTGTGGATACTTTCCCCTGACATCAGGGTTTAATACTTACCTCCCCTTCCCCATGTTAACTGTCAGCAGTTACGGACCGTATTCCCCAGCAGGAAGCTCCACGTTCCTTTTCTGTCTTCTTCCATTAGTAGTCTAGGAGCATATTTCCTTTTCGTGTAGAGGCTGATTGGCTAATTGCCATCCTGATGGAAGGATGAAGAAAGGCTGTACAGTTGGGAAACGCCTGAGAAACGAGGTTCGAGGTTGTTTGCTAGGGTGGAAGAAGACGAGAATTCACACACTGCTATGTCCTGGATTCTCTTTACATGATCTTAAGCAACTCTCACCATACCCTTCTTAGGTGTGTGTGTGTGGGGGGGTGGAATCCTCATGTTTCATATTAAAAAAAACAACCCCCCACCCCAAGTTTGGGAGTTAATTAGTCCTGTTGCTGAGTTGAGGCACCTTGTCCAAGGCAGTGACTCTGGAGCTGAAAAGTTGCCTCCCACATCTGTTCACAAAAGCCTGTGGTTCTATAGGAGGTGAAAGCGCCAGTCCTTCTAAAGTAAGGCCTGGGGAAACCAAGGTGGGGAAAAGAAATGCCTTGGGCTGCTCCGTGCCTTTCCAGGCTCCACGCTCTTCATCACCCATGAAGTCCTGCCCTTCCTTCAAGACCCAGCTCAAGCACTGTTGCCCTAGCAAGGCCTCCCAAAGGGGATGGACGCCACATTCCTTTGTAAATCCATGACCCTTATCGATTCTGCCTCAAATCATTACATAGACCTGACTTGACACGCTTCATGCTATCTTTGACTTTCCCACAGATCCTAACAGTGTCTGGTACATACTGGGTGATTAAGAAATACATGTGCGATTGAAAAGGGAAGTTCAGGTACTTGGAAGCCAACATCATAAACTTGTCCTTGGTGAACCTATTTATCTTCACTTGTGCAAAGACAAACACAAACTCTGTGGAACAGGGCTTTAGGGGATGTTGGTATGGAGTGGGACAATAGGGTGAATGCTTTCATTGAATGGCATTTGTATTGTGACTCATTTGGACTGTTGTGGCAGATTAATGACCCCTCTCCCTCCCCCCTCCTCCCCCAAGATCCATACCCTAATCCCCAGAACCTGTGAATACTCTGGGTTACATGGCAAAGAGGAATCAAGGTTGCTAATCAGCTACCTTTATTTGTTTGTTTGTTTGTTTATAAATTATTGATGGATTGATTGATTTTTTAAAGTAGGCTCCACGCCCGATGTGGGGCTCAGACTCATGGCCCCGAGATCAAGAGTGGCATGGTCTACAAACTGACCCAGCCAGGCACCCCACTAATCACCTACCTCTAAAATGAGGAGATTATTTTGGATTTTCTGGGTGGGCCCACAGTA
The DNA here is from genome assembly GCF_014898765.1 of Herpailurus yagouaroundi. NCBI lineage: Eukaryota > Metazoa > Chordata > Mammalia > Carnivora > Felidae > Herpailurus > Herpailurus yagouaroundi. The sequence continues at coordinate 13,197,580 of NW_024412422.1, forward strand.
ATCACCGAGGTCCATAAAAATAGGAGAGGAAATCAGAGAGAAGCAGACAGAGATCAGCAGGAGAAATCTTGGCCTGATGTTGCTGGCTCTGAAGATGGAGGAGGGGCAGTGTGCTAAGGAATGTGGGTGCCTCCAGACGCTGGAAAAGGCGGGCAAATACATTCTGCCCTAGAGTTTCAGAGGGAACCCAGCCTTGCTGACATCTTGATTTTTAGCCTAGTGAGACCCACGTCAGACTTCTGACCCCCAGAACTCTAAGGTAATAAATAAGTGGTGTTCTTTTTTTGTTGTTGTTGGTTGGTTGTTCGTTTTGAGAGAGAGAGAGAGAGAGAGAGAGAGAGCGCGCGCGCGTGGGCACACATGCAGACACATACACACGTGCAGGGGAGGAGCACAAGAGAAAGAGAAGGAGAAAGAGAGGATCCTAAGCAGGCTTCATGGTGTCAGCACAGAGCCCGACGTGGGGCTCGATCCCATGAACTGTGTGATCATGACCTGACCGAAATCAAGAGTTGGGTGCCTAACTGACTGGGCCACCCAGGCACCCCTAAATAGGTGGTGTTTTAAGCCACTCACTTTTGTGGTCATTTATTATAGCAGCCATACAGCCTGGTTTGAAGTGTTTCTTGAGGTCATGTTTTGAAACACATGACTCAGCTATAAAAAGGCATTTTTAGCTCTTCCTTAACCACAGAACACATAGCAGCCCATTCTCGAGTTCTATCAATTTAATGCTGGTGTAGTAGGTGGCAGTTCAGGGGATCTAGTGATAGGAGGGTCCTTGTTATATAAGGAGAAGTCTGTAGAATGGGTCTTAGCCTTAGTCCCCACTATAATTGATAGGATAGGATATTATAGAAGGCTAATTTTACTTTTTTGTTTTTTTTTTTTAATTAGAGAGAGAGAGAGGGAGAGAATCTTAAGCAGGTTCCACTCAGCATGTAGCCCAACACAGGGCTCTATCCCATGACCCTAGGACCATTACCTGAGCCGAAATCAAGAGTTGGACTCAACTGACTGAGCCACCCAGGTGCCCCGATTTTACTTATTTTTAAGGATTCATACGATGATGAAGAATTCAGTGTGAGCTCCCATTTTCTTGGGTAGAATATGTGCAGTACAGACAGCAAATATCTTAGATGATATTTTCCGTCTTTTGTTGGAATTCTGTCTATGGTTAGAATTCCAGGCCTCAGGACTTGTGTTTTATGTAGGCAGAACTCTTCCAGCTGCATGGATCAGGGACCCTCTTGTGCTTCCCCGTGTGATACGGGTTTATCGCAAGGATTGGGAAGGGTGCTGGTAACCTCATGATGATCCCAGGGTTCCTAGCATTGCCTGAACTAGTGCGGACTAGAGTTGGGTTCCCGGCCGCTCTGGGTCCTCCGCCCCAGGGCGGGGGCTTGTCCTTCCTTCCCGCTTCATCCCTGTGAAGTGACTCGGCTCTTCTCTCAGCCTGTTTTCAGCCTGGTTTCCTTGCAGTCTTGCTTAGGCTACTGCCAGCTGGCTCGCTTACCTGCAGCCCTGTTTCTTCTCTGTGTCAAAGCTTTTGCTTAGGGGTGCCTAGGGGGCTCAGTCGGTGAAGTGTCTGACTCTTGATTTCGGCTCAGTTCAGGACCTCATGGTTTGTGAGTTTGAGCCCCGGTCAGGCTCTGTGCCGACAGTGTGGAGTCTGCTTGGGATTCTTACTCTTCCTCTCTGTTTCTCAAAAATAAATAAATAAACATGAAAAAGTAAAACTTCTGCTTAGAGGAGCTTCTGCATCTGCCTGACCAGAGCTCACCCACGGCCTGTGTTTCACATTCAGACCTTGCTTAGAGCTTCCTGCTACCATCAGTGCTCTTTGCCAGTTGCCTAAGTTAGTCCCATAGCCTCCAATTAAAATGTTTGGGAGTAGGGGGGAGACTAGCTGTCCCCTTCCTCTCTGAGTAGAACCTCACAGGCCACAGAGCATGAGTCTGTCTCTTTCCTTCTAGAAGTTATTAATCAGGCCTCTGTTGGGTGCCAGACACAGCTGTAGGCTTGAAGATACAGTAGTAAACAAGGAACATGAGTCATCTCCCCGCATGGAGTTTATATTCTAACAAAGGGAATC
>NW_024412422.1:13199684-13217375 GCF_014898765.1 Herpailurus yagouaroundi
TCTGAGGAGGTGACATTTTAGGTTGAGCTGAAACCTGAGTGGTGAGTGGGAGCCAGGCAGGGATAGGCATTCCGGGCTGCAGAAGAGCCCGAGGCAAAGGCCCAAGGTGGAATGAACTTGGCACGTTGCGGGGCTAGAAGGAAGGCCAGCGTGGCTAGAATGTTGAGGGCAAGGTGAGTGGTAAAAGGTGAGACTCAAGAGGCAAGGGGCCTTGTTGGTGACAAGGTGGGATCTTGTGCTCGCCGCCCTGGGGGAATATAGCTTGTCGAGGCTGCTCTGTGGAGACTAGTTGATAGGAGGCAAGAGTAGAAGCTGGGGTACCACTTGGGAGGCGGTTGGGCCTTTCTCGGGCTAGAATGGCAGCAGTGGAGGTGGAGAGAAGCGGATGGATTCAGGGTGGGTTTTGGACGTGCCAGTGGACTGGGCCTGGAGGATTAAAGAAAGACAAGGGTCTGCAATGACTGGGAGGTTTTGGCCTGAACCACGGGGGCCGTTACTGAAATGAGGAAGCTGAGGAAGGCCCCGTCAACTGCAGCGGCAGGTGTGCTGGGGACACCGCTGTGCTGTGCACTAAACTTGTCTGCTGTGGGTACCCTGTGACTGGAGCTGTGGGAGGGGCAGCTTCCCCAAGAGGGGGCTGCGAGGGGACTGTCAGTGTAAGGGGCACTGCAGTTGTCCGGCGAGGTCCTCTCGTAGCCTTGACCACACTGTGCTCCGTCTCGCCTCCCAGACCTCTACCGTGCCTCTCGAGGGGGTCAGATGTGGAGGGGAGACTCTGGACTTTTGAGCTGGCATTTGGAAGGTAGTGTTTTTTCCTGCGAAATACATGCTGTCGTGTATCCCAAAAGATGTTTTTGCTCAGTTGGGTCTGGTTGTGGTAGAGGAATATTGCCTGATCTACATGCCCTAAAGGAGCTTTTCCAAATCCAGCATTCTTCATGTGTTTGGGGTTGGACTGCATCACCAGAAAAATCTTCTGGAAAGGGGCAGTGTAGAAGCGTAGCTCCAGGAAGGTGTCCAAGATCTGGAAAAAACAGTTCCAGAAACAGGATTCCTTTCTGTTTGCTTTTGAGTCTCAGAAGTGGACGTAAAGAATCTGAGTAGAGAGCTAAGCAGTGAGAGCTCATAAAGAGACAGCAGAGAGAACCAGGCTACAGGTAGAAACAGAGGTTTGGGAGTTTTAGTTGCACTGAAGAGGGAAACCATGAGGTTTAGGTAGCATGGCTTTGCTGTTGAGGAAAATTCTGGGAGTAGGAGGATCCGTTCTGAACGCTTGTTACAGTTCCTTCCCTCTGTGGCTTGTGGGCGTAGGCAAGAAGGTGCCCTCTTTTGATTTGTCACCATGAGACACACTTGGCCATCAAGACAAAAAAGAGCTTCTTACGAAGAAAGTAGGGGAATTAACTTAGTTTGTAGATTAAAATTTACCCAATATTCGAGCTTCTAAAAGAGCAACCTAAGGCACTTTGTCCCGTGCTGATGTGGTAACTGGCCCATTTGCCAGTGGACCACCTCGTCTCCTGATGAGCCTTTGGGACCTGCCCTCATAGCTTGATACGGAGCCTTTTAGAGGAAGTTAATTTATAAATCCCTTTTATTTATTAAAACGAAAGACTTTCAATGAATTCTTTTTTAAATATTTTTTTTTCAACGTTTATTTATTTTTGGGACAGAGAGAGACAGAGCATGAACGGGGGAGGGGCAGAGAGAGAGGGAGACACAGAATTGGAAACAGGCTCCAGGCTCTGAGCCATCAGCCCAGAGCCCGACGCGGGGCACGAACCCACGGACCGCGAGATCGTGACCTGGCTGAAGTTGGACGCTTAACCGACTGCGCCACCCAGGTGCCCCTCAATGAATTCTTAAAACAACATATATATTACTTTGCTATTTTACATGACTCTTTTCTAGTTGAGTAGCAAGCAGGGTCTTTTAAAATGCCTCCTTTGGGGCGCCTGGGTGGCGCAGTCGGTTAAGCGTCCGACTTCAGCCAGGTCACAATCTCGCGGTCCGTGAGTTCGAGCCCCGCGTCAGGCTCTGGGCTGATGGCTCAGAGCCTGGAGCCTGTTTCCGATTCTGTGTCTCCCTCTCTCTCTGCCCCTCCCCCGTTCATGCTCTGTCTCTCTCTGTCCCAAAAATAAATAAACGTTGAAAAAAAAATTAAAAAAAAAATAAAAATAAATAAAAAAAATAAAATGCCTCCTTTGTTCTTTGAATTATTAAACAGGTCTTTCTCTGCCTTGGAGCAGGACTCTTATCTACTTGCACGGACAAGTTTTTGTTGTTATTTTTTAGCAACGTTACTGAAGTATAATTTATATACCATACATTGCAGTCATCTTAAGTATACAGTTTATCGATTTGTTGGTTGTGCAGTCATTATCCCAATCCAGTTTCAGAACTAGATTCCGTTCCCCCCCCCGCTGAGGTCTTTCTGGTCCTTTTACGTTTGATCCCAGTTTCCACCTTAGCCTCAGACACGCACGGATCTGCTTTCCGTGTCTCTAGATTTGCCTTTCCCAGACATTTCATATAAATGGAACCATACTGTGTGCAGCCTTTTACATCTGGCTTTTTTCACTTAGAATCCTGTTTGCAAGGTTTATCCATGTGGCAGTATATATCTATCTGTATTTTATTCCTCGCGCCTGCTGAATAGTGTCCCGTGTATTAACATACCACGTTTGTGTATCCGTTCATTGACCGACGTGTTTTTGAGGGAAGCCTAGTACCTTCGTCATCTGGTATTGATTTTCCATTTCCTGTAATAAACTTCTCTTACAGATTGAGATGGAAACTTTCTTCTCAGGTGAGAATAGGAAATGGCAGGAACCGTGGTAGAAGGGTGATTGGGCTGGCGCTCCGGGACGGTGGTGCCGCTGGCTAGCTCCTCCCTGCCACTGTGTCTCTAACTGGGGGGGGGGGGGGCAAGGCAGGGGCTGGGGATTGAGCTTAGACTAGAGGCATGGTTACCAACCTTATTTATCTTCAATGGCCCTTATGTTTTTGAGAGAGATTGTTGTAGAAACAATTTGCATTCAGCAATAAAAGTCAAATTACTGGTATGTGCAAAAACACGATGAACCTCAGAAACATTATGTTGAATTAAATAACCCTTCCTCTGAAGAACAGATATGATTTCATTTACATGAAGTTCTAGAATAGGTGAAACTAAGGTGAAAAAAAATCACACCACTACTTGCTTCTGAAGGAGGTTGGAGTGGGAACTGACTGGAAAGAGGCACAAGAGAATTTTCCACGATGGGGGTAATCTGGATAGGGGATTGCACATACATTTGTCAGAACTCATTGAACGAGAACGGTACACTTAAACTTTGTACGTTTTATTATGTGTAAATCTTACCAAAAACAAAAGGAACCATTGACCAATGTTGAACTCTGGCTGACGTGTTATGCATGCTGGTGTGTTAGGGACGAAGTATATAGATGTCTGCATCTTACTCTGAAATGCTTGAAAATAGCGGCCCTCAAACCTTTTGGTCTCAGGACCCCTTTGTGCTCTTAAATATTGGAAAGCCCAGAGAGCTTTTGATTGTGTGGATTATATCTGTTGACGTTTACCATGCTAGAAATGAAAACAGAGAATTTAAAAATATTTGCTAAAGCACTGAAAAAAATAATAAACCCGTTAGGTGTTAACATAAATAACATTTTTGTAGAAAATGATTGTTTTCTGCAAAAATGAGCAGAGTGGCATTGTTCTCCACACTTGCAAATCTTGTCTACTGTTCAGCTAATGTTTGGTTGGAAGACAGCTGGATGTTCACCTCTACTTTCTTCGGCCGCGGTGTCACACGTCTGCAGAATGTCACCATTCACTCTTGAAAGAGTGGAAATGGAAAAAGGAAAATAGCCCCTTAGTATTATTTTGAAAATAGTTTTGCCATCGTAGACCCCCAGAAGGTCCTCAGAGACTCCCAGGCTCTCCAGCTCACCCTGAGAACCACTGCTTAAAAATAAGAAAGATAGATGGATGAATGGATGAATTTGTGTTGAAGTAAATATACTGAAGTGTTATTTGTCGCATCCAGGTTGTGGGTTCATGGGTGTGTACCACATAATTTTTCAATTTTTCTATATATTTGAATTTTTTTCTGTTGTTTACAAAATGAGAGAAAATGTGGGGCGCCTGGGTGGCGCAGTCGGTTAAGCGTCCGACTTCAGCCAGGTCACGATCTCGCGGTCCGTGAGTTCGAGCCCCGCGTCGGGCTCTGGGCTGATGGCTCAGAGCCTGGAGCCTGTTTCCGATTCTGTGTCTCCCTCTCTCTCTGCCCCTCCCCTGTTCATGCTCTGTCTCTCTCTGTCCCAAAAATAAATAAAAATGTTGAGAAAAAAAAAATGAGAGAAAATGTGTTTATTTAAAGAATGACCACCATGACTTTATTCATGGGCAAATAAATACTTTTAAAAATATTGAAGACAACTTTTGGAATGAAATTCCAACATATGCTACAACATGCATGGACCTTAAAAACGTTATCCTAGGAAGCAAGACACAAAGGACCACCTGTTACGATCCCATTTATCTGAAATGTGCAGGTAAATTCATAAAACAGAGGAGTGGAGTAGTTGTTGCCATGGAGATGGAAGAATGGATCCTCACAGCTAATGGGTGTAAGGTTTTTGAAGGAGTAATGAGCATGTTCCCAAATTAGAGAATGATGATGTGATCATCAACTTGGTGAATGTACTAAAAACCAATGAACACATTTATTGTATTTTGTTTTTTAATTTTTAAGATTTTACTTTTAAATAATCTCTACACCCAATGTGGGACTTGAACTCGCTACCCCGAGATCACGAGTCTCACACTCCACCAATTCAGCCAACCAGGCACCCCAGTGAACACTTTTATTTTTATTTGTTTGTTTACTTACTTATTTTTTTGTTTGAATGCCAAGTGTCTTCTGTACTTTCTTTTATTATCATTATAGTCTTTGCATCAAGATACATAGCAATGATAGCAGGTTTCTTTTTAAAGCTTAGTATTAAGTATTAAATATCTTTCCCCATTTTAATTTTACATGACCGTGCCAAGGAAAAGAAAATTAAAAGTCAGGTTAAAAGAAAATTAAAAGTCATGGAAGCCTGAACACACTTCCATGATTAGCCGGGCTATGTAAAAGTTGGTGGCTTTGTTCTTCCTGCTGTAAAAGCAGATCCAGGCCCTAGAAAGATGGGACCAGGTTCTAACTGTTTTTGAAAAGTGTGCTACAAAAATGGATGGCCTGTTATAAGCCAGATAACAAAGTAAGGATGGGGGTAAGGAAGGGACATTTTCTTCTGGAAACAGGATTTCTGAAGAGTCCCAGTCCATCATTTTTTCCCAAAATGGCTGGAGGAGGGGTAAAACCTGAACATGAGCTTCGAAGTGCTGTCTCTGTGAGGGGACGGTCCCCCCTTGCCAACGAGGGGGACTGCTGAGGTGGGGCATGTCTGATTTGGACCCTCCCCATCCTCCTCAGCTAGGGAAATGGGTAGTTTATCGCCCAGTGGGTATGGAAGTGGGCTGAAGCTTGGTTCGTACTGAATTCTCTAAGAGGTTTCTTCTAGAAACAGGCAACTCAGACTCTTCCTCTCGTGTCAACAAAGAAGTTATTTTTAAAAGCACTTGGCAAGTTCCTCCTCCACCCCTCAGGTGGGAAGGCTCAGAGAAAGGAGTCATCAGTACAGCCCCCCTCTAGGCCATAACGGAATTCTCGAAGGTTGGAGACCCCGTAGAAGTGGACAGAGGCTGCTGCCACCACCAGGACGTGGAAAATCTGATGAGACTGGAACCATGTCACATTTTCCAGGAAAGGAGCATTCAGGAATTTGAGCAGCCTAGAGGCCAGCTCCGGTGACATACATCACGGCCATGAAGAAGAAGCTGCCCATCTGGCCCACTGTGGTGGCCTTGACAAAGCCCTGAGCAATAGTGAAGTGCATGGTGGCCACAACGCCGCTCAAACCAAGTCCCGGGAACACTCCCGCTGTTGTCTGCCAGTGCTTAGGAGTGGCCGACCAGTCCTGCTGTGCCTCAATGATGGCAGGAATGCCCAGGACACAGATGATGGAGAGGTGGATGAGCCGTGGCTGTGGGGAGCAGTAGAAGGAGTAATAGAGCCAGGGGACAAAGCTGCCCATAATCAGTAGAGCAATCCCTGAATAACCCAGTTTGGAAAAAGTTTCTCTGTCATTTCTCTGAATGACAATAGACGGTGTGAAAGGGCCAGGAGAAGCTGAGACAGAGCACTGCACCCAAAAAGAACATCCCACAAACCACCTTCTCTGGCAGAGGGGCCATGAAGTACGTATTTGGTCTGAGCACGGTCAAGATTCCCAAAAAGAAAAACAGCACAAAACCAAGCAGATGGGTCCAGATGTTGCCAGTTTCTATACGGATGCGGGAAACGCTCTTGAAGCAAACCTGGCAGGAGGGCACGGGTGGTCCATGGCCATGTAGCAAGGAGTCGTTGTCCTAGGCCGGGCTGGGACATACGGGATGACCCTCTAGCATCCCTCCCAGACCTTCTGCACAAACTCCTCTGCGTCTTCTCCATGGCGTGGTCGGCTTGCAGGGGAAGGGTCTATACCCGCTCCTCCTCCTCCTCCTCCTCCTGGGGTGCTGGGTGTGCTTGCTCTCCTTCAGTCTCGGCTGGGTTGACAGTTACTCGTTTGCCTTTTCTTCTAGCAGGGGTCCCAGTTGCGCCAGCTCCAGTGTGTCCATTTCCCTGTCACTGGCAGGAGCTGCATTGCCCTGTGCCACCCCAGAACCTTTGTGAGAAGACATCTGGCTGGTACCTCAATACCCTGCAGCTTCAGCCTGGGGAAAGATTGGGGGCTGTCTCAGCCCCAGGGGGGCAGAGACCTCCCCGTAATGGTAAACAGGCCTGTGGACGGGCTCTGCTGGGGCCCGCAGTCCCCCGCGCTGCATCCTGTGGCCAAGCGGCCCCGTATCTTTGGCTACCCCCGTGAACACTCTTAAAGGGAAAATTTCATGGCATGGAGATTATATCACAATAGAGCTGTCATTTAAACAAGTCCTTAAAACGCTTCTGGTTTTCAACATTTTCTTTAGGAAGCCTGACTTGGGAAGCACTGGACTACATGCTCTTCAAGATCTAAATATGTCAGTGTCTAGCAATTTCATAATTTGCTATCTTCTGTCTCTTCTGTATATAGTAAATGAGAGAATGGTTGGGAAAATGGCCTGCCTCTCCAGCTTGCCCTCTAGCTTGCCAGATCACCGTCTCTGAGATTATCCTGTTAAGACCTTTTTTCCTGTTAACGTTGTATGCGTCAGGGACTACAAACACAAATGCCCACAAGGGCCAGGAAGTGAATGAGCCATCTGTAACGTGTATTTTCCTCATTTTGATAAAGTCATGGTTCCAGAGAAATGTTTTTTATTGTGAAAAACCATGTAAACATAAAACTGCAGTTGATGTGGCCTGAGTGATGGATGGAAAGGCCATAGGGAGTGGTGGAATGTTTGCTGGGTCTAAGGGTGGGCACCCGTCACTCAGCTTCACGTGATTCTTGGTGTTTGGGAATGTGAGCCCAGTGTTAATGAGATTGGGCATATCTGAAGAATTGGAAGAAATCTGAACTAATATGTGAGCTCCACTTTTAAATTTTGCTTCAATTTATAGTTTAATGTCTGAGTTCAAGTATTAGTTATTCTGGGGAGATGGGTTTAGGCTAGGTTAAATCTAGTTTAAAAGTGAGTCTTGGATGAAGGATTGTGTTGTGCTGTTTGCCACAGGTCAGCTTCTGGCACAAGGAAAGTATTTTTAGTGTTCTAGCTCTTACTGTGTACTTTCTGCCCTGTGCTGTGTTTAAAGTCACAGGACCATAAAAATATAAATGAATATAAAATCTGAGACTGCCTGTTAAACCCCAGAGGTACATATGCATCTAGTAGACAGTTCACTTTGAGTTAGGAGGAGCTTGGGCAATTATTTTAAATGATCTTATCTGGGAGATAGAGGATCGATTCTCCATTTTGTGAAATTCTTGGACTAGAAGTTATTCTTAGCTTTATAGTCTATCTCAGACTACACCCCTTAAATTCACCATACTTTGTTGGGGTGGGGCTGTTTTCATAGGGGGAGTCTGGAGCAGATGAAAGGGATAATTTAACTATAAGTTGATTTGGTTATAGTTGAAATAAAATTATAACTTTAAGTTAGACTGAGGAGGCCTATCTCTGTACTTTTGTTTAAAGTTTCTGACCTACACATTTGACCTTACATTACACGCCTCCTACTTCCCTTCCCCAGTATTAGTGTGCATATGTGCATGTGTATGTGTGTATCTGAGGTGGTGAAGAAAAGAATAAACGCACCCCCTTTAGAACCTTCCCCCCAACGCACACATTCACACATGAAGGTACTGCTTGGGCAGCCATCTTGCCCCCTTGAGCCTGTTCCTGCTCTCAGATTTCCGTCTATATTTGATCTGATCTATAAGGGTGTTGGCAAATAGCTTTATGGTTCTTAAATGCCAATCACTTCTGCTTCTAAGCCAGATTGAAATAGAATTTGTATTTATTAGAGGTGTAGTGCTTCTGCTGAGATACATTCCCTGAAAAGTTGGGGAGTTATTCTTTTAGGCTTAACACCTCACTTTTTAAAATTTGACTGTATTTCCAGGCCTCCTTCCAGGAAAAAAAAAAAATCCCACACCCAGAGATAACCACTGTCAATTCCCTAATGTTTATCCTTCCAGACCTTGTGGGTTTTTTATTTGTTTTTCTTTCTTTCTTCTTCTTCTTCTTTTTTTTTTGGTCATGATGAGTATATATGTTTTTTTCATTTAATAGATTATGAACACCTTTTTAGGCCCCAAAATATTCATCTGCAATGTTTTTTAGTGGCTGAATGGTGTTTCATTGTGTGGATGTACTATTGTTTATTTAATCCCTTTTTCTTGGTTATTGAGACTATTTCATGGTATTTTTTGTGTAACTTTAAGGTGTTTCTGTGCCCTTGTTCTGTTCATCTCTGCTACCATACTGCAGGGTGGCTGCTTTCTCTGAAAATGCTCCCTCTCCCTCTCCTTCCAGACAGAAATAACCATCAACCCTGAGAATCTCTCAGCAGGACTCTTGAAAAAAAGAGGCAATTGGGATTGCCACATTAGGCACCCCACCTCTTTGTCACACCCTGCCAACCCTTGATAAGGGGTGTGTGGAGAAAGGAGGTGAGCAGGTACGCAGCTGAAAAGCACCCTTTGTTCTGTGCCCTGGGCTGCTGATAGGAATGCTCCCTGCATTTTCACGTGTGTCCCTACAGCCTGCGGAAGGGCAGGGAACTCAGGGGATGGTGTTCGACACACCCATCGGCAGCGTGCACGCCTGAACTGAGGCCCTAGCTTGCCTGTCTGTGCTGTGCCTGCTGGTTGACAGACCCCCGAGGCTACGCTTTGCAGTGATGTGAGCAGGTGAATGCGGTGCCTTAGCTTTTTGTCGATCCGGACGCAAGGAGAGCATTGAGTGTTATGAAAGGTTATAATTCCAACTGTGAGTCTGCACCACATGTGATGGGGAGCTGTGTGGATGCATTGCCTTTGAATTACAAAAGAAAATACTGGTATGACTTGGTTCATGGAAGGAAGAGCTGATTCAACTCGCTGGAAAGCAATTGAAATCCTTTCACATCAAGTCCAGAGATGATCTCTGCAGCTTTACATGTCAGTTTGATCGGTTGTGGGGTTTCTGTGGTTCCATCTAGCCCACCCTTGTGCTGCTGGCTGAATGTGTGGTGGAGGGGCTGGTCGAAGACATGAGGACCTCGGTTATGTTTGAAAAACGGAATCAGTCATAAGACTCCCTCCCTTCAGAGGAAAGGGAAGCTGCCCCTTGTGGCATCCGCATCCACCCGCCACGTTCTGGCTTAGAGCTCCAGGGCCTGGCCCCCAGCCTCCTTAGCACTCCCTCAAGCTGGTCCTCTATTCATTGGACAAGTCCTGAACTTTGGAGTTCTTAATTTTTTCCCTCATGAGAGACCTTGGCAGAAGGCCCAGTTATCAATGCAGCCTCTCTCTTGTCCTTGACGTTGTCCTTGTGCGGTACCTGAGAACCAGCAGGCAGGTGGTGCTGGGGAAACTCACCTGTGGCATGCGTGTCTTCCTGCAGTTGCTTCTTTTTTTTTTTTTTTTTTTCCTCTAAAGCATTTTATTAGAATCCTTTTGACAAGACCAAGTATTTGATTACAATAAAGAAGTCAAAGTGGTCTAAATGATATTTAAGTATCTCAAAATTTCTATGCAGTTTTTTTTTTCTCCAGTAAGTTGAAAGCTGCTCACAGGTTAATGCAGGACAGCTAGATGAAGTTCCTAGGATTTGCTCAACACCAAATAGGACACATCCTCTCGTTAGCAAAATCCATAGGAGCCAGGGAGAAAGGACATGGCTCTTCACTCCTACAGTTGCTTCTTAGTGCAGCCTACCAGAGACCTCTTGATTACAGTTGAGCTGGCTTGGCCAGTATGTAGCTAGCTGCTTTTTGCCCCATAACTTTGTTTGCTTATCTCTTTTTTTTGTGCTTATGGCTGGCTCCTTGGAGCTATGGGTGTGTTTGTACAATGCTTGAGATGATTGCTGCTGATTGGTAAAATATGGATGAAGTGAGCAGGGCTGGGTGTGGTGTGAAAAATACTATAATCTGCTGGTTCCACCCCAGCCCCCTCCAAGTTCTTTCCTGCAGAGAGAATTTCTTTCTGTTTCCTGCCCTAGAGGGTCCTGGGGTAGCAGCTTTCAGGCTCTTGTAACGCGAGGGGCAGCCACTCGAGCCTGGTAGCTCTAACTGAGGTCTTGGGTATGCCGCCCTCCCAAATTGACTGGAACATTGACCCAACAGCACTATAGAAACACGATGTTTCAGCCCTTTGTTCTCTGTTGGCTGGGATCACTGGAAACATATCAGTAAGTGAGACTCAGCTATGTCCCAGGAGTTCCGGCTCCTGGGTAGGAGATCCACGGCAGCAAAACAGCCAGCTCCAGTGATGTGTCATCTCTGAATGGCAGCTGGCCTGCCCCTGTTGCATCACAAGGGTTGGCTGCTGTTGGTTTGTGTGTGTACTTTTTTCCCCTCTTTTTTGTGTGTGATGTCTTAACGTCATGGGGACTAGGGGGCAGAAATTAGGAGGGGAGGGCAGGTTTTTCAGCTGGCTCTTGTTGGCCTGTTGCAGTCTCCTGACAAAGCCATCATTGTTTTGAATAAAGCACCAGTTGATTCAGTTTGAATCGCTTCAGTGCTCTGAGACTGGCCGCTTTTCTTCCACCTCAGCCACGTTCCTGGGGGGAGGCGGGAGGCCTGCGTGGTCCAGAGGGGAGAACCTGCTTGCCTTTGCCCTCTTGGCTCAGCAGCATCTTAGGCGATTAGCTAACCATTCCAGAATAGACAGCTTCCTCCTGGTCAGCGGGCATCCCAGGCCACTCCTGGGCCCCAGCCGAGTCACAGCCATCATGGCCTCCTGGCATGGAGCCTCCAGGAATTAGGCTGCTTGCCTGTGGCCTCAGCCTTACTTGGCACTCTCCTGCCTTGTGCAGGACACCACCTTCTCTACCCATCTGCTGTCACTGCTACCCGGCTGACCTTCAGGCTGCCCTTTTGGCCTGGCATCTGTCCCTGTCATGCATTAACCTCAAGCTACCAAGTTAATCTGAAGAGTGAATAATTCCTCTGGCTGGAGTCCCAAACATAGTCCGTCCAGACTGGGAGCAGGAACTCCGTGTTTGGGTTCTTTCTGCTGCTGACTTAAGTGGCACTGGCTCGCTTCTACCCCTCGTTTAGTTTCACATTTGTGTGGTCAGATTAGTCATATCCAGCTGTCTTTGTGGAAATGCCAGCCTTAGGGGTGTGGACAGCAGGAACTCACGTGGTAGTGGAGGTAACTCACCTAAGCACTGAGAAGATCAGACTCCATTTCCTCATCAAGTCAGGAACTTAGTTTCTCTGCATATGACCTGGTAGCTCTCCAAATGCAGTGTGGTTGCAGAGTGGCATTTGAAAAGCTTAGTACAAAAGCAGGGTATGACACAAAAGACCTGGGCCCCAGACAGCCAAGTTAAAGTGCTTTTTCTCAAGACGGAGGTGCAAAGCCAGGAGATTACAGGTGAGGGACAGAGCCAGATAGAAAATGGTCTTGTCCACAGGGTTAGTTCTTACTCAGGAACCACCTACATGGTGCATTCTGAGGAGCACAGAAGAATCCGTCAGCGGATCTAAATTACTTCTTTAGTTCAGTCCTCTGAACAGCATGAAACTTGGGTAGCTATTAAAATACGTTTCCAAAAATACCTTAGTTATTTGCCCTTCTCTTAACGCACAGAGCTTCCTTTGATAATAAAGTAGTTTTCCAGATTGCCATTGTTTATTTTGTTAATCACCTCTAACAAAATTAGCCATTTTCAATAAAAAGTGGAAATCTCTCTCAAATACATAATAATCTTGACTGGCTTTCTTGAATGTACTGAGTATATAGCTTTCAATTATCTAGACACCTGTTTCCAAATATTATTTATTGTTTCATTATAGTCACTTCCTGATCTTCTTGTGCAGCAAAGGTATATTTGCTTCTCTACTCAACCATCTTTGGCTCTCTTGTGAGTCAGTTTTCAGATCTTTAATCATCGTCTCCTCCCGGCTCTCGGCTGCTACTTGCTCTGCACTGGATTTGCCGCTTACCCTCCCTGTTTGTCTGGTGCCTCCCATTTTCTGCTGGTTTGCATAACCTGTTAAATGGAGTGTAAAATAAGAGTGATTAACTTAGTGAGGGTCTAGAGACTCCGAGTCAAGTACGCAGACTTTTATTAACTGTCTTGAATTATTTTTACTTCTGTATAACAAGCCCTGGAGGGTTGTGAGATAGTGCTGTGCATGTAAACTTTTTTTTACAGAATAACCTTAAGCCATTATTATCCATTTACATCACTGAAAGTTGTTGACAGATTAACTTGAGTGTATAATAGAAATCATCAGTGAAAAAGGGCAAAGATATTACACTCTTTTTTTTTTTTTTAATTTTTTTTTTCAACGTTTATTTATTTTTGGGACAGAGAGAGACAGAGCATGAACGGGCCAGGGGCAGAGAGAGAGGGAGACACAGAATCGGAAACAGGCTCCAGGCTCTGAGCCATCAGCCCAGAGCCCAACGCGGGGCTCGAACTCACGGACCGTGAGATCGTGACCTGGTTGAAGTCGGACGCTTAACCGACTGTGCCACCCAGGCGCCCCAAAGATATTACACTCTTAATAAAATTACAATGTATTCTTATTTTTGAAATGTGTCCCCCCCCCAAAAAAAAAACCCTCACAAAACTCCTAAGTCAACATGGTAAACTCTGAATATTATTTTCTATTAATTATGAGATGGAAATTCCCTTTTTCCCTTTTTCAAAATGGAAATAGTTTTGTGGAGGTTCCTCTCCAGCTCTCCTCCTCATTGTATGGAAATACATAGTCACTGGCAGGGTGTCTGGGTGGCTCAGTCGTTTGAACATCCAACTCTTGATTTCGGCTCAGGTCTTGATCCGAGGGTCGTGGGAATGAGCCCCAAGTCAGGCTCTGTGCTGAGCGTGGTGCCTGCGTGGGATTCTCTCTCTCTCTCTCTCTCTCTCTCTCTCTCCCCCCCTCCCTCCCCCTCCCCCTCCCCCTTCCTCCCTCCCTCCCTCTGCTCCTCCCCACCCCTCAAAACAATAAATAAATAAAAAATAAAAAGAAGGGCACCTGGGTGGCTCAGTCGGTTAAGTGTCTGACTTTGGCTCAGGTCATGATCTTGTGGTTTGTGCGTTCAAGCCCCACGTCAGGCTCTGTGCTGACAGCTCAGAGCCTGGAGCCTGATGCGGATTCTATGTTTCCCTCTCTCTCTCTGACCTTCCCCCACTTGTTTTCTCTCTCTCTCTCTCTCAAAAATAAATAAACATTTAAAAAAATTTTAAAAACGTGTGTAGTCATTGTCAAATGGAGAATTCAGACATTTTAGAAGATAGGAAGAAAAGAGCAGAATCCTCTGAAACACTCTTTGTGGAGTTACATACCCTGTTATTTTGTTATTGTGCCTTTTTATTTTTTTTCTTCTGTACCCTTGTAGGTAAAAATAGAGCCGCACTGTCATTTTCAGTCATCTTTTGAAGAGTGAAAGTTTTAAATTTTGATGAAGTCCAGTGTATCCATTTTTTTTTTGTAGTTCATGCTTTTGGTGAGCTATTTAAGAAATCTGTACCAAACCCAAGGTTTCCAAAGTTTTCCTATATTTTCTTCAAGAAGCTTTATAGTTTTAACTCTTACATATAGGACAGTGATCCATTTGGAGTTCATTTTTGTTTATGGTGTGAGGAAAGGATTGAGATCCAATTTAAGTAGCACTATGGCGAATGATCTTGTTCATTAGCAGTTCTCATTCCACTTCTTTAATTCTTTTATTAGGATGAATTCTTAGAAGTAAAACTATCAGATAAACTATATACTGAAATCTTTGATATATATTACCAGACTTGATTTCAGAAGTTATACCAACTAGAAAAGACAACCCCCAGAATGGGAGAGAATATTTGCAAACCCTGTATCTAATAATGGATGTGTTATCTAGAATATATCAAAAAAACTACAGCTCAGAAATAGAAAGACAAACAACCTAATTAAACAGTGGGCAAAGGACTGGAATAGGTATTTCTTCAAAGATACAGGGATGACCAATAAACACATGAGAACACACGAGGTTGCATACCACTAATCATTAGGGAAATGAAAATTGAAACCACAGAGATACTGCCTCACACCCACTAGGATGTGACCAGCATTGGCAAGGATGTGGAGTGATTGGAACCCTCTGTACATTTCTGGTGGGAATGTAAGATGGTGCAGCCACTGTGGAAATCACTCTAGTAGTCCTCAAAAACTTAAACATACATGTACCATTTGCCCCAGGAGTTGGCATTCCTAGGTGTCTATGCAAAAGAAATGAAAACATGTGTCTGTACAAAACTTGTACACGAATGTTCATAGCAGCATTATTCAAAATAGCCCAAAGGTGCAAACAACCCAAATGCCCATCCATGAATAAATAAATAAACAAAATGTGATGCATCCATATGATGGAATATTGTTCAGCCATAAAAAGGAAGAAAATATTTGCTGTCACGTGGATGAACCTTGAAAACATGCTAAGTTGAAACCAGTCACAAAAAAACACATATTATGTGATCCCATTTATATGAAATGTCACATTTAGAGACAGAAAGTGGGTTAATAGTTGTTCAGGATTGGGAGGTGATGACTGAGGGGATGGCATGTCTTTTTGAGGTAATGGGAACGTTGTAAAATTGATTGTGGTGATAGTTGCACAATTCTCTGTGATTAGACTAAAAACCATTGAATTGTACACTTTAAACGGGCGAATTGTGTGGTATGTGAATTACATCCCAATACAGCTGTTAGCGAAAAAGAAAGAAAAAGTTGCATCAGTCAGTATTCCCACCAGCAGTATATAAGAGACCCCACTCCCTACATCCTTTCCAAGTCTGGGTGTCCTTACTGTAATTTGAAAGTTTAATTTGACTCTACTGGGGTTTAATATGTAAACAATAAAATTCACCCTTTTACATGTACACTTCAACAGTTTTGACAAATGTATACACGTATATAACCACTGTAGTCAAGATACAGAACATTCCCATCAGCCCAGAAGGTTCCTTTGTACCTTTTCCAGGCATTCTTCCCGTCCCCCATCTGCTCTCTCACTGTAGATTAGCTTGGTCTTTCCTTGTGTTTTGTATAAATGGAATCATACAGTATGTACTGTTTTTGCTTGATTTCTTGTGCTCAGAATGTTTTTAAGATTCATCTGTGTTGCTGTATGTATCAATAGTTAATATTCTGTTGCTTGGATATACCACAGTTTGTTTTATCCATTCCCCTTTCGATAGACAGCTGGCTTGTCTTCATTTTGTTGTCTTCATCTTCATTGTGGATAAAGCTGCTCTGAATGTTCATGTACAAGTCTTGATTGGACATGTGTTTTCATTTCTCTTGGGTAAATGCGGGGTCATAGGTAAGGATATGTTTAACATCATAAGAAGCTGCCAAACTATTTTCCAGAATGACTGTGCTTAAAAAAAAAATCATGTACCATTATTACTATGCTTTTAAAAATCTTCGTTAATCTGATAGGCAAAAAATGGTATCTCAGGTGTTTTAATTTTCATTTATTTCTGTGCTCTCTAGTGAATGTATTGTTCCCTGAATTTGACTATTTATTTGGTATTTGAGAATTTCCTTTTAGTTCTTTTCTTTTTTAAGTTGGGAAGTGGGTCTTTCATTTTCCATTTTTCCCAACATTTTTATTATTAAAAATTTTAACAGAGAAAATATGAAATAATGGTGCAGCCATCACCCTTATAGCCACCACCTGCAGTTGATATTTGTTAACTTGCTTTACGTACCTGTCTCTCTTTTGTATGGTTCAGAAAAAAAGTTGGAGACATCATGACATTTTATTCCTAAAAATATATTTCCCTTCATAACGATTATGTCATTTTCATGCCAAAGAGAATAATCCTTTCACCTTTTCCCCTTGCCATTTGACTTTTTGAAGTGACAGGGCCAGTTGTCTTGAAGAACGTCCCACATTCTGTATTTGTTTTCTTGTGGTGGTGGCTAACATGTTTCTCTGTCCCCTGTATTTCCTGTAAACCATGCTGGGCCTAGAAGGCATTGATAACATTTAGGGCCAGCATTTTTGGTGGGTGTGCTTCACGGATAGTCACATCAGGGGTACATAATGTCAGCTCGTCCCACTATTAATGATGCCAAATTTGATCATTTGGTTTAGATAACTGCCAGATCTTTTCATTGTAAAGATAATTGTCTTTAATTAGATAGTTAATTAGTAGGTAGTTTGAGGAACTTAACCGATTTTTCACAATCTCTCCCTCCATTTGGCACTTACCTTCTAACTTTGTTTATTAATTTTTTGATTTAGAAGAGGGCTTTTACTTTTTACAGCCAAACCACTAATAGTAGAAGACATATCCTTCACAAACTTCCTTGTTCTCAACCCTGCTCTCCCCTTCCTCTTCCTCTCTCTTTCTCTCTTGTCTTTCTCCTGCTCTACTTCAGAAATGAGGATGACAAACCAGCTCTTCCTCCCATTCTTTCATCTGTTTTGGGTGACAGATTCAGGAGATTGACCCTTAACATGGGTACAAACTAACTGACTTCTCTGTAGCTCTCTTATCTTTATCCGAGGACTTGACTGCTGTGCCTGACCCCATCCCACTGGCAAGGGGGAGATTGGATCCTGAGATTTCCAGATAATCAGTGTTCTTACCTTCACTTCTTTGCTCATCAAAGCTAAGTATGGAGGACAGAGGGGACCAGACCCAAACCGCTGATACTTTGAGAAAGACCTCTTTATTCCTTCTGCTAAAAAACCTTTTTCTCTACATCCTCTTTCCCTAGTTAATTCCTGCCCATCCTTGGGGCCTCAGCTCCGGCATCCTATCTGAGGAAGATGCCCTGGATCCACTGATGACATTGAATGCCCCTTTCGCGTGTTTCCATACCCTGCACATGTGCCTTAAAAGCTGCCTTTCTCTCTCTTTTTTTTTTTTTGTATATACCTTTATTTATTTTTTTTTATTTATATATGAAATTTATTGTCAAATTGGTTTCCATACAACAC
>NW_024412422.1:13217475-13238993 GCF_014898765.1 Herpailurus yagouaroundi
TTATGCTTTGGCTCTCTCCCACTCTAACCTCTTTTTTTTTTTTTTTTCCTTCCCCTCCCCCATGGGTTCCTGTTAAGTTTCTCAGGATCCACATAAGAGTGAAACCATATGGTATCTGTCTTTCTCTGTATGGCTTATTTCACTCAGCATCACATTCTCCAGTTCCATCCACGTTGCTACAAAAGGCCATATTTCATTTTTTCTCATTGCCACGTGGTATTCCATTGTGTATATAAACCACAATTTCTTTATCCATTCATCAGTTGATGGACATTTAGGCTCTTTCCATAATTTGGCTATTGTTGAGAGTGCTGCTATGAACATTGGGGTACAAGTGCCCCTATGCATCAGTACTCCTGTGTCCCTTGGATAAATTCCTAGCAGTGCTATTGCTGGGTCATAGGGTAGGTCTATTTTTAATTTTCTGAGGAACCTCCACACTGCTTTCCAGAGCGGCTGCACCAATTTGCATTCCCACCAACAGTGCAAGAGGGTTCCCGTTTCTCCACATCCTCTCCAGCATCTATAGTCTCCTGATTTGTTCATTTTGGCCACTCTGACTGGCGTGAGGTGATACCTGAGTGTGGTTTTGATTTGTATTTCCCTGATAAGGAGCGACGCTGAACATCTTTTCATGTGCCTGTTGGCCATCCGGATGTCTTCTTTAGAGAAATGTCTATTCATGTTTTCTGCCCATTTCTTCACTGAAAAGCTGCCTTTCTCAGTTTGTGATGTCCTGACATCTTTATCACCCAGTTCTCAGTGCAGAGCCTGTCACATCACAGGCTCTTGGTACATGTTGCTGGGATATTTCTTTTCCTGGCCTGCAGATGATTTCTGCCCTATGGTCCCGGTCGTGAAAGCAAGCTGGAATTGCAGGCTCTTTTTTTTTTTTTTTTTAATCAAAAGACATGTTTTATCTGTATCTTATAAATAATGGAAGAATTAAAACTCTTTGGCCATCCCCTCTTTAACTGTGCCAACTGCCTTAAGTCTGGCTTCTCCGCATTCTAGAGTAATTATTTCTCCCTTAGTACCTTTCTTACTCTTTATTCTCGTAGGCCTGTAGTATTGTGGACTTTGAGCTGAAACGGGCTTAGCACTCAGCTATACCACCAGATATACAAACCCACAGACTGCCCACTTTCTCCTGGAGCATTGCGGTGTTTAGAACATCAGTCTACTCTCTAGCCTAAGTGGTGCCTTATAAGGGACAGTGCTGTGAAGTGTGCTCCAGAGCTGATGTGAAGGAGGGGAATCAGCCCCCAGACAGCACTTCCTTGCTGAGGGAGCTTCTGGGTGTGCGTGTGCAAGTGATGGGAGGCTGTGAAGCCCCCCAGCTTCAGTTCCTGTTGAAGGGCTATTAGACTTTGCTGCTATGTAGATACTCTATGGTGGAGAGTGAACCAGCGCTAATAAAAGAGAAGCACAGTTGTATCTGTGCCACCTGTACTGGTGGGAATTGATTGCATTTTCATTGAAGAACTGCGTATCTAATCTCTAAATGGCAGTTCTCTCCCGCTCTCAAGGACCTTTGCTCATCACCCACCCTAACAGTCAGGCTCTCTCTTTGTCTCCTGACTCCAGTTGCTGGGAGGCTTGGCTGCTGTGGCCTGGAGGCCTGTCGTTGTGCTTTTTCATAGCACAAAGAGTCAGAACGGTTCTGAACGTCACGGGGAACGTCAGAAGAAGGCATAAATCCATTTTATTGAGAACCTCCTATGTTCCAGACACTGTTAATCCATCTAAGTACCGCGCTTATTTAATTCTTACCATAGTTCTGTGAAATAGGTTGTTTCTTCCCCCCAAAGAAAGAGACGTTCAGAAAGGCCAGATGTCTACCCAAGGCTGCAGAGCTGGCAGGCAGGAGGGGGACACAGTCTCTCTCCCCACTCCTGTGGCCAGTGGCGGATAACAGGTGATAATGACAGTGCTTCTCATTAGAAGGGCGGCTCTCGTTCTTGGGAGCGAGCCCATAGTGGGAGCCACACTGTGTTTCCGCCTGGCCTGAGATTCTGTTGGTAGATGAATTTTTGGGACTTGAATTTATCACTGTGGCACCGTGGACGGGATCAGATTTCCTCAGTAAAATCTGGGATTTTGACTTAGGAAGAATAGATGTTACTCATCTTCTTTATACCAGGAAAGCGGATTGTGCTCCTGCAATAATAGAAAGACTCTGAAACTTGACAGGTAAAAAATCAGCATAAATGGTTGGCTTCAGGTTTCATTCATAGGAACTTCCCTCCCTACTCTTTTCCTTCCCTTCCTCCCAAACACACACTGGTTCTCAGAGACCTGCGGGATGAGAAAACACAAAATCTCCTCGCCGTTTGGTTCAGTCTTTCGTACCACAAGTTCCTCCCGCCCGGCTGAGTTGTTGGCTTCATTTGGGAATGTGGAGGGGAAAAGAAATCAGTGTACCAAGGGTTTCGGTTTTGAGAAAATAAATATCCATCACTTACTTTTTCTTTTGACTTTTTCCTGCTCTGTAGTTTGTTAAATGATTTGTGCCTTAGATATGCTCATTTTATTTTTGTCCATTTTCCCAGGAGGCCCTGAAGCAGAAGTAAATGAGAGATAAGTTACCCTGACCTTGATTTTTATAGCACCGTGGTAACTAAGGTGTGTTTATCCTCCCATGGAGCTATAAAAACACACTCTTCTTTTCAGGCGTTTGCAACGGCCGTGGAGACGGGAAATGCCTGTGCAGTAGGGTTCATACTGTATAAAGGTCTGAGGTTAAAACTGGGATATGATCATGAACTGAAACTTCATCTTCTGCCACTGTCTTTAAGTTTGATTTCATGAATAACAAATTGTTGCTTTCGACAGAAAGGCCAGAGTGAAAATGAGCATATCACGAAGAAAAAAATGTGGGTATTTTGAATGCTGATAAAGATGAAATACGTCCATACGTCTCAGGAGCCTGTTGGCAGAAGGGCTGTCTGTGTGCCCCGTAGTCAGGGCGGCTTGGAGATTTGCAGTGTTTCTGAAATAGACACCAGTCTGAGATTATCTTGCTTGCCTTCGTTTTCATGAGTGAGCCCTGGCTCTCCTGCCATCGCAGACTTCTTACTTGGGTGGCTGACAAGTTGATGAAAACGCATGCATGGGAGGAGGATAAGAAGAGGGAAGGATTTAGGGTGACAGCTGATTCTCAGTAGCAGATGGCGGGGAGATTGTCTTTAGCAGGGATAGGTAAAACACATTTCATTTTGGAATTTCTATTATGTGAGGAGGGCTGTACAAAGTTTTTTTGTTTGTGGTTTTTATTTTTATTTTTTAAATTAAGTTTTATTTTAATAGTTAACAGAGTGTTGTATATAGTCTCAGGTATACAATATAGTGATTCAAGAATTCCATAGATCACCCAGTGCTCCCCAGATAAGTGCATCCCATAATCCCTGTCACCTAGTTTTCCCATCCCCCTCCTTCCCCTCTGGTAACTTTATCAGTGTGTTCTCTGTAATTAGGAGTTTCTTTCTTGGTGTCTTTTCCTCTCTCTCTCTCTCTCCTTTCCCTTTGCTTGTTTGTTTTGTTTCTTAAATTCCACATATGAGTGAAATCATATAGTATTTGTCTCTCTGACCAACTTATTTTACTTAGCATTATACCCTCCAGTCCATCCATGTTGCTGCCAATGGCAAGATTTCATTCTTTCTTATGGCTGAATAATAGTCCATTGTATACATATCTCACATCTTGTTTAAATTTTTATTTATTTATTTTTGAGAGAGAAAGAGAGAGGGCAGGAGCATGAGTAGGGAGGGGCAGAGGGAAAGGGAGAGGGAATCCCAAGCAGGCTCACACCCGGCGCAGAGCCCGATGAGGGGCTCGATCCCCACGATGGTGAGGTCATGACCTGAGCTGAGATCAAGAGTCAGATGCTTAACCAACTGAGCCACGCAGGCGCCCCTATATTCCACATCTTTATCCATTCATGTGTCAGTGGACACATGGGCTGCTTCTATACCTTGGCTGTTGTAAACAGTGCTGCTATAAACCTAGGGGTACATGTATCCTTTTGAATTAGTGTTCTTGTGTTCTTTGGATAAATAGTAGTGCAACTGCTAGATCATAAGGTACTTCTGGTTTTTTAACTTTTTTTTTTTTTTAATTTTTTTTTTCAACGTTTATTTATTTTTGGGACAGAGAGAGACAGAGCATGAACGGGGGAGGGGCAGAGAGAGAGGGAGACACAGAATCGGAAACAGGCTCCAGGCTCTGAGCTATCAGCCCAGAGCCTGACGCGGGGCTTGAACTCACGGACCGTGAGATCGTGACCTGGCTGAAGTCGGACGCTTAACCTACTGCGCCACCCAGGCGCCCCTGGTTTTTTAACTTTTTGAGGCACCTCCGTACTGTTTTCCACAGTGGCTGCACCAGTTTGCATTCCCACCAGCAGTGCACTAGGGTTCCTTTTTCTCCACACCCTTGTCAACACCTGTTGCTTCTTGTGTTGTTTGTGCTTTTTTTTTTTTTTAATTTTTTTTTTTTTCAACGTTTATTTATTTTTGGGACAGGGAGAGACAGAGCATGAACGGGGGAGGGTCAGAGAGAGAGGGAGACACAGAATCGGAAACAGGCTCCAGGCTCTGAGCCATCAGCCCAGAGCCTGACGCGGGGCTCGAACTCACGGACCGCAAGATCGTGACCTGGCTGAAGTCGGACGCTTAACCGACTGCGCCACCCAGGCGCCCCTGTTTGTGCTTTTTAAAACAACTTTTTTTTTTTTTTTTTTTTAAGAGAGTTGGGAAGTTGGGGAAGAGGGGCAGAGAGAGAGAATCTTAAGCAGGCTCCATGCTCAGGGTGGAGCCAGATGCGGGGTTTGATCCCACAACTCAGGGATCATGACCTGAGCTGAGATCAAGAGTTGGACACTCAACTGACTGAGCCACCCAGGCACCCCTATTGGTGCTTTTAATTTTTTTGTGTTTTTTTAAATTTTTGTTCAGTTTGTGTTTTTGTTTTGTTTTGTTTGTTTGTAGATCTATTTAAAATTTTTTTTTCAACATTTATTTATTTTTGGGACAGAGAGAGACAGAGCATGAACAGGGGAGGGGCAGAGAGAGAGGGAGACACAGAATCGGAAACAGGCTCCAGGCTCTGAGCCATCAGCCCAGAGCCCGACGCGGGGCTCGAACTCACGGACCGCGAGATCGTGACCTGGCTGAAGTCGGACGCTCAACCGACTGCGCCACCCAGGCGCCCCTGTAGATCTATTTAAAGGGCATCTGGGTGGCTCAGTCAGTTAAGCGTCTGACTTCAGCTCAGGTCATGATCTCATAGGTCGTGATTTCGAGCCCCATGTCAGGCTCTGTGCTGACAGCTCAGAGCCTGGATCCTGCTTTGGATTCTGTCTCCCTCTCTCTCTCTGCCCCTCCCTCACTCATGATCGGTCTCTCTCTCCTTCAAAAATAAATAAACATTAACAAAAATTTTTTTAAGATTTTATTTAAATTCCACTTAGTTAAAATACAGTGTAATAATAATTTCAGGTATACAGTATAGTGATTCAACACTTCACACAACACCTGGTGCTCATCACAAGTGCCCTCCTTCACCTCCATCACATCAGCTATTTCCCCCATCCCTCCACCCACCGTGTTTGTGCTTTTTAAAATCCTCCTCCAAAAAAAAAGGCAGAGATGTGTGGTTGTGGTCAGGGTGTTACAGATCCTTCTATTCTTTTGCTAAACAGTAGCTGGTGTTTCCCCAACACAACCCTACTGTGGGTGCCTCTCATTTATAGTCTTTGGGGCCAATGTCTCCCTTTCTGGGAACGGGTACAATCCTAGACCCATAGAACTGGCAGGAAGTTGGGATTAGCTAATTAAGTTCTGTCTCATCACAAAAAGGAAAAGTGAGCCCAGAGAGAAGAACTGACTTGGGCGGAGATGGCGTCCCACCTAAAGGCACACTGTTTAGAACTCAGACCGCAGTGCTGGGTTCCGACTCCTGGTTTTGTTTAATTTGGAACATACTGTTCCTTTTCATCTAGCTGTGGTCTCTAAAATGAAGCTGACCTGGAAAAAGCTCTAATCGTTAATTTACACAGCTGTGTTACCTGCTTTTACACTGGGGGAGGAGGGAGGTGGAATGGGGGACTAACAGACCGAGAACGTGTGGACAGTAACACATCTATGAGCGCCTGGAGCTCCCGCAAGGGAGAGCGTGATACAGACTGAAACACGGAGGACCCCTTGTGCGTCGGGCCCAGTCCGGAGCCCAGAGGAGCGCGGAGTGCAGGATGAGTGGGGCAAGGCCAGGAACCAGGGATTGTGGTAGTCCAGAGTGGAGCTCTATGGGCAGGAGGGACACTCTGGAGGTCGTTCGGCACTTACTCAAGGGCCTGTTGCGTGGTGGCACCGTGTGGGGTGAGGTATTGGTGAACAGAATGGATACGGCTACCCCCTCCCAGAAAGTGCACTCTGGTTGTGGAGACAGACAGTTGGCACACACGTCAGGTAGTGGCAGATCGTGGTGGGCACGGGGAGTTGGGAGAGGACATAGCTAATAATTTACACTGAGAGCGGTCCGGGAGGGCTCCTGCCGGGGGCCAGTATCCTCAAGATGAAGGAGTTAGATGGGTGATGAAGAGCTTGTTTGCGCCAGGTGTGTGCAGCTGGGGGCCTCCACCTTGGTGAGCGCTTAGGGACTCTGTTCTACCCTATGAGCCATGGGAACCCGTGCGGGCCTTTCAGGAGGGGAGAGGTGTGAGCAGACACCGTTGGTGAGGTCATCCTGGCGTGTGGGTAGAGGGGAGGCAAGGGAGAGCGTGTGGGGTGTGGAGGGTTCAGGACAAGCCCCTCGGCCACGAGGAGGAGGAAGAGCTTGCAAAGTGGGGAGCAGAGTAGGCTGGGCAGCGGTGAGGGCATGGGGCGGGATGGGGGCAGATGTTGTAGGAAGCTCTGTCAGGGGAGGTCTGAAAGTGACTGATCTGATAGTGCAGAGGCGGTCCGCGTCCTTGGCACGAGCAGTTTTGTGGGCTTATTGAGGCAGAAGCCAGGATCCGTCAGTGTCCACTCTCCATCCTTCCACTTTCACACCTCACCCTATAGAAATAGCACCTCCCAGCTCCCTCTCCACCTTGCCTGTGCTCTGTACCGCTCGGTGCTCCTGACATAGCACACACGTGGCGCCTGTCTTTCCCCGGAGAATATAAGCTCCATGGGGCCAGGGACATCGTTTTGTTTGCTGCTCTATCATTAGCGGCTAGAACAGTGTCAAATAAGCGGATCAGGATAGTTTCATGAAGAAAGTGGTGTCTCAGCCAGATAAATCTGGGAACAGTGTTCATGCTGTATAGCCCACGTGCAACCTGAAAAGGTTCTAATTCTTTTCATCAATTCATTTCTTTTGTTAAGCACCATTTTACACAGCATTATAATAGGTGCTCTGTAGATTTAACTACTGGCTCCAGCTTCTGCCCCAGAAAAGTGAGGATTTGATAGATGCCCCCATACCTACTTAACCCTACTGTCACTACGACCCCAGTTATTGTCAAGGTTGAGGTTTGGGGTTTCAAATTCAATAGAGAGCAGATTCCATGGGTTTTCTTTAATTGTCAAACTGACTTAGGAAAGGAGCCAATGCTTTTAAAGACTATTTATAGGTCTTGGCTACCTGGAGGGTGTTACCTTATCCTTTGAAATGCATCAGACAGCTTCAGATTTCGGTGCCTTTTAAGTGGGCTAGATAGCTGGCAGTGCCTTGAAAATGACTAATAATGGTCATAACAATAATAATAGTAACAGATTTATTTCTTGCCAGTCTTCATAGGAACTCAGAAACATCTGTGCATCTCTTTCTCTTACATTTGTGGTAGACAGTTTCTATCTAGAGTCCTGACTGCAGGTATGTACTCTGGCTGGAGACCTTTGTTAATTTACTTCCTCTGTAAGCCAGATGTCTGTAAGGGGTGGAGTTTTTCATACTTTACATAAAAATCTTAACCTCGGTGAATGTTGGAACCTACTAATTACCTTTCTGCGTAGGTGGATAAAAGTGCTAGGAAACGGCAGGATTCTTTGAGGGTAGTTATTCCTGGTGCTGATACGGTAGAAGCTTCTGACTTGTGTCTGTGGCTTAGCCACTTTGATCAAGGTGAGGGCGGCCGTTACCATCGTAGCTACGGGGTTGAGGGGTGGGTGGCTAGGTCGAATGCAGTAAAATGTGGACGGTGTTTGTATTTGGGTGTGTGACTATGTGACTTGCCAATTCTAGCTTTCTAAATTGTCTTTTTACATTGTTTTAAAACGTTAGTAGAAGTATATGGTTAGAAATGTGAAGGACACAGATGGAGTAAATTATAGAATATTAGACGGCTTCAGATGTCTCTGACATTTTAAGTAGGGTAAGTGGCTTGAATAAGTGGAGAAACATACACTGATCTGGGATGGAGATGACCCAACTGGAATGGTCAGCCCTGCCCGCGTTAATTTATTAAGCACGACTCTAATAAAAATACCAGAAGAGCTGTCTTTTGAGATTTGACAATGTGATTGTAACATTGGAACGTGGAAGAGCAAATAGGCAAGGATTCTAACAGTAAAACGAAAGTGATGGAGACCAATGTTACCTAGATAGCATATTACAAATTTATAGTTACTAGATCAGTGTGATACTAGCACAGGATTGGACATGAATCAGTGACACGAGGCACTAGAACAGACCCTGGTGTATATTATAATTTAAGATCTGTTAATGGAAATCTCATAAATTAGTTGGGGAAGGTGAAGCAATCAGATAGCTGGTTGGAATTTATTTTGGTGAGCTCTGTAAAGAAGTAAACTGATTCTTTTCCCCAGAAGAATAAGAGTTGAATGTAAAAAGTGAAACCATTAAAAACATATGCACAAACACCAAAAGAAATAGTGTGTTCAGAAATAGCCCCAAGTACGTATGTGGGAACGAGGTGTATGATGAAAATGGTATTAAAAAAAATTTTTTTTTAGAGCGAGAGAGGAGTGTGCACATGAGCAGGGGAGGAGTAGAGGGAGAGAGAGTCCCAAGCAGACTCCACACTCAGTGTGGATCCCGACATGGGTCTCAAATTCACCAACCAGGAGATCGTGACCTGAGCTGAAATCAAGAGTCAGATGCTTAAGCATCTGAGCCACCCAGGTGTCCCTGAAGAGGGCATTTTAATCCAATAGGGAGGGACGCCTGGGTGGCTCAGTCGGTTAAGCGTCTGACTTGGGCTCAGGTCATGATCTCACAGTTAGTGAGTTTGAGCCCTGTGTCGGGCTCTGTGCTGACAGCTCAGAGCCTAAAGTCTGCTTCAGATTCTCCCTGTCTCTCTGCCCCTTCCCGGCTTGCGTGCGCATGCTCTCTCTCTCTCAAAAATAAACAAACATTAAGAATATATATAAAACTATATTGACACAATAAGATGTCTATAACATAAATGATAAATGAATTATAAAACAGTATCATCCAACATTTAAATATTACGTTCATTCATATATATGAAAATATGTGTATTACAAGGACTTAAGGGTCAACTACAAAGTTGGGGATAATAGTTCACAAGACTGCCCTTACTTCTCACACCAATTATAAGTTGGAGGAGTTCCCGGAAACCATCTTCAGGTTGAATAATTCTATAGAAGGACTCCCAGAACTCACTGAAAACCGTTCCACCCTTCATTACAGTGTATTACAGGGAAAAGCTTCTAATTGAGTTATCCAAGGGAAGGAAGGGGTGCACAGGGCAGAGTCGAAGAGGTGTTCAAAGGTGGTGCCCTTGGTTGTCCTCTTCTGGTGGCGTGACCTCCTTCCCACCACAGTGTGTGACAGTGCACGCAGAGCACTGCCAGTCAGGGAAGCTCACCTGAGTCGCTGGCAGTCGCAGTTTTACTTGATGACATTCTGCCTGTGTGGCCACTTTCTGGTCTCCAGCCCCTCCTGGAGATCTAGCTGATGCCTTTAGTTATCAGTTCCTCTGGAGATTGGAACTGATACTGTTTGGTGCAGAGCGCTAGAGTGAATCAGATTGTGTGAGATTCTCCTCTGACCAACGCCCCCAGGCAAACAAAGACACTACTATCAGGCAGGACATTCCAGGGGCGTAGAGGTCACTTCCTAGGAGCTTGAGGGCAAAGGCCAGACTTCTCTTTGGATAGGTTATTTCTTCACTACACAGTATTATCACCAAAATTTAGACGACAGTTATTTCTAGGTGGTGGAATTGCAGGTGACTTTGCTTTTGTTTTGTACTGTTTTGTATTGTTTGAATTTTCTTTGAGTGTGGGTGTATAATTCATTTTAAAATCAGTAAGACTAAAAAAGCTAAAAAAGAGATTAAAGGAAACAATCTCTGGATGGGGTAGACGGGCAGGCAAGGAAGCTAAAAGAAATTTTAAAAGAAGACCGGTAGATAGGACTACACAAATGGATAACCTACTTATTTGAAGATATGCTATATAAAGAAGTAAAACTCCAAAGCTTAAGGTAAACATTTGCGGAAACATCACAAATCAATGTTATGGTGTTACCAACATAAAATAGCAAGGGAAAGACGATGGACATTTTAACGGATGGCAAAAAAGGAGTAAGATTTGTAGTCTCGGTAACACTGATATGCCAAAGTCAGTTTCCCAGTGGTGAGATTGTGTCCCAGCCGCAGAGGATGCTGCCCCTGGGGAAAGCTGGGTGAAATATCCAGAGGACTCTTTGTGCTAGTTTTTGTAACTTCCTGTGAGTCTATAATTATTTCAAAATAAAAAGTTTTTTAAAAGATGAAGGGCACAGATAGCTCCTACAGTATAAGAGACACATGGCTAATGCACAGATTTTTTTTTTTTTAATTTTTTTTTTCAACGTTTATTTATTTTGGGGACAGAGAGAGACAGAGCATGAACGGGGGAGGGGCAGAGAGAGAGGGAGACACAGAATCAGAAACAGGCTCCAGGCTCTGAGCCATCAGCCCAGAGCCCGACGCGGGGCTCGAACTCACGGAGCGCGAGATCGTGACCTGGCTGAAGTCGGACGCTTAGCCGACTGCGCCACCCAGGCGCCCCAACACAGATTTTTTTTTAAGTATTAAAGTTTATTAACAAATGGTGCAAATTGAAGTGATACACCACTTTTTCTTGTTCTAAGTCTGGCCCTGTACCTGGTCCAGAGGAATCAGAACACCCTGGGATCTGGATCTAAGTTTAGTCTCTTGGCAAATAAACATATGAATCTGGCTTTAAATTTTTTAAAAATGTTTTAGCATTTATTTATCTTTGAGAGATGGAGCATGAGTGGGGGAGGGACAGAGAGAGAAGGAGACACCAAATCCAAAGCAGGCTCTAGGCTCTGAGCTGCCAGCACAAAGTCCAGCGTGGGGCTCAAACCCACAAACCATGAAATCACGACCTGAGCCGAAGTCAAATGCTCAACTGACTGAGCCACCAGGTGCCCCATGAATCTGGCTTTAGGTGATGCCCTGCCCAGCATCCCTGCTCCTGCCTGAAAGTCCAGTTATGGCTACAATCTGACGGGCAGCAACAGGTTTAAAAACCCAGCAACATGGCCCGGAACTGACTGCTGTTCAGCAACGTGCCCCAGCATTGGCTGCTACTTCCTCTGCCCTTTCGTGCCTGCCTGTAATCCTCCCTGTGAGGTGGACACCGTCACCATTTTAGAGAAGGTGGAGCTTGGACGGCTCACGTGACTTGTCCAGAAGTGGAAACTACTCTCCTTGCCTTGTTGGCTTGGAAATGGTATAAGCTCGGCGGTGTGTGTCCCCTGGTGGAAGGCCAGGGCACAGGAGGGAGTGCTCCCAACAAGGACACAGGTCACCAGCATTTACAGACGGGGTGAAGAAGTCACCACTGCAGCTACTCTGATTTTGCCTGGTTTCACCTCCTTCAACTGGCTTTAATTTTTGATGGTCAATGAAATGATTACTCCCTGCTTTTTTACACAAAACCAATACAAGCCCTCACAAGGGTGTGACCACAAGCATGTCATACATGAGGGCAGATGCACCTGTATACACAGTGTGCTCTCTCTCACAACCACACACACACCTCACACACCACATACGCCAGCATACACACACACACACACACACACACACACACTCGCTCACCTTGTCAGTAGGACAAGACCTGAGACAAGGACCTCAGGAGTCCATATTCCTGCTTTCCCTCCGTTGCCCTCAGAATCCGCTTCTCCAACAGAACTTTCTTTGAATGTAAAAAATAAAATAGACACCAAGCGAGCCACGAGGAGGATGAATTGCTGGTGTAGGAGAGAGGACCCATGTTTAGGCGTGAGAGCAGGGCCTGGCAACCTCACTGAGCTGCCTCTGGGAGGAGGCTCTGCTGGGCCGGAGGCCCGCAGTTGGGCGAGTCCGTTAGACACAATGCCCTCCTCCTGCGGTGCCTGTCGCTGTGCCTGCTCCCCACGCCTTGGCTCCTCAATGAACCTTTGTCTGTCGGGAGCCTGTTAGTTTTGGCTCCTGGCAGCCTGTGGAACCAGGCCCAGATCCTAGGAAAGCCAATAGAGACCGCTCTTTTGAAGAAAAAGAGTCAGAATCCTGGAAGAGAGACCAGTCTGAGCATTGCACATCTACTCACCCATTAAAGAAACCACTTAATGAGCATTATCCTCATACTTGAGTCTAGTTCACAAAATTGACTTGCACCAAATCTTCTATCTGCTCATGTGATTAATTGCCTTCCCTGATTAACTAGAAACCCTATAAGTCTTTCACTGTACCTGGTCTCTTTGCCTTATTTATTTTGAAAAAAAAAAAAAAAGTAATAATAAATATATATATATTCTTGTATTTAAGCAGTATAAACTAGTAAACAGTGAAAATGAGGTTGCCAACTGAACCCGTTAATTCTCCAGTTGAGCTCTCTAAAGGGAAATCACTGTTTCACTGTTACCTGTTTCTTGTGTGTCTTTCTGAGATTGACAGTCTGTCTCCTCTCCCCCCTCCCGCATCCCGTGTGTCTTGTGCACATATCTTTCTGTTATAAATACACATGGTCGCCACGCTGTCCATCTTGCACCTTAGTTTTCTTCTCACTTAATACAGCTTGTAGACCTTGCCTGTCTATCAGCGCATAAAATGTGGGGTTTTTTTTTAAGTGCCCCATAGTGTCCCTCTGTGTGCATATAGCAGTCGCTAAAGCAGTTCCCTTTGATGAATGTGTAGGTCGTTTCCAGCCTTTTTCTGCCACATCAGCACTGCTGTTTGATGTCTTTCCGTGTGTGTCCTTGTACACATGTGCACTTGAGTCTGCAGAATCCATTCCTGACGGTGGACTTGGGGGCCAAAGTGATGTGCATTGAAAGTGTCAATAGACAGTTGTCCGCTTGCCCCCCGGCAAAGTTCACGTTGTTTTTGCCCATCGTTGTGTCCACAGAGCCAGCTGAACGATCAGACCCCTCTCCCCTGCCAGAGTGCTGAACTGTTTGGGAAGTAAAGCAGTTGGTCCACAGCAGCACTAGTCACGACAGCCGAAAGGTGAAACAGCAAACAAAGGGAGTCTGTCCATCCAGCAGAGTAGGATTCGGCCGTGGAAAAGAATGAAACACTAGCACGTGGTACAACGCGGATGACCCTTGAAACCAGGGTGCTTAGGGAAGGAAGCCACACACAAATGGCCGCAGAAAGTAGATGAGTGGTTGCCAGGGCAAGGGGAGGAGGACATGGGGAGTGACTGTTCCACGGGTACAGGGTTTCCTTTTGGGGCGATGAAAACCGTTCCGAAACTAGGTGGCAGTAATGGGTGCACAGCATTGTGGATGTGCTTAATACTACTGAATTGTACGCTGTAATCAAATGGTTAAAATGGTCAATTTTATGCTAAATGTGCTTTACCGCAATAAAAAAGTCAGTAGATAGCAGCCAGAATATTACTTTTATTGTTGATCAAGCTGAGTGTATGGCTTACAAGTGAGCTCCAGACTGCCTTCCCAGGTGGTCCTGGGCCTAGGACAGGCCCCAGCCCTGCCCTGGGCTCTGTAGGAGCAGAGCAGGATGAATGGCAGCTTGCTCCCAAGAGGAGAGGAGGGGAGGGGCCTGGACCACCCACTCCAGTTCCTCGTTCTCCGCTCACTGCGCTCACTGCACTCACTGCCGACACACACACGTCACATAGCCGGGTGGGAGTGAGGGGGAGGCAGGCCTAGTGCCGTTTTGCTAGTGAGCATCCAGGAAGCATTTCTAGGAATGGCAAAGAAGTGCTGGCCCCGCAACAAGCAAGTATGGTTCAGTGAACAAACGCATGGGCCCCACTCCTCTTCTGGGGCCTGTAGTGACAGGCCCTGGAGCCCTCTGCCTGCTTTCTTTTGGAGAGAATGGTCCAACTGGGCGTTAGAAGTTAATCCTACCTGGGATGGACAGAATCCAAAAATCCCCTCCTGGTCCCGTCCACCCCTGTTCTTTATTTCAACTCCTATTTGTGCAAAGCTTCCATTCCAAAGTGGTCTCTTACCAGCCCACTGAAGAATTCCGAGTTTGCTAGTCCATCCAACAGCAGTTTTGAGGGAGACCTTTGTTGTACTCTGAATTTCCTGTTCCGGGTCGTGAACCTGTGTTCTAGGAGAGTGGCCCGCGGCAGGGCCATATGAAGATTTTTCATTATGGAAAGAAAGGGTTAGTACTCATTTAGCGGCTCCATGTTTACAAGCGCCTCCCATGTACCAGGCACTGTGCTGGAATGAGTCAGCCGTAGACCTTGGCCTTCTCTTAGTTTGGGGAGAATCTGGGGTCACTGTTCCAACAGGGAGGCCCACGGGGCATGTAGGAGGGCAGTTTGGGGAGGGTAGGCCAGAAGAGGGCTTTGGTAAACATAGAAGCTGTGGTCTCAGAAATCTTTGTAATGTGTTTCTGGTTACACTTTAAAGGGAGGAATGTGGCATAATCCTGAGTTAGACCAAGAAGTACCCCCGTCAGCCATGTCTGGAAGAGGAGTTAAGCTGGGGCAGGGTTGGGGGGGACCAGAAGCCCGACTACAGATGCTTTGGGGGCTACTGTTGTAGGGAGCTCTCCAGGGAGCTGCAGGTTCCCGTTTACAAGTGTTTAGAGCAGCCTTTCCTTGTATGTCCCCCAGGAAATGAGACTTTGGGTACCCCCCATGGAAAGAGTCCCAGGTTTGGTCTGTGGATGTCTACATAAGGAATGTCTCCTCTTCTCCCCTTGAAGATTGGCAGGGACCTCAGAGCACCAAAGGCAGTGAGGAGATTTACAGAAATTATGCCCATATTTTCCTAAAAACGTGTCTATGGAATCCTTTTTTCTCTGTAGTACCTTGATGCATAGAAGCGTGCGTGTTCCTTCGTAAGATCTTGTCTTGAAATTTGTGTGGGCAGGGAGCGGTCAGTCACCGTGAAAACCATCCTTGCAGCTCTTTCACTGTCTCTACGTCTGGCGGTGGTTTAAGTTTTGGTTTTGGACTCACTTCTTTGTGTTGGTTGAGCACCACCTGTTGACTGTTGAGATATTACAGAAATCTGGGATGCTGTGATACCAGTTGTATATTCTGACCTCCTATATATTTGTGCTGAAGTTTGGCCAAATTTGACATAAACGTCAAGGAAAAGTGAAGCATTTCAGCAAGCGAGGAGGAAGAAGAAGAGAACCCCAGACTGCCCCCGTCAGATTTGGTGTCTAGCCTGTAGGGTTTGAGCTCTCTCTGTATCATCATACCTCTTCATTTTAAGTGATTGAAGCTGTCAGCATGAGCTGGCCTCTTTGAGAAGATGGTCTTATGCACATGTCAGTCATTTTCTGTTTTCTTCTTCTTTTTTTTAATGTTTATTTATTTTTGGGAGCGAGAGAGAGAGAGCACGCACGCGCGCATGTGTGCGGTGGGGGAGGGGCAGAGAGAGAGGGAGACACTCTCATGGGCTCAAACTCATGAACCGCGAGATCGGACGCTCAACCGACTGAGACACCCAGGCGCCCGTGAGTCATGGGTATTTTCTTTAATTTTTTAAAAACATTTTTAATGCTTATTTGTTTTTGAGAGAGAGCGTGCGTGCGCAGTGGGGAGGGGCAGAGAGAGAGGGAGACACAGAATCCGAAGCAGGCTCTGGGTCCTGAGCTGTCAGCACAGAGCCTGTCGGGGGGCTGGAACTCACTAACCGTGAGATCAGGACGCGAGGCGAGATCAGAATTGAGTCGGATGCTTAAGCATGGATGCAGCCACCCAGGCGCCCCACCCAGTGGTTAGTTCTTAACAGACACGGCAGGACACCAGAGGTGGTTCTCTTCTCCGGGGTCCTTCCTCGTTTGCATTGTAACCCTTCTGGGCTTCTGTCCTCAGCAGCCCTCTGTGCAGGTGGCCTTTGAATCCTGGGCTTCGGTAAGAGGAAGCTGTCAGTTATAGAAAAAGTGGGTTTTTTTCCCCTTAAGGAAATAAAAAAAAAAGAGGGAGTTTTCTAATTGTTTTTTTCCCCCTGGAACCACCTGCCCGGCTAGATACTAAGTTGCTGAAAGATCTCGCAGAGGAGGGGAGGGAGGGAGGGTTGGTTTGCCAAACGGAGGGACCTAATCTACTCTGCTCCCCAGCCCGGTTTAAAGCACCCTGCACGCCTCCCCCGGCGCTCCGCCTCGTCCTGGAGCTCCCGACCAGGCATGTTCTGGCTCACATCAAGGCTGTCACAGGCAGGGGCCACTCGCCACCTTGTGGTTTAGCCCAAGTTTCCTGAGCCTCCAGGCCTTGGCTGAGATGTCACCGCCTTCAGAAAGCCTCTTCTGACTGCTCTGACTGGGTTGGTTATAAGGCTGTGTGCTACCCCAGCCCTCTGTCCTTCTTTATGACCCTCAGCACCTTGTATGCTCCGCAGGGGCGGGGCCTCATTTCCCCATCTGCCCCTTTCCTCTGCTCGTAGCGCTCGCCCTTCTCGAATGAGGGAATGAGACCCAGTTCCTGCCTTCCAAGCGCTTGGACAGGGCTGACCTCTGCCCAGGTCTTTGTTCACTGGTATTGAGGGTGGGCCCACGGGTGTCACTTTTTTCCTCCTGTGGGGAAGGAAGAGCCACGTGACAGTGGTGGCAAACACGAAAGAAAGAACTTTTCAAGTCAGGGGGTGTTAAGACTCGGGCTTTTCAGAAGTAACTTGGAGATGGCTATTAATAACGTATTTTGCTTTAGGCTTACCAGTTATATGTGTCTAAGTGTATGTGTGTACATACATACACACTGTCACTTAATCCTTATGCACATACTCTGGAGGAGATGGTATCATCCTGAGTTACTACTTTCCAGCCGTCAGACAGGTTACCCAACTGCAAAAGCTGCCCGGTGCATGTATGATGCAGCCGAGGCTCCAGCCCTGACCACTGGCCCTCAGTGCAAGTGGACCACTCGGAGCTGGGTTAGGAGTGCCTTTGGACTGGGGACAGTTAGCAAGGAGGGTGTGTGACAGGTTTGAAGCCTCTAACCCTTTGAGCTGAGGCTGCTGCTGTCCGTCCCTCCGATTCTTACGAGGGCGTCCTGTGATGTTTTCTCTCTGCGGATCGTAGCCTTCTGGCCTGTGTGATCTGAAGCCTGGCTCCCTGGGGTGAGTGGGGGAGGCTTGAGGTCTTTGCCAGGCGCATAGCCAGGGGCTTTGCTTTATAAGCCAGGTTCTCGGGTTCCGGTAAGTCTTCCTGTTTGGGTGCCGTCTCTGGAGACAACTGTTGTTCTTCCTCACAAGGTCTTTCTGAGTTGGGTCAGCAGAAGAGGCAGGGCTGTGGCTCACAGGTAGAACGCCCTGATCCCCCTTGGATGTGGACCGAAGATGGCGCCTTGCACGCCTCATGCCCTCTGAAGAAGGGAAACCCTGTGTCAGCCACCCAGAGGTGGCTTCTGTCTTAGCACTTGGAAAACTCAACTCTCCGAGAAGGCTGTGCCAGGTGGTGCGCCTCGCCTGCTGTTAGCTTGGTGTGTGGGGCTCTTTAACTCCTCCGGCGAACAGTTATTACCTGAGCCCCTGCTGTATGCCAGGTTCTCCGCTGGGTGCTCAGGGTGATGACATCTCACGGGCTGCGTGGAGGTGTGGGTGTAGACATTGCTTTGTGGAGGGTAGCTCGGTGCTGCCTTTGAGTCTGAATGGTGCTCAGGGAGCCCTGAAGGGGTCAGCAGCAGCCTGGGGGAGGCCAGATGGCATTGCTGCAGCGTGTTAAAGGACGAGCAGGTGGCAGAAGGAGCTCCATGAAGAGTGAAGACCGTGTGCGCACAGGCCTGGAGGCAGGAGAGGGCCCCACAGGCTCTAAGGCCAGTGGGACACTTGTGTGCCTGTATTGTAAGTGCCTCCTGGGGACTGGTGGCAAAGGAGACGGACCAGGTTAAAGGAGCTTGGCTTTCATTCAGTCGCCAGCAGATTTCCTTCTTTCTTTTTTCGCCCCAGCCTTATTGGGTTGTAATCGACATACAACATTGCACAAGTTTCAGAAGATGCACAACGTGATGGTTTGCTATATTGAAAAATCAAAAGATTCTTAATTTTTTATTATGAAAAATTTAAAAGACCTGTGAAAGCCAGCAGCCTAGGGCAGTGACCACATACCCATCCTCCCACTGCAAACTTCGCAGCCGCAGCCAGCCCCGCCTCCCCTGCGAGCCGCTGACACCATTGCCGTCACGCACACCTCCCCCTTCCCTGCTGCTGATCCCTTTGAAGAAATCCCGGAGTGACGTGTGTATTCTCTCAAGCCTAGCCTGTGGCTTGTGATAGATTACTCTAGGTCTGGAGTGATCGGGTGGCACTTTGTGATTTTGTTTCATTTTCAGAGGAACCACTAAGTTTCCCTTCTTGGTCTTGCCTTTCAGTGGGAAGTTGGTGTCTCCAAAGTGGAAGAATTTCAAGGGCCTGAAGCTCCAGTGGAGAGACAAGATACGGCTCAATAATGCCATCTGGCGGGCGTGGTACATGCAGTGTGAGTGCTACTTGGCCTTCCGGCAGGAGGGGACCGCGGGGGCCCCAAGGTTCTAGCACCTGGAAGCCTGTGCACCTCGGGTCCCCAGAGCCCACTTTCCAGACATTGTGCCTCAAAAGGAAGCCTCTCCTGGGCAGTCTGCAGCGATAGGAAAACCAAGCCGGATCCTAATGAACTGGATACTTCTCGGCCATCAGGCACGGGGGGGCCAGTCATGTGGTCATGTAGTTGCCTTTAATCTGCAGGAGACAGACGTGTTAGCCAGTTGCTCACAGCATCACGTGCCCACTGTTAGGTTAGGCGCTTGGGCCCAGTGTTGTAAAGGCAGAGGAGGAAGGAGGGGTTAGTTCTTTTCAGGGGAGTCAAGGAGAGCGTAGCAGAGAGTGACATTCAAAGAGTCAGGGAACAGTTCCTATTTTCAAAGAAGATGCAGACCCAGGCCTCCTTCTGTGTCTAGCTGGCTTTCGTGCAGGTAGATCCTGTGGCCTCTGTAGGAGATCCGCGTGCTGGGGGCATGCTTGGGTTAGGCTGGCATTTCTCTTGATAAGCCAGACTGCCTACCTTACCTATGAGTTACAGATTCTTTTCCTTGATTCTCTGAAATCTCATTTTCGAGGGAAGGAGGGCCGCACCTTGAGGGGCATGTGGACAGAGCGGGCAGGGGTTCCTTCAGGGGTCTTGGTCATAGCAATGATGTCTCCTCGTTTCTCTGCCCAGATTTGGAGAAGCGCAAGAATCCCGTGTGCCACTTCGTCACTCCACTAGATGGCTCTGTTGAAGTGGATGAGCATCGCAGGCCAGAGGTACTTGGCCCTGGACCATTAGTAGCTGGAAAGGATCCTCCCTCATCAGGAGGAAGCAGCTCTCCCAGGGCTGGGAATAGGGGGTGGATTCCGCAGCAGGGGTTCAGGGAAAAGGTCTAGCCTTGCTGCCCTGGCCGCCATGGTGTCCTCGCAAGGATGAGGATGTGACAGCCCACGGGACTCCCCTCTTCTCTGGCTGGGCTGACCTGAGGACTAAGGGGTTCTCTCCCTGGGACTTACCCTCAATGTTGGCATTTCTCTGGACGTCAGCAGGGAGGGATTTGGTCTCCTTACAAGACAGATTATCTTCAACAAAGAATGATCTCAAGGGACGCCTGCGTGGCTCAGTCGGTTGAGCGTCTCTTCTTTTTTTATAAAAAAAAAAATGTTGATGTTTATTTTTGAGAGAGTCAAGCGGGAAAGGGTCAGAGAGAGGGAGACACAGAATCTGAAGCAGGCTCCAGGCTCCAAGCTGTCAGCACAGAGCCCAGCGCGGCGCTTGAATCCACAAACTGTGAGATCATGACCTGAGCCAAAGTCGGACATTAACCCACTGAGCCACTCAGGCACCCCAAGTGTCTGACTCTTGATTTCAGTTCAGGTCGTGATCTCAGGGTCATGGGATTGAGCCCCATATCAGGCTCCACACTGAGTGTAGAGCCTGCTTGGGATTTCTCTCTCTCTCTCCCTCTCTCTCCCTCTCTCTCCCTCTCTCTCCCTCCCTTCCCCCCTTCCCCCTTTCCCCCCTCTACCCCTCTCCCCAGCTTTTATGCGTGCATGCGTGCTTTCTCTCTCAAAAAATAAAATCCTTAAAAAAAATGACTTCCAGATCTTTATATGCTGAGATAGGAAGATACTGAAGAAATAGTAAATGAAAAAAAAAGTTGCACAACTGTATTTTATTAACTTTATGTTAATTTTTTAAAGTGTGTATCTAGAGGTACCTGGGTGGCTCAATTAAGTGTCTGACTTTGGCTCAGGTCATGATCTCACACTTTATGGGTTTGAGCCCGTGTTGGGCTCTGTGCTGACAGCTCAGAACCTGGAGCCTGCTTCGGATTCTATGCCTCCCTCACTCTCTCTGCCCCACCCATGCTCGTGGGCACGTGCGTGCATTCTCTCAAAAATAAACTTTAATTTTTTTTAATAAAAAAGAATAAAGTGTATCTATGTGATTGTGGGTGTGTAGGAAAAGTCTAGAAGGATATACAGAAATCCTTTATTGGTGGGTACTTCTGGGAAGGAGGATTACAGTGAGGCAGGTACCCTTTACACCCTTCTGCATTGTTTCAGTGCTATCCAAGCACGTCTCACTGTTTGGATGGAATGGGAAAAATTAGAAAGTAACCCAATGAAAGACCCTTTTGAGCTGTGGGGTGTGTCTGATATTAGACAATATTAAGGAATATCATTTTGTTGGGTTTGGTGATAATACTGCATTATCCACTGTGAAGATTCTTCACTGTCAGACCCACAGTGAAGTATTTTTGGGTGAAATTAAATGGGTCTTAACGATACCTGGGACTCGCTTTAATATACTCCAGCCGTAAACAAAAAGCAATCTGAAAGTGAGGCCGGCTCTCTGAGGCAGTCATGATTTCTTTGTTGCCAGAGCGCTTCAGGGATATCTTGGAAGGGGCTCACGTGCATGATGGGAAGGTTGAACACTTTCCACCTAAAACTTCTGTGATTGGCCGTTTGTTTTCACCCTTCGAAAATGTGGCAGGGTCTCCTGGATCAGGCATTCACTGCTACCCCTGGCTCTCTCTGTAGGGCTCTTCCGGCACCAGGGCGGAGGGCCCTCTCCCTCTCCCTCTCCCTCTCCCTCTCCCTCT